>NC_034176.2:17270174-17591424 GCF_002021735.2 Oncorhynchus kisutch | reverse complement strand
TGATTCATGCTTGGAGTCATTGTCTTGCTGGAAGATCCACTTGGGGCCAAGTTTCAGCCTCCTGGCAGAAGCAACCAGGTTTTTGGCTAAAATGCCCTGGTACTTGGTAGTTCATGATGCCGTTGAGTAGAACTGGGAATTTCCAGAGACCTCGTGATACGATATTATAATATTCCTTAGGTGGCGATACCATATGTATTGCGCTTCTCATGATTCTATATGTATTGCGATTAGATACTCTGATTTTATTGCGATTCAATGTTCCAATCATATTGCTCGCCATCTGTCTGCTGAGTTTTGATTAGTCATAGAAATAAAAGTGCTGAAAACAAATTGTCTCCCTATTTAAAAGAAGATGGAGGACAAGCTATGGATGAAAAAATACTGGAGTTTTGGCAAAGGTACAACCAACAAGTGCAAAAATATTATTGCAATATTAAAAAAACGATATGATACAATAAATTGTCAAATTAATAACAATAATATGTAACTGTATCAATTCTTTCTCCCATCACTACAGTTGACCATAACAAAGGCCCCAGGACCAGTTGAATCAAAATAGCCCCATAACAGAAAAGATCTACCACCATATGTTACTGTAACAGCTTTCTTCCGCTGAAGGAGAGGAAGACCAAAATGCAGCGTGTTTAGTGTTCAACATCTTTAATATTGATGATAAACGAGAACACTACAAAATACAAAACAACAAAAATGAAGACCGAAACAGTCCTATCTGGTGCAATGACACAAAGACAGAAGACAATCACCCACAAAATAACCAAAGAACTAAATATGGTTCCCAATCAGAGACAACGACAGACAGCTGCCTCTAATTGAGAACCAATCTAGGCAACCATAGACATACAAAACTACCTAGAAAGGAAACAGCCCTATAAACATACAAAACCCCTAGACCAGACAAAACACATAAATCCCCCATGTCACACCCTGACCTAACCAAAATAATTTAAAAAACAAAGGCAAGGGCGTGACAGTACCCCCCCCCCCCCCCCAAAGGTGCGGACTCCTGGCCGCACACCTAAATCCATAGGGGAGGGTCTGGGTGGGCGTCTGTCCACGGTGGCGGCTCTGGCGCGGGACGTGGATCCCACTCCACCATAGTCTTTGTCCGCTTTAGTCTCTTCCTAGGAACGGCGACCCTCGCCGCTGACCTAGGATTGGCAACCCTACTAAAGGGCCCCACTCCACTAAACAAACTCCTCCGGACTGAGGGGCAGCTCCGGACTGAGGGGTAGCCCAGGACTGAGGGATAGCTCAGGCTGGTTGACGGCTCTGGCGGATCCTGGCTGACTGACGGCTCTGGCGGATCCTGGCTGACTGACGGCTCTGGCGGATCCTGGCTGACTGACGGCTCTGGCGGATCCTGGCTGACTGACGGCTCTGGACAGGCGGGAGACTCTGGCTGAATGGCGGCTCTGGACAGGCGGGAGACTCTGGCGGCTCTGGACAGGCGGGAGACTCTGGCGGCTCTGGACAGGCGGGAGACTCTGGCGGCTCTGGACAGGCGGGAGACTCTGGCGGCTCTGGACAGGCGGGAGACTCTGGCGGCTCTGGACAGGCGGGAGACTCTGGCGGCTCTGGACAGGCGGGAGACTCTGGCGGCTCTGGACAGGCGGGAGACTCTGGCGGCTCTGGACAGGCGGGAGACTCTGGCGGCTCTGGACAGGCGGGAGACTCTGGCGGCTCTGGACAGGCGGGAGACTCTGGCGGCTCTGGACAGGCGGGAGACTCTGGCGGCTCTGGACAGGCGAGGCGCACTGTAGGCCTGGTGCGTGGTGCCGGCACTGGTGGTACTGGGCCAAGGACACGCAACTCAGGGCGAGTGCGGGGAGGAGGAACAGGTAGTACTGGGCTCTGGACACGCACAGGAAGCATGGTGCGGGGGGCTGCTATCAACGATAAACGAGAACACTACAAAATACAAAACAACAAAAGTGAAAACCGAAACAGTCCTATCTGGTGCAACGACACAAAGACAGAAGACAATCACCCACAAAATACCCAAAGAACATGGCTGCCTAAATATGGTTCCCAATCAGAGACAACGACAGACAGCTGCCTCTAATTGAGAACCAATCTAGGCAACCATAGACATACAAAACTACCTAGAAAGGGACAGCCCCATAAACCCATAAACATACAAAACCCCTAGACCAGTCAAAACACATAAATCCCCCATGTCACACCCTGAAATAAACAAAATAATAAAGAAAACAAAGATAACTAAGGCCAGGGTGTGACAGTTACTGTGGGTATGATGTACTTTTCTGCAGATGCTTCTGTTTTTCAACACCAAAACCACCACTGGTGTGCGTGGCCAAAGAGCTCTATTTTCATGTCATCTGACCATAGCACCAGTTCCAATCCAAGTGCCAATGCCATTTATCAAAATCCAGGCGGTGATGTGATCTCATATAAATACATTTTAAAAAATTACCTGGTTGCCTCTGCCAGGAGTCTGACACAGGCTGCAAGTGGATCTTCTAGCGAGACAATAACCGCAAGCACACATCAAAATCCACAAAAAACTGATAATTGACCACAAAATCTACATTTTGAATGGCAATCTCAGTCCTCTGACTTGAATCCCATTGGTTTGTGGTTTGAATTGAAGAGGGCAGTCCCCCCCAATATCAGAAGTCAAATTCAGCCGCACACAGCGCGAGATACTCCTTGTATAGTTTCCCCTGTAGGAATAGGTTGAGAATGGTATACAGATGACATGTACACAGTAGCACATTTCATGCCTGAGTATTACACTACACATACAAAAGTATGTGGACACTTCTTCAAAAATAAGTGCATTCGGCTACTTCAGCCACACCTGTTGCTGGCAGGTGTTTAAACTCAAGCACATAGCCATGCAATTGCTATAGACAAACATTGGCAGTAGAGTGGCCCATACTGAAGAGCTCAGTGGCTTTCAATGTGGCACCGTCATAGGATGCTACCTTTCCAACAAGTCAGTAAGTCAAATTTCTGCCCTGCTACAGATGACCCTCCCACTCTGTCTGCCGAATTCTTTCTCTTTGCTCTTTTTTGCCTTAATAGGATTTTGGTGGGCGGAGCCGGTAGGGTCATCAGCGAAAATGGGACACACCTAGGCTCAGGTGTGTCCCAGGGATAAATACACCTTCCCCCATTCATTCAATCTAGACTCTCTCAATGCAGACACGCTGTTGGATTTTGGCTCTTTGTGTTTCTTTGTGTTCTTTGTTTTGGCACCTCTCAACACCTGTCATTATCACCATGTATGAAAGCAACTACTTACTTACACTACTGATTAATGACTACACACACAGTTTATTTTATTCAATAAATATATTTTTGTTATTCATTATCTCCGGGTTGTCTCCCTCTTTGTTAAGGGCTATGAGCCGGTTCGTGACATTAGTGCTGTTTTTTAATTTGTATAAACTTGCAAAAAATTCGAAACCTGTTTTTTCTTTGTCGTTATGATGTATTGTGTGTAGATTGATGAGGAATTTAAAAAAATCATGTTTAGAATAAGTCTGTAATGTAATACAATGTGGAAAAAGTCAAGGGGTCTGAATGCTTTCAGAATGCACTGTATATCAAAAAATTATACAACGGGTGGATCTAATCCTGAATGCTGATGGGTTAAAACCGAATTCCAGCCGGTGTCTATTCCGCAAGTTGCCATCGCCTAAATCTATGATGTTAAAATGCCTATTTCAAATCAAATTCTATTCTTCACATGCGCCGAATACAACAGGTGAAATGCTTATTTACAAGCCCTTAACCAACAATGCAGTTAAAGAAATAGAGCTTATAAAATATTGACTAAATAAACTAAAGTTTAAAAAATTACAATTAAAATAAAATCATAAAGTAGCACAATGACGAGGTTATATACAGGGGGTAGCGGTACAGAGTCAATGTGCTGGGGTACAGGTTAGTCAAGGTAATCTAGATACCATCTGTGGTCACCTTCGCCATAACCTCGAAAGAGACCAGCACAACAGTTTAGTTAAGGGCATTTCTGATTCAGGAAATCCAGACAAATCATTCACTGTATGACAAATTATTACTACTACCAATATTATTTATACAGATTTCTAAAACAAATCTCAAAGAGAATAAGAATACACAGTTTAAACAATTTTCCCCCAAATTGGCTTATACTTCTCTATCATCTTGGCGATCTCACTGCAAAGTTACAGGGTCAGGGAGTTAGGGGGCCTATCCTTAGGGAGACATCCTGACCATATAGCAGACCCAATTTGATGAGATTTGTTATGGAAGCAAGACAGCAACAAACAAACAACAGCAATACACTTCTTCATATAAAACTAGAGGTGGGCGAAAACAATACACATATCACTCGAGATGTGAAAAACTTCAATCCATTTGAAATAACTGTCAACCATTACCAACATAGCTTTTTCCCTTTTTCAGGCAGGCGTGTGAAGAAAATCTATTTGCATATTTACCAAAAGGCCCCAGGTAATTAAAACAAATCAAAATTAAATGAATTAGAAAAACAAATCTAATTAGAATTACAACTTTTGATAACTCCATAAGGAAATAATTGTATCACACAAGGTAATGGTAAAATAGACTAGAGACACCCAAATTACAACTATACCATTTAGCTAAGTTAAGAATGACGTGAACAATCAAGTCAATAACTGTTGGGTAGTTAGATAGCATATAGTTAATATACTAGCTAGTTTGATGTATTAGTAGCCAACTAACGTTAGGTAGCTAGCGAACATATATTACTGGTTCATACTGCTGTAATGATATGCTATGCTGTTCATAAGGATAGCATAACTAGCCAATTGTCAGCCAACATAACAAAACTTATTTTAAAAGTTATACCTTTAAAACATTGCTCAACATTTTCTTAACATCTGTCATAATTAATGAAATCATTGAATTTGTATCTTAAGACCAATAAGCACAACACATACTCAATTTAATTCACAAATAGTGCAGTTATACTGAGTACATATACTGTTCTTGGTTTTAGTGCTTTTTATTTTTTGTTGATAGAATGCTAACATCAAAACGCTGGTGTATTGAGCTTTGGATTTTTCTTTTATATAATTATACCAATTCACAATAGCATCTCTGAATACTTTATTAAATTGGAATTTTCTGTCAACAGGGAAATGCTGCTCAATTTTATCCATGATTAGATTTTTTTCCCATATTTGAGCCGAATTGGTAGAATGTTCTTGCGCTTCTTCAAGTGACTCTATGGCTTTGCTATAGTTGACCTCTTCTACAATGGTTATTACTGCGCCTCTCTCAACTCTACCGCTTTCTGTGCTGTATTGACGTATCCTGAAAATGACATCTGCTGCTTTAAATTGGACGGTCATTTCTCAGTTCTGGTTTTCATATATTTTCTTTACTTTCAGAGTGCGAGCTGATCAAGGGGTCAAAAATGTAGATATTGCCAGATGTATGTTCACTGTCCGAGGAACAGGCCGTGGAAGCTTTATTGCTGGCAAAAGTGTCCATAACCAGAGGTAATTAAACTGTTCTGTGTTCTTTTTCTCTCTTCCTCTCTGCCTGTCTTGTTGTACATGGAACCTGTCTCACATGCATTAATTTAAAAACCCTTAATATGTCATCTGCTAATTTTAAGATTTACACCACAACACCACAACACTCAGCCATTTTCACTGGACTATCAAGCCCCTGTTGCTGCCAGATTTATCTTTTGAGAATTACAGATTCAGCAGGTAGAGGACCTGCTTTATCAGGAGGATATTCTGGAATCTGGAAACACTGACAATGGGGTCATTGTTCCTGACATCCCATGCCCCCTGTCTACTGAGAATCTTGCTGTGCTGCAACTTCAAGTGAACCCTACAGTACCACTGACATATTTTGGTCAGGACATATACATGCATGCTCTTCGATTAGTAATGAGTCTCCATCTTTTTTAGGTGTTGTCCTCCTACACTATGTAGGGTATTGTTTTATCCCCAGTGCAACTCTTGATAATGGCAAACATTTGTATTTTTTGGAGGAGGGTGAAAGGATAGCAGGCCCAGCTGTCAAAGTGAGAGACTAGGCTATTCTAGAGAAAGCAGGTACTTTTGTGGAGTCTAGTTCTTGTGAGGTTTTCTGTCCTCAGATACAGAGAGCTGTGAAAGCCTGTCTGCAGATGAAGAGGTCCCAATGAAGAGCAGCGGTTCTCAGTCCTGGTCCCGGGGACTCAAAGGGGAGCACAGTTTTGTTTTTGCTGATTAATTTTTGTATATAGCTGATTCAAATGATCAAGTCATAATCAACCTTTAAGTGATATTTTTATATTAATTTGTGACGCTATCCTTGATATGATCCTGCCATTGTCACATGCATCTATCTATCCAATGTTATCCCTATTTGTTATAAGGGATATTATACTTCTATTATTAAACAGATGCTTTACATTGAAATACAGACCGAGATGTAGTAGTCCCAGAGTTAATGATCCAAGGTCAGTTTTGCATTTCACCTCCTGATGATTATGATGACTGACCGTGTTAGAATAAAATAAAAAAGCTTAATCATGCTCTCTCTCTCTATCCATCTGTCTCTCGTCTGCAGGTATGTTTTGATGTGAGAGAGGAAG
This sequence comes from Oncorhynchus kisutch, assembly GCF_002021735.2. Lineage (NCBI taxonomy): Eukaryota > Metazoa > Chordata > Actinopteri > Salmoniformes > Salmonidae > Oncorhynchus > Oncorhynchus kisutch. Next base: position 17,584,808 of record NC_034176.2, on the reverse strand, counting down.
CCAGTCCCGTCAATGCCACCTCACCCGCTCTTAAGATAACAACTAAGATAACTGAGGTTCATAGATTGGTATGAATATTAGTTCTGAACCTAACATTTTAGGGTCCATACACAGATCGGCTACATACTGTAGCTAGCTACACATCCATAGGCATACAGTTATTCTTATCCTCCACTACACAATAAGCAAGTAATGGTGACTAACCCCATCCGTACAAATTTGAGCAACCACGACATTCAAACGAGGCTGCAATGAAAACTAATGGGACTGCAGCAACTGTGTTGACATCAAAATCTGGGATGTGAACTACGTTTCTATTCATGCGTTGATTGACATGCTAATGGATCAATAGTATTGGAGTGAAAGTTTTTAAAAAACGGACCACTCCGACGCTGTACTTTAAATTGTGTCGTGTCATGACGTAACGTACAGCACACGTAAACCAACTAATTCGGTGTCTTACAGCCTCTCTCCACCAGGTGTAGCGCTTATCTCACCGCTTAAAAATAAGAAAGGGACAGGGTAAGGGGTAAGGGGGATAACATTACCTAGTCATTTTTTGCGTCATAACTGCAAGCCATCATGACTCTCAAAAGCCGCTGTTAACTTTAGCGCCGGCCTAAAAACCCAATTCAAATTCGACACAAACCTACAAATAGGTATGGAATAACAAGTTATATAAACTCTTCACAGTGTTTTATTTTCATTTTAGAGGTGATAAGGTGATAAGTTGGACAGGTGAAAAAAAGATGTTTCCCCTTTCACTATCACGCAGTAGGTTTCACTTCCCCACCTGCCATTTTTAAAAAGACCAGACGGAGCTCATTGCCTTCTTGAATCATGCAGAGCTTGCTAAATAGCGATTTTTGTAAGTGAACTTTATGACAAAAAAATATGCACAATCGTTTGTCTCTACATTAACTAAAATATTGATATTTTTTGCTTGACTCGTTATGATGTTACAATTACTTAAATTTGCTTCCCCCGTAATGTTATGTTAGCCTTCTTTGCTGAAGAAAGTCATCAGGGACGGGTAGCTCGCGTCAAATTCGTCATTGAAACCACTCTATATGATTGGTCATATAAAAACCTTGGGACCCAAATGCATAATGAGTGCTGTCGCTCCCCCTTGTGGTGGTCTGGAGCAATGACGCCATGATGATGGGTACCTCTAAGTCCCGCGGTATAAGTTCGCAACTTTTAAAGGAGGAACCACTGTATCCACTCACTGACGCTCCCTGCCAGTCGAAGGCAGGTCCCTTTCTGCTGCGCTTAATCTGAATGTGGTTACCCTGAGCCGCGTCTTCTGTAGCCCCTGTGCGCAGTTAACCTCGTCTCCTCAGGAACGATCAGTAAGCGGAGTTAGCGTCCCATACTCGTCGCCAATTGTTATGGTAATTCTAACCAAAAAGGAAGAGAGGTTGCAGATTCTTTCAAACAACACATTATTATAATATTTGTAAAAATAGCAGTTAACTATGCACTTCAACAGTTGGGCAGTTAAGGCCCAACGAACAGTGTCGGTTCTCAGCTTTTATAGAGAAGTACACTCTTGTATACGTGCCAGTCAGCAGATAGTATGTAAAAGGCAATTAGTTGTCTGTGCAGATTTAAGATAGCATGAGGTTGATAGCCAAAGGGCTCAACCGTCTAACTGTATCCACAACAGAAAACACTATCATGTGCTCCTTTCTGCAAGTTTCCATACATGTGACTTCCTGTAGATAGTAAACCCACGGGATGTCACATGCTCCGGTCGCACCCAAATGGCTCTTAGCTGTAAGCCCAGTCTTATGACTAAGCCACACAAGAAAGCCTGTAATTACTTCGCCACTATTGGCCTATTTATTGCCTTACCTCCTTACTTAATTAGCACACACTGTATACAGATTTTTCTATTGTGTTATTGACTGTACGTTTGTTTATCCCATGTGTAACTCTGTGTTGTTGTTTTTGTCGCACTGCTTTGCTTTATCTTGGCCAGGTTGCAGTTGTGAATGAGAACTTGTTCTCAACTAGCCTACCTGGTGAAATAAAAAAAAATAAAAAATATTAACATATAGCAATGGACAATTCTCTAGGTAAAAAGAGCATAGTATGTCTAATTAAGTAGTAATGAATATTACATTTCCACCACACCTCAAAGCAGGTGTTTGGAGGATATATTGGCATGGTTTGCCGGCCAATATAATAACAAAACCCGTGCAAATATATCCTCCAAATATTGGCTTGGAGAATATATTTATTATATCTTAAAATGTAATACCACCCAGTTCTGAACCAACTACACTGCTCAAAAAAATAAAGGGAACACTAAAATAACACATCCTAGATCTGAATGAATGAAATATTCTTATTAAATACTTTTTTCTTTACATAGTTGAATGTGCTGAATAAAAAATAATAATAAAATAAAAAATTTATCAACCCATGGAGGTCTGGATTTGGAGTCACACTCAAAATTAAAGTGGAAAACCACACTACAGGCTGATCCAACTTTGATGTAATGTCCTTAAAACAAGTCAAAATGAGGCTCAGTAGTGTGTGTGGCCTCCACGTGCCTGTATGACCTCCTTACAACGCCTGGGCATGCTCCTGATGAGGTGGCGGATGGTCTCCTGAGGGATCTCCTCCCAGACCTGGACTAAAGCATCCATCCACCAACGCCACGTTGCACCACAGACTGTCCAGGAGTTGGTGGATGGAGCGAGACATGATGTCCCAGATGTGCTCAATTGGATTCAGGTCTGGGGAACGGGCGGGCCAGTCCATAGCATCAATGCCTTCCTCTTGCAGGAACTGCTGACACACTCCAGCCATATGAGGTTTAGCATTGTCTTGCATTAGGAGGAACCCAGGGCCAACCGCACCAGCATATGATCTCACAAGGGGTCTGAGGATCTCATCTCGGTACCTAATGGCAGTCAGGCTTCCTCTGGCGAGCACATGGAGGGCTGTGCGGCCCCCCAAAGAAATGCCACCCCACACCATGACTGACCCACCGCCAAACCGGTCATGCTGGAGGATGTTGCAGGCAGCAGAACGTTCTCCACGGCGTCCCCAGACTCTGTCATGTCTGTCACATGTGCTCAGTGTGAACCTGGTTTCATCTGTGAAGAGCACAGGGCGCCAGTGACGAATTTGCCAACCTTGGTGTTCTCTGGCAAATGCCAAACGTCCTGCACGGTGTTGGGCTGTAAGCACAACTCCCACCTGTGGACGTCGGGCCCTCATACCACCCTCATGGAGTCTGTTTCTGACCGTTTGAGCAGACACATGCAAATTTGTGGCCTGCTGGAGGTAATTTTACAGGGCTCTGGCAGTGCTCCTCCTGCTCCTCCTTGCACAAAGGCGGAGGTAGCGGTCCTGCTGCTGGGTTGTTGCCCTCCTACGGCCTCCTCCACGTCTCCTGATGTACTGGCCTGTCTCCTGGTAGCGCCTCCATGCTCTGGACACTACGCTGACAGACACAGCAAACCTTCTTGCCACAGCTCGCATTGATGTGCCATCCTGGATGAGCTGCACTGCCTGAGCCACTTGTGTGGGTTGTAGACTCCGTCTACCACTAGAGTGAAAGCACCGCCAGCATTCAAAAGTGACCAAAACATCAGCCAGGAAGCATAGGAACTGAGAAGTGGTCTGTTGTCACCACCTGCAGAACCACTCCTTTATTGGGGGTGTCTTGCTAATTGCCTATAATTTCCACCTGTTGTCTATTCCATTTGCACAACAGCATTTGACATTTATTGTCAATCAGTGTTGCTTCCTAAGTGGACAGTCTGATTTCACAGAAGTGTGATTGACTTGGAGTTACATTGTGTTGTTTAAGTGTTCCCTTTATTTTTTTGGAGCAGTGTAGCATAAACAATTTTTTTTACAGACATCGATCCAGTCACTGCATGGACAGCAGAGGGATCTAGAGATCTAGATACAGGTTTAACGAACATCAAAGAGTAACTGACCTGTCTGTCCTGCTCCCTCCCGGCTTCGACTGCCTTGCTGAGGTAGAATCGCAGCTTGTCCGCAATCTTATCGCTAAGTTTCTTCATGATGTTGAGCGTGCGCTTGCACAGCGCCTGGCCCATGGGGTCAAAGAACACAAAACCAGGTCTGCCTGCTCCCCTGGAGAGACACGTAAAGATAAGAGGCAGCCCAAGGTAGAGTGATTTTCTAAAAGATGAAGAGTTATTCCAAAAGGCATCCTCTTTGTTACCCCCCCCCCCCACAGACCCACCCACCAACATACCAGAATGATTACACAAGGTGATGCAGTCCTACCTATGTGATGTGATCAGGGTGTGTGTGTTTGTGCATGCGTGCGCGCGTGCGCGTGCATTTTACTGTATGTGAAGCCACACCAGAGAAGGGGCGAGTCATGGAATCATACCAAATGAGGTGATAGCGCAGTTGACATCAAAGGGAGGCCTGTCCCAGTTCAACAGGCCCGGGATGTCCGCGAACGTCACCATGTTGAACTTCTTCTGTTTGAGGGTGGAGATCTCAGCAGACAGGTAGTCCGTAACATCGACAACACACGCCAACTGGGTCAGCTGGCCCCAATTCGCTCCCTACCCCTCCCCCTTGGACCTAACCCTTTAACGTTAGCAGATCTGTAGTATATGGATAGGTATAAGCAGTGTAGTGGTGGAGCTTCCACCATATTGCTTCCACCTTACATATCTGCAAACATTAGCGGGTTAGAGTCCAAGAGGAAGGGGTGAATTGGGACTGGCTGTGTGCATACATACAGAACTGGATTCTGGACTAAAGTGTGGCCCTTCTGGAGAACGTGTAGGTGATAAATAAGAAGTGGAGTCCCGCTGAAGGCTGTCAGCTCCAATGTCTGTTTTATTTGTTACCCATAAAGCCGCAGTGCGGTCAATACTTGGAATCTCGAGGATGTGGCCCTAGTCTGCGAGAATGCAAGAACTGTCCAAACAAAATCGTTAAACTAAATGATTTTGCATACTCCTGCAGTAACAATTATGATTAATCGTTTGTAAACTACTTCAATAACCCTCTGTTTTGATCCAGTGCTAGTAGTACACATTGTTTGACCCACTCCTCAGGCAAAAACATGTCCTCATCGAACAACCCTCAATTTGACTCTGGGATCCCCATTAGTTGACGGCATAACGTCAGCTAATCTTCCTGGGGTCCAACACAGAACTAAAAAGACATTACAAACAATTGCAATTGTCATTAAGTCATTATAAACATTTAACAATTAGACATTACATACAATTAAAATACCTGACAGGTAATACATTTTACATTCAGTAGATGCTCTCTAGTCTCTGTCCAGTAATACGGTCGATCACATTTGATGTACTTTTATTGTTTTCTTGAAGGTGGATTTACTTTTGGCCTGAAAAATGTGAGTTAGGTAAAGAATTCCATTCAGTGATTGCTCTGTATAAAACTGTAGATTTGTCCTTGACCTGAGGGGTATCAGGGGCCCTGAATTAGATTGAATCATGTCTTAACATCCCCATCTGCAGAGTTCTGTAGTCATAGTTACCCACAACAGCTCTTCAACTGGCAGCTTTACGGCGGGGAGGGAGACATAAAGCTAGCCAGTGAAGAACGACTGTGAAGCAACGCACAGCGGGGGTAACATGACTCCACATACACACACACATATGCATACACATTAAATGTAGCTATGACAGACCCTCCCCCTCCGGCCAACCCCTTCCCTCAGTATCAGAACAGGATGGATGAATGTTGAGACACATACCTACCCTCCTCCTCCCCCATTGGGTTGTCACAGCCTTGTGCTGCTGGTGCACATCAGCATTCCCAACATTCTCCTGCATCAACATGCCTGCTCTTTGCTCGCTCTTCTAATGCATCAATCTCCCCAGTGGCTCGAGATGAGACGTCTCCATAGATTTCCACCAACAGGACTTGTCTCCATTCACAACCCAACCAAGACTCACGGGCAAGGTCCCTTCAACGACACAACCGAGCTGCATGTCAAACACAGTTACCGAGTTTGAGCTCCTGTTACTGCACTCCATTAGGGTCCAGTTATAAGACATTAAGGATCCAGCGCAGACACCTGTGTCTGCCCCTATAGGGGTTGACAGACAAGAGACAATTTGTGCTACTTGTCATTATATAAGAAACTCTAAAAATAGACAATCAGATAGATTGGGTACAGACATGTTCCTTTAATAGAGGACTTCATTGTAAGCAGCCGTAACAAGCCTGAAAAGGTAAAGAAAGAGACATTCTATTCTGGCCCTGCTAGCGCTGGGCTGGCCGCCTCAGACAGAGGATACATACCCGCCATATCCAGTGCACCAGGAAAAGGCCAAAGGCTGCAAAAATGCAGCATCACCCAAGACTGCTAGACAAGGCGGCCCTGAGGGGCAGCATAGGACAGGGGCTGCATGTATCAAGCATCTTGAAGTAGGAGCTCTGATTTAGCATCAGTTTTGCCTTTTTAGATCACAATGAATCAGATTACATGGACAGGTGTAGCTGATCGTAGTTTGATACATATGGCCCCAGAGTAATGTAGTATAAGTATACACAACCAGAGTTGGACCAAACCGATGGCTGTCAAAACAAATAACGTCTTGACAGGAGTTTGATTAAAGACTGGTGTACCAACACTCTGTGGAAATGATACTAGGCATATTGTTTTATAAAAACACCTGTTCCACAGGAGTGAGACAACTGCTCAATCACCCTTCACTGCTAGGTGTACTGAATAGTGGCAAGCAAATAGAGAAACGCATCATAAACAACAGTATAAACCAGCAAACAAAAGCCAATAGTCTCACAAAAGATGAAGAAGGATATCAAACAGCGTTTCGATGAGTCATCCTCCAGTGCCTAATAACATCTCAACATGTCTTTGGAGAGGCGTTGGTGTCGGGGGTGGTGTGGAGATAAATGGCTACTGTATCAAGGACAGATCCATGATGATTCTCCGGCGGCAGTGGCTGAGGGTGCCTTGGCTGCTCCATCTCTAATGGCCGTGACATTGCTCAGCCGCTCCTCCTCCTGTCCTCCCGACTCCACCGCACTGCCGTCAATGGGGTGTGTGACTCACAGCTCCGTACAGCACTCTGCACCCGGTGAACCCTCTCTCTCTGTCTCTCTCTGTACTACACATCTCACTGTCAATGTGGCACCACACTGCACAGCCCTCCCCTGGCCCAAGGCACCTTGGGCACACCCACCCAGAACATATCTACATTGTGATTACCACATACCTAGTAGCCACCATACTGGAGCTCCAGCCTACTGCAGTGTCACATACCATACGTCATAACGGCCACCATGCTATTGGTGTGTATGCATGTGTGCTGTTGTAATGTTGGGGATCTGATTCATTCTGCTGCAGACACATCATCTAGCTAACTTCTAAGTGTCATATCTTAAGATGATAGCAGTACTTGTTGTGAAACAATATATACGTAGTGTTCTTTGTCCTTATCTGATGGTCCTGTGTAATCCCAATTTCACCTCCATCTCATAAATACAGAAAAGAGATTGAAAGGCAAGCACACAGAGTCTGTAGGACAGATGACGTGGTAAATTCCCTGATATACTCAGAGGACACGTCCCAGATGGCATCCTGTTCCTTAGTGCAATAGTTTAAAGAAGCAACCAGAGACTATGATGGCTCAAAATTGAGCATTAGCATCAAGAACGAACAACCTATAACCTCTTGCTCCTATCAGACAAACACATGCTATAGAGAGAAACAATTAACAGTAGGTTACTGTGGTCATCTTTGGATCTTCAATAAGAAATCAATGCATTCAAAGTAAATCTGTCACTTGGGACAGATTTACAACTTTAAGCCTCCACACCAGTGAGCAGTTTACCACCAAATGGTATTTATTCAAGTGTGAATTTTAAACGTGTGTGTTTTAAACCTCCCTGAACAAAACAGGTGAAAACTGGCCAAGATAAAGCATAGCAGTGTGAACAGACAACAACAGAGTTACACATGGAGTAAACAAGTCAATAACACAGTAGAAAAAAATAGTCTCTATACATTGTGTGCAAAAGGCATGAGGAGGTAGGCAAATAATTAAAATTTTGCAGATTAACACTGGAGTGATAAATGATCAGATGGTCATGTGCAGGTAGAGATACTGGTGTGCAAAAGAGCAGAAAAGTAAATAAATAAAAACAGTATGGGGATGAGGTAGGTATATTGGGTGGGTCGATGGACTATGTACAGCTGCAGCGATCGGTTAGCTGCTCAGATAGCAGATGTTTAAAGTTGGTGAGGAAGATAAAAGTCTCCAACTTCAGCGATTTTTGCAATTCGTTCCAGCCACAGGCAGCAGAGAACTGGAACGAAAGGCGGCCAAATGAGGTGTTGGCTTTAGGGATGATCAGTGAGATACACCTGCTGGAGCACGTGCTACGGGTGGGTGTTGCCATCGTGACCAGTGAACTGAGATAAGGCGGAGCTTTACCTAGCATGGACTTGTAGATGACCTGGAGCCAGTGGGTCTGGCGACGAATATGTAGCGAGGGCCAGCCGACTAGAGCATACAGGTCGCAGTGGTGGGTGGTATAAGGTGCTTTAGTAACAAAACGGATGGCACTGTGATAAACTGCATCCAGTTTGCTGAGTAGAGTATTGGAAGCTATTTTGTAGATGACATCGCCGAAGTCGAGGATCGGTAGGATAGTCAGTTTTACTTGGGTAAGTTTGGCGGCGTGAGTGAAGGAGGCTTTGTTGCGGAATAGAAAGCCGACTCTAGATTTGATTTTAGATTGGAGATGTTTGATATGAGTCTGGAAGGAGAGTTTACAGTCTAGCCAGACACCTAGGTACTTATAGACAGGAGCACACAGAAGTGTCATTAAGTTACAGGTGGGCAGACTTTCCTGCCACTGTGAAAATGACAATGGGTGTCAAAATAGGAATTTAGCATAAACAGTGAAATATAGGCCCAGTATAAAGCTGTGGAAATTAGACGACAATCAATCTTACTATGGCCTCCCGGGTGGCGCAGTGGTCTAAGGCACTGCATCGCAGTGCTAGCTGTGCCACCAGAGATTCTGGGTTCGAGCTCAGGCTCTGTTGCAGCCGGCCGCGACCGGGAGGCCCATGGGGCGGTGCCCAATTGGCCCAGCGTCGTCCGGGTTAGGGAGGGTTTGGCCTTGTCTCATCGCGGACTAGCGACTCCTGTGGCGGGCTGGGCGCAGTGCACGCCAGGTGTACGGTGTTTCCTCCGACACATTGGTGCGGCTGACTTCCGGGTTGGATGTGCATTGTGTCAAGAAGCAGTGCGGCTAGGTTGGGTTGGGTTGCGTTTCGGAGGACGCATGGCTCTCGACCTTCGCCTCTCCTGAGTCCATATGGGAGTTGCAGCTATGAGACGAGACTGTAACTACTACCAATTGGATACCATGAAATTGGGGAGAAAAAAGGGCAAAAATAAATAAAATAAATCTTACTATGTTATTACTCACGCAAGAGAAAAATATAAATTGTGCCACAAAAAGACTGGAACTCCAGAAAGAATTTCAAGCCACAGGGGAGGACCTACCTTTAAACTCCAGGAGTGGTCGGAAATGGGGATAGAGATGGAGCATGGCGTTTCCCTGTGGAAGATAAAAAAAGATGGTGAGAGAGGTGGTAGGAACAGACAGTGTCTAGGTACGTGTGGACTTGTTGTCAGAAAGATGTCTTCCTCCTTCCGTAGCCAGGCGAGGAAACACTCTTGATCTCAATGACAGGGGCTTTTCTGTGGCTCGCACATGGCTTTAAGCCCTTCCTGTATATAGTAAATAATCCTTCACTATAATTATATTATTAATCTTCATTTCTTTCACAATAGTAGGGGAGGGATAGAAATAAGCTTATTCCGAGCCTAATCATACTGCAGTTACACCTCTCTCTCTCCTCTCTGTGCTCTCTTGCTCTCCCCTCTCTCTATGTGCTCTCCCTCTTCCCCCCTCTCTCTATTTCTCTCTGTGCAGCCCAGCTCCTCTGAGGAAGGAGCAGCATGCAGAGCGAGCTATCACCACTGTCAGTACTGTACAGGCATGCAGGCATCACTTCAGCGAGTAAAGAAATGTGGCCTCTCATCGCATTGTCTTGTACAACTATATGGAGTACAAATAATGTAGAGTAATATCAATATCAGTAAATCCCACAACATTGGTTGTGTAGATCCAGCTATATGCCTCAATTCCAAATGAGTGGAAAATATGTGAAAGTGTGATGTTCCTTTAATAACGTCATAGCACCAAAGCTGTCAGGAAGATTTCCTGAATATGTACCAGTGGTTACTAACAGGCTGCAGTGATCATAGCAATGGCTATAATGAATTACATTCATGGAGCTTGTAACAGTGAACCATTGGTAAGCAATCATTATTATAAACAAGGTTTATTATTATTATGCTATTATGTTATTATGCTATTCAATCACCACTGGGTGAATACAAAAACAGTTTTTCATAGCATGGTTCAAATTCAAAAGTGCTTTGAGAGACATTCAGAGCAGTGGTGGCGTGGTGCTATAAACGTACCGTCAGTGATTCTCTTTTTCAGCTGTTTGTGATAAGTTTAAATCCCTGTGTTTTGATGGCAACTGTCACGAGTCCGACCGAGGGTGGCTTCCCTTCCCGGTCGGGTGGCACTCGGAGGTCGTTGTCACCGGCCTATTAGTTGCCACTGATTGTCTTTCCTCCCCATCCTTGTATGTTTATTGGTAGCACCTGTTTGTGTTGATTAGTTGGGCTTCTTTAGACAGCCCGCCCGCCTGTTTGTTGTGCGGGATTATTCATTGTAACCTTCGGCTCTGTAGTAGAGGAACGTGTTAGTTCCTGGTCGTGCATTTTTCAGTAGTCATTTTTCATTCCCTGTGTTTTGGGGCCGTTATTATTGTGAGCACCCTGGTGCAATTAAAGAGCACAGCATTGCACTCTCTGTCTCCTGCGTTTGACTCCACACCCACGACACCCAGAGCATTACAGCAACGCCTATTTTCTGAATATGTTCTTCCACATACCTGAAATGGCAGCGATTGAAATTGGGTCAACAATGTACTCCAAATTGACATAAAATTCATCATCGGTGAAATCACATCAAACTTGCTAATATGAATGAATATTGATTTCAAATGTATAGGTGACCATATGAGATTCAAGATATTCTCCAAGGATACAGTGATAACCATGACAATGTCAGACAAATAAAACGTGCAACAAAACAGAATCTTTCAATGTCATCCTGTATGTATTAAACACAAATACATTTATATTCTTAGGTAATTCATACCCTCAATGATTTGCTTGATGCATTTCCATTAGGAAATGTCTCAGATAATCACCTGATTGTTAGGCCACAATGTCATGCTAAAATCTTGTTGCACCTCCAATCCCTGTCCCTGCATTGTCATTTGTTTATTTATTTCCATCCATCCTTCCTTAATTTTTGTCTCACACCCGACTCAGCTCTTGACTGTGGCCTAGCCTGCTCTGGCCCTGAACAGCTATTGTGAAAGTAGAAATTGCGGAGTTATTTGACCAATTAATAATGGGGCTCTTTCCAGCAGTGGTTCCCCATTATCATCACGATGATCTTTTTCCGTAGAAGAAGAAACCGGAGACCCAGGCGGCTCACTATCTTCACCAGTCCTGAACACACAAATACAGTGCCTTTGGAAAGTATTCAGACCCTTTGACTTTTTCTACATGTTGTTACGTTACAGCCTTATTCTCAAATGTATTACATTGTTTTTTCCCCTCATCAACCTACACACACACACAATACCACATAATGACAAAGCAAAAACAGGTTTCGATTTTTTTGCTAATATATTTTACATAAGTATTCAGACCCTTTACACAGTACTTTATTGAAGCACCTTTGGCAGTGATTGCAGCATCGAATATTCTTGTGTATGACGCTGCAAGCTTGGCACATCTGTATCTGGGGAGTTTCTTCCATTCTTCTCTGCAGATCCTCTCAATTTCTGTCAGGTTGGATGGGGAGTGTTGTTGCACAGCTATTTTCAGGTCTCTCCAGAGATGTTCAAGTCCGGGCTCTGGCTGGGCCACTCAAGGACATTCAGAGACTTGTCCCAAAGCCACTCCTGCGTTGTCTTGGCTGTGTGCTTAGGGTCATTGTCCCGTTGGAAGATGTATGTTCGCCACAGTCTGAGGTCCTGAGCGCTCTGGAGCAGGTTTTCATCATGTGTACTTTGCTCCTTGTTCATTTTTGTTCATCTTTGCCTCGATGCTAACTAGTCTACCAGCCCATGCCACTGAAAAACATCCTCACAGCATGATGCTGCCACCATCATGCTTCACCATAGGGATTGTGGTCAGGTTTCCTCCAGACGTGATGCTTGGCATTCAGGCCAACAAGCAACGTTTGAAATATGTTCTACCCTCTTGTGGCTTTGAGACAGTGACTCTTATCACATCGTTTACCACTGTAAAATACCCTACCCCTGGGATGAATTTCAGTGTTTGGGGAGAGTGACATAATATCACTGGATAGTGACAGAAAACGCTTGTTGATCTGAGTAGAATATTCAAGCAAGTGCAACACTTTGACGTAAGCAGAAATGTTCAAATGAATGGCTACTTTTTTGCACAGCAGATCATGGCCCGTGGAATGTTGTCCCACTCCTCTTCAATGGTCATGCAAAATGGTTGGATATTGGCAGGAACTGGAACATGCTGTCGTACACATCAATCCAGAGCATCCCAATCATGCTCAATGGTTGACATGTCTGGTGAGTATGCAGGCCATGGAATAACTGGGACATTTTCAGATTCCAGGAATTGTGTCCAGATCCTTGCGACATGGGACAGTGCATTATAATGCTGAAACATGAGGTGATGGTGGCGGAACGACAATGTACCTCAGGATCTTGACACGGTATCTCTGTGCATTCAAATTGCCATCGATAAAATGCAATTGTGGTCATTGTCCGTAGCTTATGCCTGCACATACCATAACCCCACCGCCAACATGGGTCACTCGGTTCACAACATTGACATCAGAAAACGGCTCACCCACACAACGCCATCTGTGAAACTGATTTATCCATGAAGAGCACACTTTTCCAGCGTGCCAGTGGCCATTGAAGGTGAGCATTTGCCCAATGAAGTCAGTTACGTCGCCAAACTGCAGTCAGGTCATGGCCCTGGTGAGGACAACGAGCACACAAATGAGCTTCCCTGAGATAGTTTGACAGTTTGTGTAGAAATTCTTCGGTTATGCTAACCCCTAGTTTCATCAGCTGTCCGGGTGGCTGGTCTCAGACGATCCTGCAGGTGAAGAAGCTGGATGTGGAGGTCCTGGGCTGGCATGGTTACACGTGGTCTGCGGTTATGAAGCTGGTTGGATGTACTGCCAAAATCTCTAAAACAATGTTCAGAGGCAGCTAATGGTAGAGAAATTAATATTCAATTTTCTGGCAACAGGTCTGGTGGACATTCCTGTAGTCAGCATGCCAAGTACACGCTTCCTCAAAACTTGAGGCATCTGTGGCATTGTGTTGTGTTGCAAAACTGTACATTTTAGAGTGGTCTTTTCAGTGGCAACCTGTCATTCAGGGCAAATCATTGAGTTATTAAACATGGTCTCTTTTTTGCTTTCTTGAGTAAGGCAGATCCAAAATTCAGGTGTTTCAGCCTAGCCTAGTGCTTTCTTTGGTGGTGGGGCAGCCAGCGGAAAATACGGAGCGCTGGGGTTGATAATGTTCTCTAGTTGCACCGTGAATGGCTCAGTGTTCTGTCACTCATGGGGACAACTACGCCACCGCAAAATCTATGGGGAGAGCTCAAAAATTCAAGCCCCTTGGTTGCTGCCAAAGAGTTACATTAGAAGTACCCATCCAATAAGGCTCAAGGTCATTGGCCACAGATAAAATGATCACGTTATGTCTACAGTTGTATTGATTGGACTGATCATGTCAACACCATCTTAGCTAGCAAACTAGCTAATGAATCATGAATCAAGTTAACAATGTACTCGCAAATCCTTTTCAATTCTTGTCATATGAAGAGAAATTATAGATAAAATGTATCGTGCTCATTGGCCATTGGACATAAACATTACATAACAAGTTGAAAATCAGAAATTTAACAATGAGTGGTTTAGAAGGAATCAATGGCTGGGAACTCTGAAAAAAATTAGCTCCGACTGGAAAAATACATTTTGAACAGTCATCCAAATCGGAATTCTAAATTGGGTACTTGGGCATCTTTCAAGAGCTCCGACCTGAAGTGCACTAATGTCATGATCTGACCTTGTTTTTTTCAGAGTTTCAAGTTGTCTTGAAAGCACCATCAATCCAGAAAATGGCAAAGTTGGGTGATGGCAAAGTTGGGTGACAATATTTGGCCACAAAGAACCGAAGGATCTTCCTGTTCAAGTGAGTACAGCACAACAAGGTGGGTCCAAAAATGTATTGTATGCTGAGGCATAAATTATGGAATATGCCAGGGAGATATGTATACTGTAGCTAAGAAAGCAATACTAAGTGCATGTTGGGTAGTAAGCTGTTAAAAGCCCATATGCCTCACCCTAATAATTTTGTCCCCTTTCCCCTAAAAATTTTGCCAACTGTTCTGACTTAGTGGTGCATATATAGCCTATAGCCTGTTTTAGATAAATGTCATCAATGAATATTGTCTGCTTATATACCCCCTTTATCCCACAGTTCTGACTTGGTGTACAGGGAGCATACTGTAAGAATGGCCCATGCTCTGAATTCTGTCACTACATTTCAAAAGTGCTGAACAAATAGTTATATTGACTACATCTATCCTAGCTCGCTCATTGTCTTAATCGAAATTATGGATTGCCTCTTTTCCGCTCGTCGTCCCATTATGCCATAGTTTGTACATCTCAATTGTCAGTAGAAACCCCATTTGTTTAAGCAAGTCAGCCATATCAGCTATGTTTTTTTAAAGGCAGCAAATGAGGCTGAAGGAACTGTTTCGCTGCCAGACAAAGCTCCACTGATAGCCATGTGTAGAGGTGGTAAGATGTTGGGACTGCTGTTGGGACAGCTTTATGTAGGCCCTAACAGTTTGTGGGCAGCGTTTGTCATCATTATAGTGCAATTAATGTATTGTTTAGTGTTGTGTTGTGGCTTTGCTGGCATGCATCTAAAATAAATTGTGGGAGTTTGCCCCACCAAGATTTACATGCTAAAATCACCACTGGTGTTACTGTCAATCTAATGCATTCGAACAACTGATCTGCAATTGCGATAGAGCTTTGATAACTTTCACTAATGGCCATTAATAATTGCATAATAACACAAGGCTACAACAACAATAAACTGAAGTTATAGGCTTTTTGTGGGGCGTCAGGAAGCCTAGTGGTTAGAGCTTTGGGCCAGTAACCGAAAGGCTGCTAGATCGAATCCCCGAGCTGACAAGGTAAAAATCTGTCGTTCTACCCCGGAACAAGGCAGTTAACCCACTGGTCCTAGGCCATCATTGTAAATAAGAATTTGTTCTTAACTGACTTAACTAGTTGAATAAAAAATATTTATTAAACCCGTTTGACGGCTCCAGGTAGGCTATACAATTGGCACAAATTAACTTGCAAATTAGCTCCAGTGATAGTCATTTCAACATATTTATTGTATCAAATGGTAGCCTACAGTAGCCTACAATGGCATATAAATGAATAGGCTAATTGATGGCTAACAGAGGCAAATGTATCATTCTTCACATTTAATGTCAATTTCATTGAGGACTTTTCCCTTTAAAAAGAACCACTTCCATTTCAAACGTCCACTCGCGCAGTCCCCGACACCCAAGAACTGAGCATACATAAAACAGTTCTCACTTGATTCAGTTAAGAACAAATTCGTATTTACAATGACGTCGTACCCTGGCCAAACCCGGACGACGCTGGGCCAATTGGCATATGCTCCTACAAACCAATGAGGAGATGGAAGAGGCGGGACTTGCAGCGCATCATGTGTCAAAAATATGATCAAGTTATATTTTAGCGCCTGGCTACGCAAACGCGCGTTGACCGCACGAGCAGTTTGAATGAAACGCAAGCGATGTGGTTAGCATGAAGAAACTAATGTCCGTGGGCGTGGAATAGAGTTTGGTTGGTGCAAGGAGTCTGGATTGCCAGGCAAATGTCTCACAGTAGTACCTAAAACAGTCAGTATAGTATGAAGATAAGCAGAAACTGCTTCTTCAATAAAAATCCCCGATCACGCTTGTAGGCGATGTCATGTTGTCTAGCTAAACTCAGATACATATAATCGAGTCTAACAGTCGTCTCGCGCCGAACTGCATGTTACATAGTTGTTTTTGACTAAAAACAAAACATGTTCAGCTACATAAAGGTTTGGCTCGAAACTAGGCTGTGCCTTTAGATTTCGAGAAAATTAAAAACTAAGGAAAGAAAGTTTTGCTTATCTCATTGACTTCTCTAACCCTAAACCTCGGCCTGGTAATCGTGGAATGCTTCGCAAGCATTCCCGGAAGTCTTGCGATGTTGCACGTCTGGGGTTTAGAAACTCAAGTAGAACTGTTTACAGTATTTATTTAGTAGGCTATACATCAAATAATATAAGTAACTTAATGCAAGGGTCTCTTTTGTCTACAAATTGGCTAAGAATTTTGACAGTTTGACATTCCAAGTCTAATGTTTGTGTAAACATGCAAGGTTATTGTAGGATAGAAAAAAGGTATCTAGTCCCCATAGGCTCAATATGCTAGTCAATACTGAATAAATATGTTTCAGTTTTTTCCCATTGTGAAAATGTATTTAGAAATAGAAAGGATTGATATTATAGCAAAAACATGTAGAGCCTATATGGCAACAGTTAAATGATCATGCTGCTGACCAAGAAGAGGCTTATGAGCTTTGTTGGTCACTTGACTTCACAAACAATGAGGTCTTTATGATCAAAGAGGGAAATTGCCTCACTAATGAAAAATGGGTGAAATCCCATATTTCCATATTATATTCTACCTCTTATCATTTTTATTTTTTTGTACATGTACATCAAAATAATGGATAGTCAACCTCAGTTGAGAGTGCAATTTCTTAACTTGTTTCACATCAGCTTGAGGTGAATGTACTGCATAGGCCTACTGGTAGCACAGAGTAAAATAATGTTGATGTGTGCTGTCAAACGCCCTAGTGATAATTATACAGCATAGGCTACAATGGAATCACACATTAGAACTGCTGTGTGCCCTTGGCTGTTACCAGGCCATAAAGAGCCTAGGTTTTTTAAATCCATAAGTAGGTTGCAGTTGCCTAACTTTCATTAATGGTGCCTATTGAATGATCTGGCTCAATTAACCAAACATGGATAGTAATGAAGAGTCTGCAGAATTAAAGAAAAGGGTAGGCATAACAGATTTTCTTTATTTATTGATATAATGACAAATAAAAAAAATTGCCTGTTTGATGATGATATCCACAGAATGGATTATCTGTAACCGGTGTGTGAGAGAGAAATGCCTTTCACACAGTCATAATCAATGGTTGCTGTGTAAAGAGTGCAGAATTAACTTAGACTGTAATTCGATGTTATGCTCAGACGATGGGACACTGATTAAAACAGCTGATCAATTGTATTATAATCAGTATATTTACTGCGCATCAACCACATTCTCGAACGGCACTCTGCTTAAGGATGAGTACGTCAGAGCAAACTTTGCACTTGTAAGATAAATGCATTTTGCTTGACAGCAAAATCTATAGATTAAACAAAGTACAGGACTCAAAATGACTAAAAGAGATACGGAATATCAACCTCTGCTTGAAGGTATCACGGAAACAAAACAGAAAATTAAGGTATGTATAATAACACAATAACAATGTATTATTACTATATTAGTAATAATAATGACAACAGTAATAACACAGTAATGACAATTTATTATAATTACTACTATTATGATTACTATTATTATTATTACAATTGCTTGTAATGACAGTTTAAACGTGAATTATAGGTTACATAAATGTATTATAATGGATATCAACTAAGCCCACTGTTTTAAGTGTCCTTCATCTGCAAATGGGGCCTGAAATTATTATTAACTTATTTAAAGAAACCTATAGTTTACTTCATTGTCTACACTTGGCTATTGTAATTAATAACCTTAGCTAAAATATAGTTGATCTGTACTTGTGCCTCATTTGAACTTCTGAAAGCTCTCTAATAGTAAAATATGATAATGATTAGGCTGCTCTTGTTGAAGATATCCTTTTTCTGTTAATAATGAATGTTGAAGAGTACTACTGCACAGATTCTGTACATATTATGGAATGCTAATCCACCAATTATGTGCGTTATTGGTTTCAGTGTCCTAACACATCCCTTCTACTGGCAATTTGTGCAGCTTGCATCGGAGGAACCTTTCAATATGGTTATAATATTTCAATCATCAATTCCCCCACCAAGGTAAGACATTATTGTCAATATTTGTCTACTTAAATTGACTATACGTATATAGCTAAAGAGGAGAGGTTTAGTTGTTATTGAACTGATGAGATGATGATGAGGACATTGGATAATAATTTGTATTTTTCCCTCATTGAACCACGCCTGTGTGTTCAGAAAACAGTCACAGTCACATGCAACCCTGGAGACTATATTCCATTTCAATCTTAGGTCACACTACAAGGGAATCTTGACTAATCATTTAACACTAACAAGAATACTCTTTTGAGTTAAAAAAAATAAATAATCAGTAGCCTTGTGTAACTGTTGTGTGGTTGGTACATTTCTCACACACATTCAGGGGCACAGATGTAGGATTTTAATTTGATCTGTATGTTCACAACAAAATAATCCTGCATTAACAGGATTTAAACATTTAGTGCATAATGTTGCTTCATCGGTGGTTATGCTATTAGCTGCATTGCCAAAAGTAGGTTACATGAAAAGCACAATAGTATTAATATAACTGTAGGTTTTCAATGAATTTATGTAAATCACAAAGCTCATCAGCATTGTCTGCGGTGCAGGAAGATTCTCAGCAACAAAAGAGTGATCAAATTAAGATCTTACAACTGTATAATAATACTAAAATAATGCAAATTATGATTACATTTCAGCTGTGAGCAATGCATTCTCTTTTCAAGGCAGTATTGAGTAAGGGATGCCTTCTTTGTCCAGTCTGTGCAGAATTTCATCAACCAAACCTGGCTGGAGCGCTATGAAGAGAACATCTCAGAGCAATACCTCACTCTACTGTGGTCCAGCATTGTGTCCATTTTCACAATAGGTGGATTTATTGGCGCGACTATTGGTGGAACACTGGCTATTAAATTTGGGAGGTATAGAGAAGTGTTTTGTTAATAGTGGCTACTGGCTATAATTCCCATTTGGATATTTGTGTCAGTCTCCAATTTTACTCATAGGCTATTATTACTATTTTAGCAATATCCATTTGACTGTATGTATTTTTTCTATCCGAACAAGGCACTTTCAATAAATGTTGTATTAATGGCAAATATTCTCTATACCCTGGTGCAGATAGCTTGTCTGTTGAAACATTGGATATTAGGTTATTCAATTATTACATCTGAGCGCCTAGAGTGTGCGGCTCTCCTTTCATTTTTCAAATATTCTCTGTGTCACAGAAAAGGGACACTGATGATGAACAATGCATTTGCCTTACTGGCTGCTCTGTTGATGGGCCTGAGCTATCCCACTGGATTATTTGAACTGCTCATAATTGGACGATTTTTCACAGGAGTAAATGCGGGTAAATATGTCAGTTAGTTAGTCAAGTGAAGTGTTGACATCAGCAGTTTGCAGTCTTTATTTCTAAGATGAGTGTGTTGAACAATATAGATGTATTGAAGGTTCTGTCTTGCCTGTAAGTCAATGTGCCGCAATTTGTTCTAACAATCTGCTGATTTGCAGGCATTGGCATTTGCGTTCAGCCACTGTATCTGGGGGAAATCGCTCCAAGGGCACTTCGTGGCGCCATGGCGATGGGGACCTCTATTTTCATCACTGGGGGCATCCTTACTGGACAGGTGATTGGGCTTAAGTAAGTTAAGATCATCCTGGACTAAAGCCTACCTCGCAGAGTACTTTGAAATGAAGACTGTGTATAATGTCTTGTCTGCGTTCCCACACTAAATGTGTCTATGATCCTGCAGTGAGCTCCTGGGTAAAGAAGAGTACTGGCCCATCCTACTCTCCACCACCTGTATCCCAGCGTTCCTGCAGCTCCTCATACTACCCTGGTTCCCAGAGAGCCCTCGCTACCTGCTAATCGACAGAGGGGATGACGTTGGATGTGGAACCGGTATGTTTCAATCACATATAAAAATCCCTCTCACATAAGAACTGACAACATTAATTGTGCTTTACACTATTTTGACAGAAAAAAAAGTTGTTTCAGTGACAAAGTAGGAAGGAACAAAGTGTGCAAACCAATATCGTAACCTACAATCATTGATCTAAAAAAGAGAGCTGAGCTGCGTCACTCTCAGTCCCTGAACATTGATTTGACATGGTGCACATAGCGGAAGCTTTGGAGAGGGTGATCATTCCACCTTTATCTCAGATCAGAAGGGTCGGAACTCTGAAACATCAATTGTAGAAATATTTCTGAGATTTTCTGGGTCAAGCATATGACTGCAGTACATACTATAACAGAAGGTTACACTGCTAGGCAATGTCTCTCTAGTGACACAATCTTTGATTCTTAAAGAAATATTACTGTGTATCCCACTGTGTCTGATTTGATTGGCTGGGTGAATGAGTGGATTCCTGTTTGTTATGAGTGTGAGGGATAACAAATTAACCGTGGAGAGGAGAGGGACCATGTGAGCTGTGTCTTGTGTTCCTTGTGGACAGCGATGAAGCAACTGCACGGCACAGATAACTTTGACCGCGAGCGGGAGGACATGGAGAGGGAGAGGATCAGTGCTATGGGGATCAAACCCAAAAAGCCCTGGGAGCTGTTCATGGACCGAAGCCTCCGCTGGCAAGTTCTCACCATCATCCTGATCAATGCCGCCCAGCAGCTCAACGGCATCAACGCTGTACGTCAGCAGCAGACCAATTCACCACATGACCCTATGAGCCCTCAGGGCTGCAATGTTTCTCAGTATAAACTCAAGTCAGCTGAGAAGATGTTGGTTTAAATGTACAATATTCCATTCAGTTAGAACCCTTTTGGGTTTCATGTAGAACCCTTTCCACAGAGGGTTCTAGATGGAACCCCAAAAAGTTCTACCTAATACCAAAATTGATTCTACAAAGGGTTCTCCTATGGGGACAGTCAAAGAACCATTTTAGGTTCTAGCACCCTTTTTTTCCTAAGAGTGTATGTATGCCCTGTATAGTCTATATACTCTATAATAACTTGCATGTCCTGGAGGCTATATGAACTTAATGCGAGAGTTCTACATGGAACCCAAAAGGGTCCTAACTGGAACCGAAAAGGGTTCTCTTATGGAGACAGCTGAAGAACCCTTTTGAAAGCTTATTTTTGTCATAGTGTACGGTATGGTATACACTTTACAATATAGGGTATAGTATGAAGCCCCTGTGTTTAATTAGTTTTCTATAACTCTCTCTCTTTCTCTTGAAGATTTATTTCTATACAGATTATGTGTTTGAGGAGGCTGGAATTCCAGAGGTTAACATACCCTACGTAACTGTGGGCACAGGAGCCTGTGAATGCCTCACTGCCCTTACCTGTGTAAGTGTCAACTATTGCTCAGAGTACAGATACTTTATATCCAAGTATTTAGAAGCATGCATGGAGTATATTGCAGAGCTTTTGTCACGCAACCCCATGCCTCTTTTCCACATGACTGATCACAAATTGCATCATACTATGGTGGTATTCCCACAATATTGTTCTCATAGAACATATTTATTCTATGATTTACAGTTCCTTGCAAAAGTATTCATACTCCTTGGATTTCTTCACATTATATTGTGTTACAAAGTCGGATTCAAATGGATTTAATTGTAATTTTCTGTCAACAATCCACACAAAATACTATTTTTATTGTATTTTTTAGAGTAATAGAAATTAAATTTAAAAAAATATGGTCGTTACTTTACTACTCAGCTCCCTGAGTCAATATATGTTAAAAACACATTTGGCAGCGATCTGGATTGTGCAACATTTTCCCATTACTCTTTTCATAATTATTCAAGCTCTGTCAAGATGTTGGGGATCATGGCTAGAAAGCAATTTTCAAGTCTTGCCATAGATTTTCAAGCAGATTTAATTCAAAACTGTAACTTGGCTACTCAGTAACATTAACTGTCTTCTTGATAAGCTACTCTAGTGTATATTTGGCCTTTTGTTGGAGGTTATTGTCCTGCTGAAAGGTGAATTCCTCTCCCAGTGTCTGGTATAAAGCAGACGGAAGCAGGTTTTCCTCCAGGATTTTGCCTGTGCTTAGCAGCATCCCATTTCTTTTTATCCTGACAAATTCCCCAGTATTTGCCAAGCATACCCATACCATGATGCAGTCACCAACATGCTTGAAAATAATGAGGTAGTTACTCAGTGATGTGTTGTGTTGGATTTGCCCCAAACATAAGGCTTTGAATTTAGGCCAAAAAGTTTATTCCTTTTCCATGTTTTTTTTGCAGTATTACTTTAGTGCTTTGTTGCATACAGGATGCTTGTTTTAAATTGTAATTTTATGCTGTATATTTGTATTCAACTTTTCACTCGGTCATTTAAGTCATTATTGTAGCGTCAGTGCAATGTCGTTGATCAACCCTCAGTTTTCTCCCATCACAGCCACTGAACTCTGTCACTGTTTTAAAATCACAAATGGCCTCATGGTAACATCACTGAGAAGTTTAATTCCTGTCCTGCAGCTCAGTTCAGAAGGACGACTGTATCTTTGATGTGTCTGGGTGGTTTTATACATAATCCACAGCATAATCATTAATTTGACCATGTTTAAAGAGATATTCAATGTCTGATATGTTATTGTTACCATCTACCAATCACTTCCCTTCTCAATGAGGCTTTCGAAAAGCTCCCTAGTCTTTGTAGTTAAATCTGTGCTTGAAATTCAATACTTTATTGGGGGACTTTACAGATGTTGTATGCATTGGGGACAGAGGAAGGGTTAGTCATAAACAAACTATGTCAACCCCTATTATTTCACACAGAGTGAGTTCATGTAACTTGTGTGATTTGTTAAGCCAAATTTTACTCCTGAACTAATTTAGGTTTGCCTGAACAAAGGGGCTGAATACTTATGCAGTGACTATATTTTAGTCATACCATTTTTATTAACCTTGGTTAAAGATTTTTCCCACTTTGACATTACAGATTATTTGGAGTAGATTCAATTTAATTCAATTTTAATTCCACTTTTAACACAATAAAATGTGAAGAAATCCAAGGGTTATGAATACATTTGCAAGGATTAACATACAGTTCATTCAGAACGTATTCAGACCCCTTCACTTTTTCCACATTTTGTTACATTATCGCCTTATTCCAAAACTGATTAAATAAAAAATGTTCCTCATCAATCTACACACAATGTCACATAATGGCAATGCGAAAAAAACTGAAATACCTTATTTACATAAGTATTCAGACCCTATGCTACGAGACAGAACATTGAGCTCAGTTGTGTCCTGTTTCCATTGACCATCCTTGAGATGTTTCTCCACCTGTGGTAAATTCAATTGGACATGATTTTGAAAGGAAGACACCTGTTAATATAAGGTCCCACAGTTGACAGTGCATGTCAGAGCAAAAACCAAGCCATGAGGTTTGTCCTTAGAGCTCTGAGATAGGATTGGGTCGAGGCACAGATCTGGAGATGGGCACCGAAAAAAATGTCTGCAGCATTCTTAAATGGAAAAACTTTGGAACCACCAAGACTCTTCCTAGAGCTGGCCGCCGGGCCAAACTGAGCAATCGGCGGAGAACGGCCTTGGTCAGGGAGGTGACTAAGAACCTGATAGTTACTCTGACAGAGCTCCAGAGTTCCTCTGTGGAGAGGAACCTTCCAGAAGGACAACCATCTCTGCAGCAGTCCACCAATCAGTCCTTTATGGTAGAGTGTACAGATGGAAGCCACTCCTCAGTAAAAGGCATATGACAGCCCACTTGGAGTTTGCCAAAAGGCACCTAAAGGAATCTCAGACCATGATAAACAATATTCTCTGGTCTAATGAAACCAAGATGGAACTCTTTGGCCTGAATGCCAAGCGTCACGTCTGGAGGAAACCAGGCACCGCTAATCACCTGGCCAATACCATCCCTACGGTGAAGCATGGTGGTGGCAGCATCATGCTGTGGGGATGTTTGTTTTTCAGCGGAAGGGACTGGGAGACTAGTCAGGATCAAGGTAAAGATGAACAAAGCAAAGTACAGAGAGTTCCTTGAAAACATGCTCCAGAGCTCTCAGGACCTTAGACTGTGGCGAAGGTTCACCTTCCGGCAGGACAATATCCCTACTAAGCACACAGCCAAGAAAATGCCAGAGTGGCTTTGGGACAAGTCTCTGAATATCCTTGAGTGGCTCAGCCAGAGCCCGGACTTGAACCCGATTGAATATCTCTGGAGATACCTGAAAATAGCTGTGCAGCGACGCTCCCCATCCAATCTGACAGAGTTTGAGAAGAATGGGAGAAGCTCCCCAAATACAGGTGTGCCAAGCTTGTAGCGTCATACCCAAGTAGACTTGAGGCAATAATCTCTTCCAAATAAGCTTCAACAAAGTACTGAGTAGAGTGTCTGAATACTTATGTAAATGTGATATTTCAGTTTAATTATTTTTATACATTTGCAAAAATGTCTGTCTTTGCTTTGTCATTATGGGGTATTGTGTGTAGATTTATGAGGAGTAAATAACAATTTAATCAATTTTAGAATAAGACTATAACATAACAAAATGTGGAAAAAGTGAAGGTGTCTGAATACTTACCGAATGCACTGTATTTAATGAAGATACCAGTGGTGTGATACTAGTTATGACTGGAAACGTGCTAATTAGGTTTTTCAACTAAGAAGATCATATATTTCTCCACGGCTTGTCTGCTGGTATGTCATGTGAGATGCTGTGTCTTTCAGGGCATGCTGATCGAATCTCTGGGACGAAAAGTGCTTATCATCGGAGGGTACACCCTTATGGCTTTCTGGTGTATTTGCTTCACTCTGACCCTCACCTTCCAAGTAAAGCATCTTTGATCAAACAATTCCATTTTGTGTGAATGTTTTAAATCAGAAAAAGATACATGTATTGCACTTATGCATTATTAAATGTGACTTGCTAGTTTCTGTAACATCAGCAATAGTATGTTTCTATACCCTTGTGTGTTACCATAAGAAAAATTATATAAAATAAATTACGTTGTTGTTGCCAACCCTGAATGTGGCTTGGGTGGCCACTTTGGGAACACTAGTTTGTTTATGATTTTATTGTGTGTTCTTTCCTTGAACACAGGGAGCAGGCCCATGGATACCTTATCTTAGTATGGGATGTGTCTTTGCTTTCATACTGAGCTTTGGCATGGGACCAGGTAACCTACAGAACATACTTATAACTAATCTATGCCAGTATGGTGTGATCTCGCAGCAATATTATTTATATTCTGATTATAAATCAATTTAAAACTAACACTTTAGCTCAGGTTTTAGGTCAATTCAGGAAGCACACTGAAATTCCAATTATTTTCAATGCTTTTCAATTAGAACATTTTGAATTGAAATTTGTTTTACTTTTTGGATTAACTGGAATTGAAATGGAATTGACCCCAACCCTGCTGTACCTTCACTTTGTCCTTTGCAGGTGGTGTGACAAACATTTTGATCACAGAGTTATTCACACAAACCACACGGCCTGCTGCGTACATGATCGGAGGGTCCGTGAACTGGCTCAGCTTCTTCTTCATTGGCATGGCGTTTCCATTTATTGTGGTAGGTTCCAACTGTTTCGTGATACTTAACCTATAAAATAAGGTGGTTACTGTGAGGTTATACGTATTGATATCAGATTAGTTTTGTACCGTTGACTGATATGGAATTAGGATATGGTTGTTTTGAGAGCTGGCTTTAGATGGATTTGGTCTGCTCTTCTACTCCCACAGACTAAGTTGCAGCAGTATTGTTTCCTGGTGTTCTTGGTTGTTTGTGTCTTGGTGGCTGTATACATATTCCTGGTAGTCCCCGAGACGAAGAACAAAACCTTCCTGGAGATCCAAACAGAGTTCCAGTCTGGAGAAAAGAGAAAAGCTTCCAAAGCTGACCACAGCCCAAGTACAACGTTGTTGTCAACCCCTTTGTGAAACACAGCTTCCAGTGTTTGCTGCAAATGTGTACCACACTATGAATATCTCCCTGTCATAATGTCATAAGTTCCAGAATGTTCATTCTTTGTCAGGGATCGTGATTTTGAAGAGTAGACATTATGATAACTGGAACACAGGAAACAACATATACTGGTCATATGGTATTAGCTGCTCAGGATTATAAGAATTTTACTGGAAAATGTGTTGACCTTTTGAATGAATAAAATACATTTTGAGATGACTATCCTCCGTATTTCCAATCAAATCTGTCCACAACATGTCAGTCTCCTAAATGAACACATGGAGAGAGGCTTACAAGTTTGAAGCCCATTTCATATGTGAGGCAATCTATGATTTCATGGATTTAACTGGACCATACCACACTCCCACCCAAATAATCTCCAAACAAACCAGCACTCAGTTCAATGTTTTTGTGCTTACACACTTAACAGCATCATATTTTAGTGTAGTCATAATGTGTTGTTACTTTACTTACTTTTTAGTTACTCAACGTTTAATTTGAGGTTGGATTACCGAGATTAAAATCAACAGAATCACAGCCATATGGCCAGGCCAGGGCATGTGATAATGAGGCTGTCTAGAAACTGAACAAAGGAATCATTCATGGTCAATAGGACAAAAAATGCCATTGCAGCATTATAATATAATACAAGTGGTAATATTGAAATTTAATAAAGAAATTAGCTAATGACAAAGTGAAAAAATGTTTTTAGAAATGTTTGCAAATATCTCCTTTACATAAGTATACACACCCCTGAGTCAATACATTGTAGAAGCACCTTTGGCAGCGATTGCAGCTGTGAGTCTTTCTGGGTAAGTCTAAGTAGCTTTCCCCATCTGGATTGTGCAACATTTGCCCACTATTCTTTAAAAAATTATTAAAGATCTGTCAAATTGGTTGTTGATCATTGCTAGACAACAATTTGCAGGTATTGCCATAGATGTTCAAGTAGATTTAAGTCAAAACTCTCTGCCTTCTTGGTAAGCAACTTGTGTAGATTTGGCCTTGTGTTTTAGGTCAGCGGTTCCCAAACTGTGGGGTGAGGGGGAGAGCTCCAACTGGCACACTCAGTCCGGCTTTCAACTTACTAATAGAAAGTAATAACAATATAATGCACAAGGTACAATTGAGAAATTGGTTAGTGCAATCCTGCAAAATATTTTGCAAAACTGTTTGAACAGTTTGTGTCATGAACAGTGCTTGTGCCCATAGAAATAGATGTGGCATGCGCACAAGGGGAGCGCGTGATGTTCCCCAATGCTGGAAGGGGGGCCTGAGTGAAAATGTTTACGAACCCCTGTTTTAGGTTATTGTCCTGCTGAAAGGTGAATTCATCTCCCAGTGTCTGGTGGAAAGCAGAATGAACCAAGTTTCCCTCTAGGATTTTGCGGTTTATTTTTTATCATTAAAAAACTCTCCAGTCCATAACATGATGCAGCCACCACTATGATTGAAATTATGGGGAGTGGTACTCGGTAATGTGTTTTATTGGATTTGCCACAAATATAACACTTTGTATTCAGGACAAAAAGTGAATTGCTTTGCCACATTTTTGCAGTATTACTTTAGTGCCTTGTTGCAAACAGAATGCATGTTTTGGAATATTTATATTCTGTACAGGCTTCCTTCTTTTCACTCTGTCAATTAGGTTAGTATTGTGGAGTAACTACAATGTTGTTGATCTATCCTCAGTTTTCTCCTATCACAGCCATTAAGCATCCTTCTCTCATGCTACCAAACATACCCTCATAAAACTGACTATCCTGCCGATCCTCGATTACTGTGATGTAATTGACAAAATAGCCTCCAACACTCTACTCAGCAAATTGGATGTAGTCTATCACAGTGCCATCCGTTTTATCACCAAAGCCCCATATACTATCCACCACTGCGACCTGTATGCTCTAGTCGGCTGGCCCTCGCTACATATTCGTCGCCAGACCCACTGGCTCCAGGTCATCTACAAGTCCATGCTAGGTAAAGCTCCGCCTTATCTCAGTTCACTGGTCACGATGGCAACACCCACCCGTAGCACGCGCTCCAGCAGGTGTATCTCACTGATCATCCCTAAAGCCAACACCTCATTTGGCCGCCTTTCGTTCCAGTTCTCTGCTGCCTGTGACTGGAACGAATTGCAAAAATCGCTGAAGTTGGAGACTTATCTCCCTCACCAACTTCAAACATCTGCTATCTGAGCAGCTAACCGATCGCTGCAGCTGTACATAGTCTATCGGTAAATAACCCACCCAATTTTACCTACCTCATCCCCATACTGTTTTTATTTATTTACTTTTCTGCTCTTTTGCACACCAATATCTCTACCTGTACATGACCATCTGATCAACAGTCCCTCCCAGCTGCAATCAGAGCAGATGTTCCCCCCTCCACGTCCAGACTGCAAATTAATCACGCATGCGGGAAGCTGCCGCTGGCTGATCCAGCCCTGGCTTACATTTAAAAAAACAATGAACCTGAATTAGGGCCAGACTAGCTACCATAATTTTCTCACATTGACAGTTGTCTCTTTTTGGTCCATTTAGTAAGCCTACGGGGGCGCTATTTCATTTTTGGATAAAAAGACGTTCCCGTTTTAAGCGCAATATATCGTCACAAAAAGATGCTCGACTATGCATGGAATTGGTAGCTTTGGAAAGAAGACACTCTGACGTTTCCAGAACTGCAAAGATTTTCACTGTGAGTGCCCCAGAACTCATGCTACAGGCGAAACCAAGATGTTTCTGCAACCAGGAAATGAACAGGATTTCTGAGGCACCAATTTGCATAATCTCCTTATATGGCTGTGAATGGGACAGGAATGAGCCTGCCCTTTCTATCGTTTCCCCAAGGGGTCTGGAGCATTGTGACGTATTTGCAGGCATATCATTGGAAGATTGACCATAAGAGACTACATTTTCCAAGTGTCCCGCACGGTGTCCTGCGTGGAAATTGATGCGCAAAACTCAGGTGCTGGTATTTTTCCATGGAATTCAGAGACAAACCATGCTTCCACGAACGGCATATCAATGAAGAGATATGTGAAAAAACACCTTGGGGATTGATTCAAACAACGTTTGCCATGTTTCGGTCGATATTATGGAGTTAATTCGGAAAAAAGTTCGACGTTTTGGTGACTGAATTTTCGGTTCGTTTCGGTAGCCAAATGTGTAGTAACAAAACGGAGCAATTTGTCCTACACAAAGAATCTTTCAGGAAAAACTGGACATCTGCTATGTAACTGAGAGTCTCCTCATTGAAACATCTGAAGTTCTTCAAAGGTAAATTATTTTATTTGATTACTTTGCTGGTTTTTGTGAAAATGTTATGTGCTAAATGCTACGCTAATGCTACGGCAGCCATTATCACTCTTACACAAATGATTGATTTGCTATGGTTCAAAAGCATATTTTGAAAATCTGAGATGACAGTGTTGTTAAGAAAAGGCTAAGCTTGAGAGCAGGCATATTAATTTCATTTCATTTGCGATTTTGAGAAATCGTTAACGTTGCGTTATGGTAATGAGCCTGAGGGTGTAGTTACGCTCCCGGATACGGTATCAGTAGTTCAGAGAGGTTAATGTAGATTGTATACCAACATTGTTTTTAAATGTTATGGTTAAAAATGTTCATGTTTTACTGTGACTTGTTGTAGGCTCCTAAGTGGACCATAAGGTTAAAAACCAAAACTAAACAAAAAAATAAATGTAAAAAACCAAGTAACTCCGCCAGAGTGTCTCTTTAGGTCACTTTTGCCAGTCCCAAGCCAGGATAATCAGTTTTATCACCAAAGCCCCATATACTACCCACCATTGCGACCTGTACGCTCTCGTTGGCTGGCCCTCGCTTCATACTCGTCGCCAAACCCACTGGCTCCATGTCATCTACAAGACCCTGCTAGGTAAAGTCCCCCCTTATCTCAGCTCGCTGGTCACCATAGCATCTCCCACCTGTAGCACACGCTCCAGCAGGTATATCTCTCTAGTCACCCCCAAAACCAATTCTTTCTTTGGCCGCCTCTCCTTCCAGTTCTCTGCTGCCAATGACTGGAACGAACTACAAAAATCTCTGAAACTGGAAACACATATCTCCCTCACTAGCTTTAAGCACCAACTGTCAGAGCAGCTCACAGATTACTGCACCTGTACATAGCCCACCTATAATTTAGCCCAAACAACTACCTCTTTCCCAACTGTATTTAATTTGAATTTATTTATTTATTTTGCTCCTTTGCACCCCATTATTTTTTTATTTCTACTTTGCACATTCTTCCATTGCAAAACTACCATTCCAGTATTTTACTTGCTATATTGTATTTACTTTGCCATCATGGCCTTTTTTGCCTTTACCTCCCTTCTCACCTCATTTGCTCACATTGTATATAGACTTGTTTATACTGCATTATTGACTGTATGTTTGTTTTTACTCCATGTGTAACTCTGTGTCGTTTTATCTGTCGAACTGCTTTGCTTTATCTTGGCCAGGTCGCAATTGTAAATGAGAACTTGTTCTCAACTTGCCTACCTGGTTAAATAAAGGTAAAATAAAAATAAATAAAAAAAATAAAGGAGGAGGGTTGGAATTATGACATAAAAAAAACAAGAATCGACAGAACAAAGTTAATTTGTAGTTCTAAAAATATTTCGGCAGGTTTTCTTGTCATGTTCCTTAATTTATAAAAAAAATTCTCCACACAGATATTACATATGGAATAATCGGGATATATTGTATAAAAATACTTATTTGTTTTTAGAATATTGGTTCCGAAATAATATCCTATTGGTGAGCCAACTGGTAAATGCAGAGGGTCTTTTACTCAGTCATAAGGAATTCTTATCACCTTACAAAGTCCCTGTAACACCTAAAGATTTAGCAATTGTTTTAGATGCCATTCCCTCAGGTGTTGCTCTGTTATTCAGGAACGTGTCAAGACCTGACCCTCAGGGCCTAACTTCTATTGACCCATCAGTAGGAAAGATTTGTTTCTCTTTTGGTCCATTCAACAACAGAGCGATACGAGCCTTGTTTCAGCAGGATGTTGTATCTATACCTTATGTCATGCCTTATTGGAATGGATTTATTGATAATATCTGTTGGAAAAAAGTTTGGATGTTGCCACACACATACCTAATATTAACAAAATTAAGGAAGTTTCCTTTAAAATTATTCATAAATATTATCCTGCCAACCACTATATGAAGAAGTTTAAGGAAAACATTCACTCAAATTGCTCCTTTTGTAATGACCACCCAGAAACAGTGCATCTGCAGCAACATTGCATCTTTTTTGGCATTGTATTCATGTAAGAAAACTGTGGCAAGACATTAGTAGATTTATAATTGAACACATTTATATAGATGTTACACTATTGTGGAGAGATGTACTGCTTGGATTCTTTACATGCGATAGAAATAAGCTGAAACATTTGTATGTAATTGATTTCATTATTCTTTTGGCCAAATTTCATATACATAAAAATACATTTTCTTACCCTACAAAAATAAATGGAACTGTATTAAGACAATTAAATACTCTACTAACAAAAAAGCAGTTAGAATTATAAGTGTATGTATGTCCCTTAAGGTCCTTGTGTAATTGTAATGTGATATTGTACCCCCTAGCTTGATTGTCCGTTGTATATAATCTATATATACACACTTGTGTTCCCTCGTGTACTTTCTGTATTGATTTGTTAATAAAATAAATGTAAAACATTTAAAAAAGGACAGCCAATAGCTACTTTCCTTACTGAGGAGTTGGCAACACTGTCTGCTGCTAGTCCATCCATTGATTACGCCCTGCACGCACTGAGTATATATGCTTGCACGCCTTTGTTTTGACTCACTTGGTGGTGGCTAAGTAGTTTACAGTACCCAGTATGTAGTTAAGAATACAAATACGTTTATAATGGCTGGTAGAAAGGCATTAAAAGTGTATTTAGATTTATTGTCACAACCATGTAGAGCAATACAATTTCGCACACGGTGAAAACTGTTGCGATACGAAAAGGTGAGTTTACAGCTGGCTAGGCTACTAGCTAGTGCCGTAGCCAGCATATATTACCATCTGCCGGCCTTTGGGCTACAGCTAACGTTACCAACATCTAGCTAACATGCAAGAAATCTTATCCTTAAGGTACCTACACAGATTATTCTTGTTAAATGGAAATGCATATTGATGTTTGATACATTAACAGACTGAGCGATACATTGTTTTAAAAGCAGAGCTCTGTCCTGCAGTGAACGTAAGCTTACTTACTGTACCTTGAACTTTGATCTCTTACAGAGTTATCCCCAGTGTGTGTACTTGCAAGCTACCTACCTAGCTCTTCAAAATGTCAACAGTCAATCTATGCTATTATTTCACAATCGACAATAAAAAGAGGCTTCAGTTGTTTCTACAGTAACCAAAACATGTGGGGCAGCAGTCGAAGGCACTGCATCTTAACGCTAGAGGCGTCACTAGCCCCTGGTTCGATGGCACCATACCAACACACCACCACATGCAACCAAGGTCTTTAACGTGGAGGTAAGGCTCGCTCATGGAACACACTATGCTTTATGGCAGGTAAAATGTAGCCTAGTCCCACTGCCACCATCTCTTTGCAGCCTAGATATTACACATAATTGCAATAAGACTTTTGTAGGCAATGTTATAGCTGATGTTGTTGCTGGTACACAATGCTGCTTTGTGGTGTAGGTTTTACTGCCCCGTATGACAGGGTAGCCCACAGACCCACTAAAGGTGGAGAGGGCTTTAGCAGACCTGGGTGACACCCTGGAGAAGCTGGAGAACATGTTCCTCAAGAGGCAGCCCTTCCTCTGTGGAGATGACATCAGCCTGGCTAACTTGCTGGCCGTGTGTGAACTCATGCAGGTGAGGAGCAGTGGACCAACTTCTCCAGCAGAGTTCAATCACTGGGGGAAGCATACATTTCTGCTGAAAATATGGTCCTACAACAGTCAAGGAACATTGTCTGTTTAACCACATACTACAGTATATTTAGATTTATGGATTGTCTGATTGCTACCCATTTACAGAATCACGTGAGTCAGCCTAAATAAATTGACTGCTTGCTCTCAGCCCCTAGGTGGCGTTAGACATCCTGAAGGATCGGCCCAAGCTGTTGAGCTGGAAGAGTCGGGTCCAGTGGGGGACACTTGACGAGGCACACACAGTGCTGTACCGTCTCTGGGACAGGTCCAATGCCAAACTGAGATAATCTGAATATAGTTTCATATAAAAGCTTGCACAATGATTAACAGCAACACTACTCACAGATTAATGCACTGATTATGCTTGTGCTGTCCTTGTTGACCTAGAGATTGATGTTCTGTTTAAAGGCTTTATGGGTGGGTGATCAGAGTGCCTTACATGAGCCACTGTATGATATGATGCAAAATTAGATGGTTCAGGTTAATGAACAAGAACCTTGACCTGGGGTGAAAATGTTCAATAAAGTAAGATTTTTTTAATGGGATGCACAATAAAAACCCAGTGGAAAATAACATTTTTGTACAAAAACAATTTACAAAACAGGAGGCAATTTCCAGTAGACATAGCTCCACATTGTTGCACTGATCTATGAATGCTTCCATACATTACACATTAGCTAGTATAAGGCATAGCAGGCCAATTTTCAACTAACCTGTTCTTGGTGATACTTTCTTTGTTCTTGATATAGGAGAAAAGTACATCTTATAAAATGTCCAGTTGCGGGTGGTTCTCCCCTAAAAAAATGAATATTCAAACATATTAAATCCACGTTTTGTATCGAGTGAGAAATGCAAATGCCTCTTGCATGTCTGCAGATTGTTTTGGTCCCACTGTATGACGCTCTGTCGCCTACATGTGGCCGTGTCACATCGAAACATCTAGTTCCTGCAAAGCTCTTGGGGAAACAAGATGCCGAGGGAACTCCTCACTCGGTGCAAACGTGGATTTAATATATTTTTGGAGAACCACCTGCAACTGGACATCGAGAAGATACTTTTCTCCAGAATTGAGAATGACAAAAGTATCACCAAGAACTGGTTAGTTGAAAATGTACCTGCTATGCTTTACACTAGCTAATCTATAACTGCTGTATGGAAGCATTCACATATCACCACCGTAACAATGTGGAGCTAGCTCCGCATGTGCCCACGAGTTGGAACTTAACATGCAGTAATCAAGTAAATTCCAGTTGATTGCACTATCCTGAACAGGGACATGTGGGAATGATTACAGTGATCGGTGTTGAAATGCAATATACTGATTTCAAGTAGGCCTAATTGCCAGAAGAAAAACATCAGGGGAGTCTCCAATGGGGTGACGAGGGTGGAATATGGCTCATGTTGCCTCTATGGATGGGCCTGGTCACCTCTTTGTTGGCTGCTGCTCTTCCTTATCATCTCTTGACCTCTTTCCGGTTGAGGCCTAAAGTAATAAGAGACATACTTAAATTTTGTGAGCAACACCATACTCTGGACAATACTGACATATGGCAAACCCTCTCCTGCAGGGACCATCAGATAGTTCACATTTATTTTTTTCTTGCCCTGCACTTAAGTACCTAATTCAACTAAACACCAAGAACTTGCTTATGTGGACTGTCTAGTGGTCCGCCAGGAGAGGGGTGGGAAAATAATGCAGTAGAATGACTGTTTCTCACTACCGTGGCATCTCCGGAGTCTGCTGTGGCATCGGCATCTCCGGGGTCTGCTGTGGCGTCGGCATCTCCGGAGTCTGCTGTGGCATCGGCATCTCCGGGGTCTGCTGTGGCATCGGCATCTCCGGGGTCCTTGGGGTACATGATGCCTTCAGCGGTCTCCTTCATTGCCTCATCCTGAGATGGAGATTGATGGGATCAGAGATTACTCGCCATTGCCACTTTTACAACACTGCCTAGCCCAAAATACCCATTATGCAGTAAACATACCCGCATTGATGGCACTGGGGCCAGGCAATGAGACAGCAATAAATCTTACCATCAGCCAGGGATGCTGTAATGCCTCCTCAATGGTGAGGCGGGCATTGGGGTCCACTCGAAGCAGTTTCTTCACAACATCTTTGGCTAGACATGATTGGATAAGTAAAAGTAGTAATCGGACAACATTGAATTATCAATACGACTGTAGTAAAGTAGCAAAAGTTGTTTACAAACCCAAGACAGGTGGAATCCATTTCAAATGCATGTTCTCGGGCACACGTATGACAGAGCCAAACATGCATGCAGTACATTTTTAGGTCATTTTGAGGATTTACATTAGTCCCTTACCATCATCGGAGATGCCGTCCCATTTTGATGGAATAAATGTATATATTCCCTGGGTGATCTGATCACTGACTGACAAACCAATTCGTGCATTCGGGTAGAATGGGGGATAGCCTGCCAAACTGAGGGGGAGAGAAGTAAACGTCACATATAAAAGTATTAACACTTAAGTGAATCTGTGAACAGGAAAACTGTATGTGCTGTTGAAAAGTAATCTTGGCCCAAGTTATTTGCAAATTGATTGAAATAGTTGCATTACACTGCCCTTAGTACACTGATAAGCCTGGAAACATTTAAAGTTGCAACAAAACTATTGGGACAATGGCACTTTTTTTGGTCCAATATTCCTAGCACGCAATGATTACATCAAGCTTGTGACTCTACAAACCTGTTGGATGCAGTTGCGGTTTGCGATTCAGATTATTTTGTGCCTAATAGAAATGAATGGTAAATAATGTCATTTTGGAGTCACTATTGTAAATAGAATGTTTCTAAACACTACTACATGAATGTGGATACTACCATGATTAAGGATATACCTGAATTCCATAATCATGGTAGCATCCACATTAATGTAGTAGTGTTTAGAAACATTTTCTTATTTACAATAAAAGTGACTCAAATGACACACTACATTACTTACTATTAATTTATATTGGGCACAAAATAATATGAAAAACAACCAAAACAAACAGCAAATGCATCCAACAAGTTTGTGGAGTCACAAGCTTGATGTAATCATTGTGTGCTAGGAGTATTGGACCAAATAATTAACCTTTGACAATTGTAATATACATAAGTGAGTTTGTCCCAATACTTTGGTCCCCTAAAAATGGGAGGACTGTGTACATAGTGTTCTAATTTCTAAACGGTTCACCCGATATGGATGAAAATACCCTCAAATTAAAGCTGACAGTCCTGTATATCTACTACAGTCAGAGAAAGCAGCACTTATGTCTGTGATCCTGGCATCAGGAACATGGATCCCTACCACACAAACAGGACGACCCCTAAACTCCAGGCGTCTACAGCCCTGCTGTAGCCCACAGTGACTGCGTCTGTAAACACCTCTGGTGCCAGGTATGTGGGTGTTCCACAAAGGGTCCTCATCAGGGCAGACTCCTCCAGTATCTTGGACTGATTAAAGTCTGTGATCTGTCACAGAGAGAGAGGCCTGTAACTCTTCACTTCAGTGAGGCTATTCAACCAAGCTTTTAGTTTTTTTTCCCTTCTCCAGATATTGTGTCTAGAGGTCCACTTCAGGAGGACAATGAATAAGTGGATAACTTTATCTACCCTCACATACTCTTGATCTACCATGATCATTCACTGTGGAAGAAAGACCCACATTGGGATTTGAGAAACCTTACCTTGATGATGCAAACATCGTCGTGAGACGAAAGCAGCACATTTTCAGGTTTGAGGTCTCTGTGGATGATGCCATTGTTGTGAAGGTACTAGTGGAAGGAATGCGAGATAAACCAGCATAAGGAAGCAGTTGAATATCTACTCAAGCGACAGTATCTCCAGTATGAAACAAGATGTGTAAATGTATGGTGTATTTTGACATTTCAACATCACACCAGAATATATTTAATAAATCCTACCATGAATTTGCCTGGCTACCCACTCATTGCTCCGGCCAATTGCCACACCCACAAGCGTTTGTTTCTTCTCCTCAATGAGTCTGGATTTGAATCCCTCCCCGACCCTTCTAGAACACGAACACATTCAGACCGTCTGACTGGTCCTAGAAATCCAGAGCCAGAACAAGTGGGTAGTGCCGTTTAATATGCGTCATTGGCTTTGATACTCTGGTTAAAGACGATCCAATTGCTTATGACTTTATTTTGTACAACACCCAGTCACCACAACCGACCTCAATGATGGCAGATTCAGACTGAAGTATGTAGAAATTGATAAAGCAGCGGAAGCATTCAGTGCGAGTCTTCAGGCAAACCATAAATATCACTATTCTCAAAATTCTGAAGGAAAAAAAGAGAAATACATCAATCCACCCACCTCTACTGCTTTCAACATCTGGTAAAAATATAGCTTGGCAATCGGCTCCTTGATCTGTTGCTTGCTTTTGACCCGGTCGTAGAGTTCTCCACCCTCCATGCTGAAACACACACATGCTATCAGTTGAAACAGAAAACAAAGGGGAAGGGAAATACTATGCTTGTGACAATTATACTTCTTCGGGGGGCTACAGAAATTATTACACGCAGCAAAAATTATAATGGTTTCTCATTGATAAAAAAAAAAAAAGTGGCTGCTTGAATGAAAAACTAAACTCACAGCTCTAAAACAATGTAGTATGAGTCATCTGTTTGGAAGAAGTCTTTTGTTTTGATCAGACAAGGCTGGAAAAGACAGGAGGCAAAGGTTACACAGACAATTTGCAGGCAAATACTTGAGGACATTTTGATACAAAGTGGTTGAAAAGTGTGATGTCTGTGGCTTTGTCCAGTAGAAAACATGCATTGAAAATGACTACTTCTATGGCATTTGATTACCCCAGGGAAAGAAAACATTGGACATGAAGAGCCATTTCTTTACTAGGCTCCTTGGCAGTTATTACATCATAATAAGTTCTAGATATAATACTTACATGGTCAATCTTTTGAAGAATCTGGATCTCTCGTTCTGCACTTCGCGTGGCAGTCTATAATTGAACAAAGATGAGTGTTATATTGCAGTAGTTAGTATTCATAAACTAGAAGAGGAGGAAAATGGTGATAAGACTTACGCCAACAGATGCCGGGAAATCTTTCTTGTTGATAGTCTTCAAGGCCACCTTTTTGCAAGTGGCCCTCTCAAAAGCCAGCTTCACTTCCCCACACACACCACTGGTATAACAAATCATATTAGAATGTTATTCTGTAATTCAAAACAAAACCATGAGTAACAAGATTTAGTAAAATACACAAGTTAAAATTAATAAAATTCTCACTTACACGCCAATCTTTTTGGTGATCATGTATTTCTCGCTTAACTCTTTGGGTAGGTTGGACTGCTCATCCACCATGAGATCAATGAACACAAACACTATTGAAGGGAGAAAAATCAGTTGAATTGATTATTAATGCAAAGACTAAGGCCGACATCACCATTAAGGGAATGATGCAGCATACTTAACGTTTAGAGATACATGGATATAGTGTCATGATGGATAGGGCCTCCTTGCTGCTATTTAAGTATCAGTGACCTAAACAGAAATGTATTGAAATAAACCTCTGAAAAAAAGGTACCTTTGTGGCGTTCTTCAGCAAGGGACAACACTGCATTGTTCGCTAGTGGCAACATTTTTCCTTTTCCAATCACTTTACCGTCAACAAACGTGCCATTGTTACTGTTGTCAAAGACATAGACAATGTTCTTCTCCTGCAAGGTAAAGACCTGACCGTCATTACAGAGCACACTGATTAACAAAACAATGGTCTTCCTTAAATAAAAGACATAGATAGTGGTGAAAAGTTGAATCGACCTACTCGGAATATCCTAAAATGTTTATTGCTGTATGCAGCAAATCTGGACGATTTCCTCAGTATGGGGACATCAAAGGAATAGTTGCATTTAGTGTGCCGGCCAAACCAAGCGTCGTCCTCAACACAGTCTGGAGAAAAAAGTAAAACTAAACCTACCATTTCAATAGAGGCTAAGAGAAGAGAATACACAGATGCTAGTGGAAAAATACACAAAAAAAATCTCACTTTCAGCAGGACACATTATTGCGCAATGTGTAAATGAACGGAAATGCTACTGATCTGGAAGACCACTTGAAGAACATTGTGATTACGGATTATGGCGGAAGACCACTTGAAGAACATTGTGATTACGGATTATGGCGGCTCAGAGGACGATGTTGTAGTGTGCTGCTGCAGTAGTTTTATGATTTGAAATGGTCACACACTTATTGATCATGGCCGATTTCCCAATAGAACTTAGCCTTACAGGTTTTTTAACAATACATCTTTCCTACAATGGCCGAAAATGTAACATTTCCCAAAACGCCACACAGAGAAAACGGTTACTTAGTGCGTTGTTTTCTCAGTAGGTGGTAATATCTCCTAGAAAGATATTAACACCTACTGCTGCTAATACTGAAGTGGCTTACTCTAATGCTTACCGAATAAAAATGCACAAAATCCCCGATTTGGGACATCATTGTGCACATGTTAGGCTACACATCATGAAATATATTGAGAAATTACAGACGGTAGCCTACAAGTAGCAAAATAGAACTCAATTGAACATGAAATGCAATTTAATATGATTGAAATGGGCCTATAGCCTACGGTTTATATTTTTATTCTATCTTTAGCAGAGATCTTGTGTATAAAGTGATGCGTGAGGGCAAAAAAAGCATTAATGACACTTAGCTGTTCTACAAGTGGTCTGAGGCAGGCATTAGATTACAAGCGCTTTCAAGTGCAACGTTAATAATGATGTTTTGGGAAACAGCTCAGAGATTGAATGATGCTCCTACGAAGGTTCTAACAGTGAACTTAGCCTTAAGATGTTTTTGAGAAACCGGGCCCTGGTCACACTCTACCACATGGGCTCAAACAGACCTCAAAAGCATGTTCCCGCACTATTGTGGAAAACGTGTTCAGTACAAACTGCAGCAAAACATTTAAAACAACTAAACTGCCCTGCCTAAAGGCATCCTAACCACCCAGGTAACAGGTGCACGTCATGTGGTTGTTGAACTCACTGTGGGCTCTGAAGCCTCTCTGCATAGGCAGCAGGAGGCCCCAGGGCTGTGGCTCATGCTCCTCTGGTATGGAGCACAGGTCCCTAACGGGGATGGTGTCCACTGAACTGACTGTGCCAGACCCAGAGGATGACTGGCTGGCAGAGCCTGGAGCAGAGGAGGAGCTGGAGCCACTCTGGGACTGGGTTGGAGGCTGCGACTGGGTCTGGCTGCAAGCGTCTGGCTGTGACTGGGTCTGGCTGCAAGCGTCTGGCTTCTCTTGGGACATGGTCAATATTTCTCCTCTGTCGTGGTCTATTAAAGTAAATAATAAAACACAACACTCAGGTGATCGACACATCTTTCAAATTTCCAAACAATGTGCCCCACATGTACATAGTCCATCGGTAAATAGCCCACCCAATTTACCTACCTCATCCCCATACTGTTTTTATTTATTTACTTTTCTGCTCTTTTGCACACCAGTATCTCTACCTGCACATGACCATTGGATCATTTCACTCCAGTGTTAATCTGCTAAATTGTAATTATTCGCCTACCTCCTCATGCCTTTTGCACACAATGTATATAGACTCTTTTTTTCTACTGTGCTATTGACTTGTTTATTGTTTACTCCATGTGTAACTCTGTGTTGTTGTCTGTTCACACTGCTATGCTTTATCTTGGCCAGGTCGCAGTTGTAAATGAGAACTTGTTCTCAACTAGCCTACCTGGTTAAATAAAGGTGAAATAAATAAAAAATGTTTTTTTTTTATCCGTAAACTTAACAAAGTCCTTATAACTTGCATGTGAGAATACAAGGCCTACATAGGGCGCCGTGCAGTATGAATATGAATGCATGACAATGATATGAACGAATGATTATGAATTCACAATGTGCGGTATCTGGAAAATCCATGATCTTGGCAACTCCATAAGTTAAGTGGAATTCATTCACCATGCTCCATCTCTATACAAATACGTTTCTTATTTATAACTTCTTGCTAACAGTACGTAGTATTATCTGGTAACCGGCCCTCGCTATCCTCGCCAAACATGGATAGCTAACACAGTTAGCGCAAAACTAAATTAGTTTCACAGGTGTGCCAATTTCCGCAGCTAGCACGTCAACGAAATTAAGTGGTTGTTTGGTAGCCGAAGAAATGTGACGGCTCGCTAGCTATAGTGTGTGCAACTGAACTATATTTTAAACATGATATTGATAAGAATTACCATTTAAATACGCTTACCGGGATTACGAATTAATCGCGGCACGTGTAGATTTGCCGGGGAAATTGGATCTCTAGAGACTCATGGGAAATGTTTTGTTTGTTTTTCATTTTACGTCACCTGAATTTTAACAAGTGAGAAGTTTAGGATTTTCCACGTGATTTTCAGCAGCTAGCTAACGTTTGCTGCATGGATATACACATCTGATGTGGACCATGTCATTTTGATCAATTACCATTCTTAGGACAAGTCATTTTTTTCTACCTCGAGTTATTAGCAAGTAGCTACATTATTTCGGGAGTTAATAATCAAATGGACCGTGTCACACTTCTGTTTTTCGCTAACGCTAGCTTTCTGTTCTAGCTAGCTACCATTCCATCGCCAATTGACTGGTTAACCATCAACATGGCAAAGCATAAAACATCTGCAAAAGCTCTTATAATTGAAGATGGTAAGTTGTTAATTCCATAACAAATCCAGTATAGATACTAAGCTATCTATAGTAGCTAGTTGATCAGTGACCAGATGACATAGGCTACTTAATATTCACATCATTGTATGAGACAACACACATCCCATCGATCTAAGGCAGGGGCACATCTATTCAACGCCATCGAAGAGTGATCAGTGTGTGTTATTAGTGTTAGGTTTAAAGTCTCTGCTGTTTGGCCTAGGTGGTTGTTTGAAATCATGCTGCTGGCATGGTGTTGGATGGCCAGTAGGGGGCATGCTTCCCCCTGGTAAAAGTACTCTGGCACGGTGCTGTCATTTAGTGAGACATTCTGGACTCACAGGCCATTACAAATCACATGGAGTAGGGGCATTGGCCCCCACACATCGTCCAACTCTTGTATTTCTCCAATAATGACAACTAGACAGTTTGAAAATGACCATCATCCAAATATGTACCAATATGTTATATATGTTCTTAATATGTTCTTATTTCATAGATGAAGTCCGAGAAGATGGTGATGATATGAATCCCTTTTCCTTCAAAGAGTTAATCCGCAGTAAAAACCAAGGGGATTCAGATGAGAAGAAGTACCCAACGCGAAAGGTGCTGATCATTTTAAATGAACCAGTGTTACATTCAATCCCAGAGATGAACTGTTACAAAGCATATGCACGTAATTTGGTGTTTAGTCATTGGAGGTGTTCATTTATTGGAAAAATGTCACAGCATAATATTAAAAAAGTCTGAAAAGATGGTCAGACTGTTCAGATTATTACTTTTGATGTAATTTTTATGTGAAAGTGACCTACATTCTTACTGTTGCATTTTGTGTTATAGGAGGCATATGGGAGCACATTCCTGGCAGAGGGGGAATATACTATCCCGGGCCCTAAGAGCTTTGATCAAGACTTCCAGGGTCACTTTTACATAGACCCCGCACCGTTTCCTCAGTCTCTGGACAATGAGACAAAGGAGTGGGCTGTGAGTTACCAGCCATCAGCCATTGAGGAGGCGCATGAATTTAGACTGTGTGGCACTGCAGCAGCAGACAGCAGCACATACTCGGGTCAATCTTCCCTGTGCACCGAGGAAGAAGAGGATACTTCCTTATCTGTATGGCAGGTTGATGAAGAACTTTCACCAAAGGCCCCCCAGTACAGGAGTGCACCAGTGAACTATGAGGGAGATGACGAAACATCCATGGCAGAGCTCTCCTACAAGACCAAGAAGAGTAGTACAGAGAATGGCCATAGGGATCAACAAAAGGTTATTTTCATATCTCTTTGCTTACAGATGCACTTCCCTTCAAACTAGATGTCATAGGGGTATCAATTAGTTAGTCAGCTAAGTTGCCAAAATTTTCTAAAATAACTTTCAACATTTTTTGGAACATAAGCTTGAAATGGGCATGGTCTAATTGACTCAAACAAAATCACAAATGCAAGTTTAGGTTTTCTAATTAAGCAGAAAATCAGTTATTTTATCAAATCAACATTTATTTGTCACATGTGCCAAATAAAACAGGTGTAGTTACAGTGAAATGCAAATGCTAACTTACGAGCCCTTAACCGATAATTAAAGAGCAGCAGTAAAATAACAATAGCGAAGCTATATACAAGGGGTAGTGGTACAGAGTCAATGTGCAGGGGCACCGGTTAGTCGAGGTAATATGTACAGTCGTGACCAAAAGTTGAGACACAAATATTAATTTCCAAAGTTTGCTGCTTCAGTGTCTTTAGATATTTTTGTCAGATGTTACTATGGAATACTGAAGTATAATTACAAGCATTTCATAAGTGTCAGGCTTTTATTGAC
The DNA here is from genome assembly GCF_002021735.2 of Oncorhynchus kisutch. NCBI lineage: Eukaryota > Metazoa > Chordata > Actinopteri > Salmoniformes > Salmonidae > Oncorhynchus > Oncorhynchus kisutch. The sequence goes on along the minus strand of NC_034176.2, from coordinate 17,541,082 downwards.
AATTAGATGAAGTTGATGCAAGGAGTCAATATTTGCAGTGTTGACCCTTCTTTTTCAAGACCTCTGAAATCTGCCCTGGCATGCTGTCAAATAACTTCTGGGCCACATCCTGACTGATGGCAGCCCATTCTGGCATAATCAGTGCTTGGAGTTTGTCAGAATTTGTGGGGTTTTGTTTGTCCACCCGCCTCTTGAGGATTGACCACAAGTTCTCAATGGGATTAAGATCTGGGGAGTTTCCTGGCCATGGACCCAAAATATCGATGTTTTGTTCCCCGAGCCACTTCGTTATCACTTTTGCCTTATGGCAAGGTGCTCCATCATGCTGGAAAAGGCATTGTTCGTCACCAAACTGTTCCTGGATGGTTGAGAGAAGTTGCTCTCTGAGGATGTGTTGGTACCATTCCTTATTAATGGCTGTGTTCTTAGGCAAAATTGTGAGTGAGCCCATTCCCTTGGCTGAGAAGCAACCCGGCACATGAATTCTCTCAGGATGCTTTACTGTTGGCATGACACAGGACTGATGGTAGCGCTCATCTGGTCTTTTCCGGAAGCCCCAAACAATAGGAAAGGGGATTCATCAGAGAAAATTACTTTATCCCAGTCCTCAGCAGTCCAATCCCTGTACCTTTTGCAGAATATCAGTCTGTCCCTGATGTTTTTCCTGGAGAGAAGTGGCTTCTTTGCTGCCCTTCTTGACACCAGGCCATCCTTCAAAAGTCTTCGCCTCACTGTGCGTGCAGATGCACTCACACCTGCCTGCTGCCATTCCTGAGCAAGCTCTGTACTGTTGGTGCCCCGATCCCGCAGCTGAATCAACTTTAGGAGACTGTCCTGGTGCTTGCTGGACTTTCTTGGGTGCCCTGAAGCCGCCTTCAAAACAATTGAACTGCTTTACTTGAAGTTCTTGATGATCTGATAAATGGTTGATTTAGGTGCAATCTTACCCACAGCAATATCCTTGCCTGTGAAGCCGTTTTTGTGCAAAGCAATGATGACTGCACGTGTTTCCTTGCAGGTAACCATGGTTGACAGAGGAAGAACAATGATTCCAAGCACCACCCTCCTTTTGAAGCTTCCAGTCTGTTATTCGAACTCAATCAGCATGACAGAGAAATCTCCAGCCTTGTCCTCGTCAACACTCACACCTGTGTTAACGAGAGAATCACTGACATGATGTCAGCTAGTCCTTTTGTGGCAGGGCTGTAATGCAATGGAAATGTTTTTGGGGGAGTTCAGTTCATTTGCATGGCAAAGAGGGACTTTGCAATTCATCTGATCACTCTTCATAACATTCTGGACTATATGCAAATTGCCATCATACAAACTGAGGCAGCAGACTGAAAATTAATATTTGTGTCATTCTCAAAACTTTTGGCCACGACTGTACATGTAGGTAGAGTTATTAAAGTGGATCTGAGGCTGCTTATCAATGGTTGTTTTAGCAAAGTTAGCTGGCTAACCCACGGATCCTACTTTGTAGTATACCCCCCCATGTGATTGGCCACAAGTCCTTTATTTTGTATTTTCTGTTTCTCTCTTAAAGCTGAGGGAGGAAAATACGCAGCTCAGGAATAACATTAAATATCTTGTGAAAAAGTCTGAGAAGGATGATCAAAGGTAGGTGGACAGAAGTGATATGGTCTGCTGAGAACAGACCTTCCTGGAGTGTGGGAGGGATTTAGGGGATGGTGTTAAAGCCCATATATTATGTTATGGCATGGGAGTAATGCTTTGAATATCACTCTTTAGATGTATATTTAAGATGTCAATTGTACACATGTTCATGCAATTTAATTCATGTTTAACCTATGCTCATCATCATGTCTCTGACTGACCCATAGAATTCGACACCTCACAGATGAGTTGCACAAGAGAAGAGTGCAGGGGGAGAGGGCGGCTCAGGCTTTAGAGACCATGGTCCACTCAGTAGAGCAGAACCTGCAGTTAATGACCGTATGCACCTGTCCCTCTTTCTCCTACTTCATCAGTTTATCAAGGATTTAAGAATATGTTTTCGTTCACTGATCATCTAGAAGATGTGAAATACTGTGCATTCGGAAAGTATTCAGACCCCTTGACTTTTCCCACATTTTGTTATGTTACAGCCTTATTCTAAAATTGATTAAATAGTTTTTTCCTCCTCAATCTACAGACAATACCCTATACTGACAAAGTAATTTTTTTCAAATGTATTAAAAATAAAAACTTATCACATTTACATAAGTATTCAGACCCTTTACTCAGTACTTTGTTGAAGCACCGTTGGCAGTGATTACAGCCTCGAGTCTTCTTGGGTATGACGCTAGAAGCTTGGTACACCTGTATTTGGGGGAGTTTCTCCCATTCTTCTCTGCAGATCCTCTCAAGCTCTGTCAGATTGGATGGGGAGCGTCAATGCATTGCTATTATCAGGTCTTTCCAGAGATGTTCGATCGGGTTCAAATCCGGGCTCTGGCTGGGCCACTCCAAGACATTCAGAGACTTGTCCTGAAGCCACTCCTGCGTTGTCTTGTCCTTGTATTTAGGGTTGTTGTCCTGTGGCAAGGTTAACCTTCACCCCAGTCTGAGGTCCTGAGCGCTCTGGAGCAGGTTTTCATCAAAGATCTCTCTGTACTTAGTTCAGTTCATCTTTCACTTGATCCTGACTAGTCTCCCAGTCCCTGCTGCTGAAAAACATCCCTAGAGCATGATGCTGCCACCACCATGCTTCACCGTAGGGATGGTGCCAGATTTCCAGGCGTGATGCTTGGCATTCAGGCAAAAGAGTTTAATCTTGGTTTCATCAGACCAGATAATCTTGTTTCTCATAGTCTGAGAGTCTTTAGGTGCCTTTTGGCAAACTCCAAGCGGGCTGTCATGTGCCTTTTACTGAGGAGTGGCTTCCGTCTGATTGGTAGAGATAGTTGTCCTAGAAGGTTCTCCCATCTCCACACAGGAACTGGGCTGGCTGCCATGTGTTTTTTATTGAGGAGTGGCTTCTATCTGGCCACTCTACCATAAAGGCCTGATGGGTGGAGTGCTGCAGATATGGTTGTCCTTCTGGAACGTTCTCCCATCTCCACAGAGGAACTCTGGAGCTCTGTCAGAGTGACCATTGGGTTCTTGGTCACCTCCCTGACCAAGGCCATTCTCCCCCGATTGCTCAGTTTGGCCAAGTGGCCAGCTCTAGGAATAATATTGGTGGTTCCAAACTTCTTCCATTTAAGAATGATGGCCACTGTGTTCTTGGGGACCTTCAATGCTGCAGACATTTTTTGGTACTCTTCCCCAGATCTGTGCCTAGACACAATCCTGTCTCAGAGCTCTACGGTCAATTCCTTCAATCTCATGGTTTGTTTTTTGCTCTGACATTCTCTGTCAACTGTGGGACCTTCTATAGACCGGTGTGAGCCTTTCCAAATCATGTCCAATCCATTTAATTTGATAGCAAAGGGTCTCATAGCAAAGGTTCTGAATACTTATGTACAGTTGAAGTCGGAAGTTTACATACACCTTAGCCAAATGCGTTTAAACTCAGTTTTTCACAATTCCTGACATTTAATCCTAGTAAAAATGCCATGTCTTAGGTCAGTTAGGATCACCACTTATTTTAATAATGTGAAATGTCAGAATAATTGTAGAGAATGATTTATTGCAGCTTTGTTCTTTTATCACATTCCCAGTGGGTCAGAAGTTTACATACACAATTAGTATTTGGTAGCATTGCCTTTAAATTGTTTAACTTGGGTCAAACATTTCAGGTAGCTTTCCACACGCTTCCCACAATAAGTTGGGTGCATTTTGGCCCATTCCTTCTGACAGAGCTGGTGTAACTGAGTCAGGTTTGTAGGCCTCCTTGCTCGCACACGCTTTTTCAGTTCTGCCCACACATTTTCTATACGACTGAGGTCAGGGCTTTGTGATGGCCACTCCAATACCTTGACTTTGTTGTCCTTAAGCCATTTTGCCACAACTTTGGAAGTATGCTTGGGGTCATTGTCCATTTGGTAGAGTCATTTGCGACCAAACTTTAACTTCATGACGGATGTTGAGATGTTGCTTCAATATATCCACGTAATTTTCCGACCTCATGATGCCATCTATTTTGTGAAGTGCACCAGTCCCTCCTGCAGCAAAGCACCCCCACAATATGATGCTGTCACCCCCGTGCTTCACGGTTGGGATGGTGTTCTTCGGCTTGCAAGCATCCTCCTTTTTCCTCCAAACATAACAATGGTCATTATGGTCAAACAGTTCTATTTTTGTTTCATCAGACCAGAGGACATTTCTCCAAAAAGTAAGATTTTTGTCCCCATGTGCAGTTGCAAACCGTAGTCTGGCTTTTTGAGCAGTGGCTTCTTCCTTGCTGAGCGGCCTTTCAGGTTATGTCGATACAGGACTCATTTTACTGTGTATGTAGATACTTTTGTACCTGTTTCCTCCAACATCTTCACAAGGTCCTTTGCTGTTGTTCTGGGATTGATTTGCACTTTTCGCACCAAAGTACGTTCATCTCTAGGAGACAGAATGTGTTTCCTTCCTGAGCGGTTTGACGGCTGCGTGGTCCCATGGTGTTTATACTTGCGTACTATTGTTTGTACAGAAGAACGTGGTACCTTCAGGCGTTTGGAAATTGCTCCCAAGGATGAACCAGACTTGTGGACGTCTACAATATTTTTTGAGGTCTTGGCTGATTTCTTTTGATTTTCCCATGGTGTCAAGCAAAGAGGCACTGCGTTTGAAGGTAGGCCTTGAAATACATCCACAGGTACACCTCCAATTGACTCAAATGATGTCAATTAGCATTTCAGAAGCTTCTAAAGCCATGCCATCATTTTCTGGAATTTCCCAAGCTGTTTAAAGGCACAGTCAACTTAGTGTATGTAAACTTCTGACCCACTGGAGTTGTGATACAGTGAATTAAGTGAAATAATCTGTCTGTAAACAATTGTTGGAAAAATTACTTGCGTCATGCACAAAGCAGATGTCCTAACTGATTTGCAAAAACTATAGTTTAACAAGAAATCTGTGGATTGGTTGAAAAACGAGTGTTAATGACTCCAACCTAAGTGTATGTAAACTTCTGACAACTGTAAATAAGGTTTGTTTTTGATTTAATAAATTTGCTAAAAATTCTAAAAACCTGTTTCACTTGGTCATTATGGGGTATTGTGTGTGTGTGTGTGTGTGTGTGTGTGTGTAGATCGATGAAATACATTAATTGAATCAATTTTAGAATAAGGCTATAACATGTGGAAAAAGTGGTCTGAATACTTTCTCAATGCAATGAATAGCTCACTAAGATTACAAGGAAATGTCATAATTAGTTACTAAACAGAAGTGTGTTGATATGAAGTCTTATTCATTACTTGGACCTTTTCTTCTTGACAGAAACGAGCAGTGAAGGCTGAAAACATTGTATCAAAATTCAAACAGGAGCTTCATCAATTACAGGTTTGACTCTTACTGGTGTTACTGCATGATTAGCTCCATTGACATATGTTTGCAAAGTGTTTCCCCTATATTAATTTAGCAGAGGTGGCCAACGCAGCAAAAAAAAAATGGTATTTAAAAAAAATCTGTATATACTACTGTTCAAAAGTTTGGGGTCACTTAGAAATGTCCTTTCTAAGTGCAGCTCAATAGGGTTGAGATCAGGTGACTATGCTGGCCACTCCATTATAGACCAGCTGAATGCTTCTTCCCTAAATATTTGTTGCATAGTTTGGAGCTGTACTTTGGGTCATTGTCCTGTTGTAGTTGGGAATTGGCTCCAATTAAGCGCCGTCCACAGGGTATTGCATGGTGTTGCAAAATGGAGGGATTGCCTTCCTTCTTCAAGATCCTTTTTACCTTGTACAAATCTCCCACTTTACCACCACAAAAGCACCCCCAGACGGTCACATTGCCTCCACCATGCTTGACAGAAGGCGTCAAGCACTCCTGCATCTTTTCATTTTTTTCTGCGTCTCACAAATGTTCTTCTTTGTGATCCGAACACCTCAAACTTTGTCTATCCATAAAACCTTTTTCCAGTCTTCCTCTGTCCAGTGTCTGTGTTCTTTTGCCCATCTTAATCTTTTATTTTTGTTGGCCAGTCTGAGATATGGCATTTTCTTTGCAACTCTGCGTAGAAGGCCAGCATCTCTGAGTCGCCTCTTCACTGTTGACATTGAGACTGGTGTTTTGCGGGTACTATTTAAAGAAGCTGCCAGTTGAGGACTTGTGAGGCATCTGTTTCTCAAACTAGACACTCTAATATACTTGTCCTCTTGCTCAGGTGTGCACTGGGGCTCCCACACTTCTTTCTACACTGGTTAGAGACAGTTTGCGCTGTTCTGTAAAGGGAGTAGTACACAGTATTGTATGAGATCTTCAGTTTCTTGGCAATCTCTCACATGGAATAGCCTTAATTTCTCAGAACAAGAATAGACTGACAAGTTTCAGAAGAAATTCTTTGTTTCTGGCCATTTTGACCCTGTAATCGAACCCACAAATGCTGATGCTCCAGATACTCAACTAGTCTAAAGAAGGCCATTCTTTTAATCAGAACAACAGTTTTCAGTTGTGCTAACATAATTGCAAAAGGGTTTTCTAATGATCAATTCTCCTTTTAAAATGATCAATTTGGATGAGCTAACACAATGTTCCATTGGAACACAGGAGTGATGGTTGCTGATTATGGGCCTGTGTACACCTATGTAGATATTACATAAAACAAATCTGCCGTTTCCAGCTACAATAGTCATTTACAACATTAACAATGGCTACAATGTATTTCTGATCAATTTGATGTTATTTTAATGTATAACAAATTAGCTTGTCTTTCAAAAACAAGGACATTTCTAAGTGACCCTAAACTTTTGAACGATAGTGTACATGCATACATACCGAGTGTACGCAACATTAGGAACACCTGCTCTTTCCTTGGCATAGACTGACCAGGGGATAGATATGATCCCTTATTGATGTCACTTGTTAAATCACGTAAATTGGTGTAGATGAAGGGGAGGGGACAGATGAAGAAGGATTTTTAAGCTTGAGACAAGAGACATGGATTGTGTATGTATGCCATGCAGAGGTTTAAATGGGCAAGACAAAAGATTTAAGTGCCTTTTCAACGGGGTATGGTTGTAGGTACCATGCGTATGTAACAGTAAAACTTTAGACCGTCCCCTCGCCCATACCCGAGCGCGAACCAGGGACCCTCTGCACACATCAACAGTCACCCTCGAAGCATCGTTACCCATCGCTCCACAAAAGCCGCGGCCCTTGCAGAGCAAGGGGATCTACTACTTCAAGGTCTCAGAGCAAGTGACGTCACTGATTGAAACGCTATTTAGCGTGCACCGCTAACTAAGCTAGCCGTTTCACATCCGTTACACGTACCGGTTTGAGTGTGTCAAGAACTGCAATGCTGCTGGATTTTTCACACTAACAGTTTGCCCTGTGTTTCAAGAATGGTACACTACCCAAAGGACATTCCGCCAACTTGATACAACTGTGGGAAGCATTGAAGTCAATGTGGGCCAGCATCCTTGTAGAGTCCATTCCCCACAATTTAAAGCTGTTCTGAGGGCAAAAAGGGGTGCAACTCCATATTAGGAAAATGTTCCTAATGCTTTGTCCACTCAGTGTATGTATGGATGTATGTGTGTGTATTATTATTTCTTTTATTTTTTGCCCGAGACACGCTTTCAAATGGATAGTTGTTGGCTCAATGACTGGAAGTGTATCTATGGAAACAGCTAGCATGACATTGTGCTAATGCTAGTAGCGCAACCCTTGCCACCACTGCTGAAAAAAATCCTAGAGGAAACACTGTTGCATGATGTGATACTCTTTATATTGCAGGGCCAAGTAGAGGGGTGCCGGTTTGAGAATGAGAGACTTCGAGCTAGAGAGACAGCTGCCTTAAATACAATGAAACATAACGCGCAAGTGGCCTCGGAGTACCTTAACAAAGCAGCACTCAAATGCTGAGACTTCCATCAAGTAAGGTTTCTCTTCCATAGTGTCATCTACATACAGATGTGAATACACAGTTCCTCATATTGATTGTGTGGGTATTTGGTCAAATGCAACGTGCAAGTTCAGTTCATAGTGTTTTCTAACCATAATTAAACATTGTGGTATTTGCTCCAAGTTCTATGACCAGGCTTTCGGTTTGATTCTGTCCACAGGAAATTACTTACAGGAGCAGAAACTCTTTGTCTGGTATCTCAACTGCTGCAGTCCATTGACAACATATCTGAGATTCACAATGAAGGCTGATGGAGTTTAAGGAGGCTATAGAATTTAGATCTAGGACCATCCATCAAGAAACTGGAAAACAATTATGGCGTGTCATTGTCACTCAACATTCCCAGATAATCTAAAGTTGTAGTGTGTGCACTGATTTGTGACAAAATAAGAGATATAGCTTTTTTAAAAACTTGTACTTCATAAAATGTTTAGTTTTGAACCACTTTAACAGGCCATTTGAAAACAATATGCTAACAGCTGTATTTAAAGCTGAGGCAAATATGACTGTGACTCAAAGTTGTTTGTGTATTATTTTGTGAGCATTGTTTACACATTTTACACTGTATATGTTCCACAATCTTTGCTTGAACGTAGTCCTACTATTCGTAGTAGGAATTATCAGGAGACTTCCTGTAGCTACTTGTCAGTTAATTGCTTGCTAAGTTTTCCAACTGCTGATACCACTACATTTTTTAACCAGAAATGGTATTGTATCCACATTTGCTAAGACTGTCAGTCTGGTTAGTAATGAGTGTCTTTGATAGTTGTTAATTGTACTGGTATTACAGTATTAAATAATACGTAAATACATTATTATACTAGGTCAAGTGGACATTTGGCATTCATTTCATTGGTATTCATGAATGTCATGTATACTGTATGTAGCATTTTTGGGGGTTCTGATTGGATAATAGTTATGATGATCCCACCAGCCACCACCGTGTACATAATCTCAACCCATAACCCCACTCCCTCTAGTCTAATGTGTATGTGTAGTTTAATGTGTGTATTGTGCTAAACGGGACTAATCTAGAAAATATACTTTGGTTTTAGCATTGACTCCCTGTCTAAATATATATGTTTTTAAATGCTCAGGGTTTAGAAACGGTTCGCGCTATCCATAACCTTAAACCTTTTGCCTTAATCCTTACCATTAACAATTTTAGAGTTCATCCCAGGGGTTCCGGATAGCGAGTAACGTTGAAAAACTGGAGCTGCATGTAAACCTGTGGCGTTTGGGTTGCATGGTGGGTATTTCATGAATTTGAAGATTACAACGCTACATTTGATTGTTTTAATCAAGGAATTCAGTTGGAACATTCGATAATATAAATTGTTTATGAATGCCACGATATTAAAAATAACCAACTTTGATTCCTTCAAAATTGCATGCTGGGAAAAAATGTTAATGTTTCAGCTGTGTTGTTTGCGGCGCGTCGAGATGTTAAACGAATAAGCATGCCAAACAATTTCATTGGGATTTAGCTAGCGAGCCAGTTACTTGTTTTAATATTTACATCATATTTTGTAAATCATAACAAGACATCTGTTAACCTGTCTGCATTTGACACTTGGTAAGTCGAGCTAAATGAGACCAGACGTTTTGACTGATGCTGAAATTGACGGATGTTGCTTTTGCATTAGGGTTATTTCAGGTGTTGTTTGTTACTGAATTAGCTGCAAATGTTAAGTTGTCGTTGCTGCTCGCGCATGGGTCCAACACGCCCCACCAGCTCGAGTTTCCACTAGTTTGCGAGCTACCTACCACAGCCACAAAGTCAAAATTGGCTATATTGTAAAAATTAACTTTGTCTTAATTTAAGGGTGGACATAAGATTAGCAGTGTGATTCAAATTCGGTTTAAAACCAAATGAGAAACATTTTAGAAATGGGCGGGGATTATGACTGCCTGTGGTAACTATTCACAAATCAAACTTTGTCACATGCGCCGAATACAAGTGTAGACCTTACGGTGAAATGCTTACTTACCAGCCCTTAACTCTTCTTGAACTGCACTGTTGGTTAAGAAAATATTTACCAAATTAACTAAAGTAACAATAACGAGGCAATATACAGGGGTTACCAAGTCAGTGTGTGTAATTTGTACACTTAGGTAGGGGTGAAGTGACTGCGTAGATAATAAACCGTGAGTACCAGCAGCGTACAAAATGGGCAAAAGTTTTTTGGTCCTAGACTTAGCGCACCTGTACGGCTTGCGGTGCTGTGTTGTAGCAGAGAAAACAGTCTATGACGTGGGTGACTGGAGTCTCTGACAATTTAATGGGCTTTTCTCTGACACCGCTCGTTTATATAGGTCCTGGATTGCAGGAATCTTGGCCCCAGTGATGTACTGGGCTGTACGCACTACCCTCTTTAGCGCCTTACAGGCTGGCTACACCGCTCGCGTTGCAAAATAAATGTATACATCTAGCTAACTAGCTAAATTGCCATACACGTTTAATGCTTTTTGACATGTCCCCAAATTAATGTCACTGGTTGAGTTTGTTTTGATATTTTAAACTGCGTGTCGGGATCGCGTTTGGTGTAGGGGGACAAAATAAATGTATGCACGATGACGCACGTGCAGCAATTTTTGTCAAACTCGATCATGACACACTGGTTAAAATATCAAAACAAACTCTGAACCAATTACATTAATTTGGGGACTGGTCGAAAATCATTAAACATTTGACAATTTAGCTAGCTAGCTTGCACTTGCTAGCTAATTGGTCATATTTAGCTAGCTTGCTGTTGCTAGCTAATTTGTCCTGAGATATAAACATTGAGTTGTTATTTTTACCTGAAATGCACAAGGTCGTCTACTCTGACATTTAACACATAAAACAGTCACCTGAATCGTTTCTAGTCATCTCTCCTCCTAGGCTTTTTCTTCTCTTGACTTTATATTGCTATTGGCACCTTTCATAAATTAGGTGCATTACCGCCACCGACCTCATCTTTCAGTCACCCACGTGGGTATAGCCAATAAGGAGATGGCACTTGGTACCTGCATCTATAAACCAATGAGGAGATGGGAGAGGCAGGACTTGCAGCGCGATCTGCATCACAAATAGAACTGACTTCTATTTTCGCCCTTGGCAACGCAGACGCTCGTTGGCGAGCGCAAGCAGTGTGTGCAATAATTGAATAATATAGATTTCTAAATTTATTTTGCGACGCGAGTGACGTAGTCAGCCTGTAAAATAGAAGTCAGTTCTATTTGTGACGCAGATCGCGCTGCAAGTCCTGCCTCTCCCATCTCCTCATAGAAGCAGGTACCCATGTGCCATCTCCTCATTGGTTGTATTTAATGAAGCTGCCAATTGATGACTTCTGAGATGACTTCTGTTTCTCAAACTAGACACTCTAATGGACTTGTCTGCTTGCTCAGTTGTGCACCGGGGCCTCCCACTCTTTCTATTTTGGTTAGAGCAAGTTTGCTCTGTTCTGTGAAGGGAGTAGTACACAGCGTTGTACGAGATCTTCAGTTTCTTGGTAATTTCTCACATGCAATAGCTTTCATTTCTCAGAACAAGAATAGACTGATGAGTTTCAGAAGAAAGTTCTTTCTTTCTGGCTATTTCGACCCACAAAATGCTCCAGATACTCAACTGGTCTAAAGAAGACCAGTTTTATTGCTTCTTTAATGAGGACAACAGTTTTCAGCTGTGCTAACATGATTGCAAAAGGGTTTTCTAATGATCAATTAGCCTTTTAAATGATAAACTTGGATTAGCTAACACAACGTGCCATTGGAACATAGGAGTGATGGTTGTTAATGGGCCTCTGTATGCCTAAATCAAATGTATTTGTCATGGTTAGCAGGTGTTAATGCAAGTGTAGCGAAATGCTTGTGCTTCTAGTTCCGACCATGCAGTAATATCTAACAAGTAATATAACCTAACAATTTCACAACAACTACCTTACACACACAAGTGTAAAGGAATGAATACGAATATGTACATAAAAATGTATAAATGAGTGATGGCCGAACGGCATAGGCAAGATGCAGTAGATGGTATGGAGTACAGTATATACATATGAGATGAGTAATGTAGGGTATGAAAACATATGAAGTGGCATTGTTTAAAGTGGCTAGTGATACATTTATAGTGGGGGAAAAAAGTATTTAGTCAGCCACCAATTGTGCAAGTTCTCCCACTTAAAAAGATGAGGCCTGTAATTTTCATCATAGGTACACTTCAACTATGATGGACAAAATGAGAAAAAAAATCCAGAAAATCACATTGTAGGATTTTTAATGAATTTATTTGCAAATTATGGTGGAAAATAAGTATTTGGTCAATAACAAAAGTTTCTCAATACTTTGTTAATTACCCTTTGTTGGCAATGACAGAGGTCAAACGCTTTCTGTAAGTCTTCAGAAGGTTTTCACACACTGTTGCTGGTATTTTGGCCGATTCCTCCATGCAGATCTCCTCTAGAGCAGTGATGTTTTGGGGCTGTTGCTGGGCAACACGGACTTTCAACTCCCTCCAAAGATTTTCTATGGGGTTGCGATCTGGAGACTGGCTAGGCCACTCCAGGACCTTGAAATGCTTCTTACGAAGCCACTCCTTCGTTGTCCGGGCAATGTGTTTGGGATCATTGTCATGCTGAAAGACCCAGCCACGTTTCATCTTCAATGCCCTTGCTGATGGAAGGAGGTTTTCACTCAAAATCTCACGATACATGGCCCCATTTCATTCTTTCCTTTACACGGATCAGTCGTCCTGGTCCCTTTGCAGAAAAACAGCCCCAAAGCATGATGTTTCCACCCCCATGCTTCACAGTAGGTATGGTGTTCTTTGGATGCAACTCCGCATTCTTTGTCCTCCAAACACGACGAGTTGAGTTTTTACCAAAAAGTTATATTTTGGATTCATCTGACCATATGACATTCTCCCAGTCTTCTTCTGGATCATCCAAATGCTCTCTAGCAAACTTCAGACGGGCCGGGACATATACTGGCTTAAGCAGGGGGACACGTCTAGCACTGCAGGATTTGAGTCCCTGGCGGCGTAGTGTGTTACTGATGGTAGGCTTTGTTACTTTGGTCCCAGCTCTCTACAGGTCATTCACTAGGTCCCCCCGTGTGGTTCTGGGATTTTTGCTCACCGTTCTTGTGATCATTTTGATCCCACGGGGTGAGATCTTGCGTGGAGCCCCAGATCGAGGGAGATTATCAGTGGTCTTGTATGTCTTCCATTTCCTAATAATTGCTCCCACAGTTGATTTCTTCAAACCAAGCTGCTTACCAATTGCAGATTCAGTCTTCCTAGCCTGGTGCAGGTCTACAATTTTGTTTCTGGTGTCCTTTGACAACTCTTTAGTCTTGGCCATAGTGGAGTTTGGAGTGTGACTGTTTGAGGTTGTGGACAGGTGTCTTTTATACTGATAACAAGTTCAAACAGGTGCCATTAATACAGGTAACGAGTGGAGGCCAGAGGAGCCTCTTAAAGAAGAAGTTACAGGTCTGTGAGAGCCAGAAATGTTGCTTGTTTGTAGGTGACCAAATACTTATTTTCCACCATAATTTGCAAATTAATTAATTAAAAATCCTACAATGTGATTTTCTGGATTATTTTCCTTCTAATTTTGTCTGTCATAGTTTAAGTGTACCTATGATGAAAATTACAGGCCTCTCATGTTTTTAAGTGGGGGAACTTGCACAATTGGTGGCTGACTAAATACTTTTTTGCCCCACTGTAAGTATTTGATACATCAGAAGAGCAGAACTTAATATTTGGTACAGAAACCTTTGTTTGCAATTACAGAGATCATATGTTTCCTGTAGTTCTTGGCTAGGTTTGCACACACTGCAGCAGGGATTTTGGCCCACTCCTCCATACAGACCTTCTCCAGATCCTTCAGGTTTCGGGGCTGTCGCTGGGCAATACGGACTTTCAGCCCCCTCCAAAGATTTTCTATTGGGTTCAGGTCTGGAGACTGGCTAGGCTACTCCAGGACCTTGAGATGCTTCTTACGGAGCCACTCCTTAGTTGCCCTGGCTGTGTGTTTCGGGTCGTTGTCATGCTGGAAGACCCAGCCACGACCCATCTTCAATGCTCTTGCTTAGGGAAGGAGGTTGTTGGCCAAGATCTCGCAATACATGGCCCCATCCATTCTCCCCTCAATACGGTGCAGTCGTCCTGTCCCCTTTGCAGAAAAGCATCCCCAAAGAATGATGTTTCCACCTCCATGCTTCACGGTTGGGATGGTGTTCTTGGGGTTGTACTCATCCTTCTTCTTCCTCCAAACACAGTGAGTGGAGTTTAGACAAAAAAGCTCTATTTTTGTCTCATCAGACCACATGACCTTCTCCCATTCCTCCTCTGGATCATCCAGATGGTCATTGGCAAACTTCAGACGGGCCTGGACATGCGCTGGCTTGAGCAGGGGGACCTTGCGTGCGCTGCAGGATTTTAATCCATGATGGCGTAATGGGTTACTAATGGTTTTCTTTGAGACTGTGGTCCCAGCTCTCTTCAGGTCATTGACCAGGTCCTGCCGTGTAGTTCTGGGCTGATCCCTCACCTTCCTCATGATCATTGATGCCCCAACGAGGTGAGATCTTGCATGGAGCCCCAGACCGAGGGTGATTGACCGTCATCTTGAGCTTCTTTCATTTTCTAATAATTGCGCCAACAGTTGTTGCCTTCTCACCAAGCTGCTTGCCAATTGTCCTGTAGCCCATCACAGCCTTGTGCAGGTCTACAATTTTATCCCTCATGTCCTTACACAGCTCTCTGGTCTTGGCCATTGTGGAGAGGTTTGAGTGTGTGGACAGGTGTCTTTTATACAGGTAACGAGTGGAGAACAGGAGGGCTTCTTAAAGAAAAACTAACAGGTCTGAGAGCTGGAATTCTTACTGGTTGGTAGGTGATCAAATACTTATGTCATGCAATAAAATGCTAATTAATTACTTAAAAATCATATGTGATTTTCTGGATTTTTGTTTTAGATTCTGTCTCTCACAGTTGAAGTGTACCTATGATAAAAATTACAGACCTCCACATGCTTTGTATGTAGGGAATACTGCTGATTTTGCAGGTTATCAAATACTTGTTCTCCCCACTATATGCATGTGCAGAGTGGCACCAGATTATTATAGTTTTTAAATAATAAAATGAGTTAATAAATAAAATGTGAAACTTAACTATAGTATTCTTGGGGTGGCAGGTAGCTTAGTGGTTAGAACGTTGGGCCAGTAACTGAAAGGTTGCTGGATCGAATCCCTGAGCTGACAAGGTAAAAATTTGTTGTTCTGCCCCTGAACAAGGCAGTTAACCCACTGTTCCCCGGTAAGCTGTCATTGTAAATAAACATTTGTTCTTCACTGACTTGCCTAGCTAGCTAAATGAAGGTAAACAAATTAATTAAATTAACTAGCATTGAAAAAGTTAATCCATTCTTCTCTAAGTATCTCTCTCCCTAATTTCTGAATCACACTTGTAACGTCAGCAGGCTATGCTTTGGAGGGGGAGGGGCTGGTAGCCTTCACACACACACTGGCAAAGATTTTCAGCTGTCAGGAAGGCATACACTGGAATGAGGGCTTTGCATAGGTGCTCTATTGCATTTTATTGTAGGACTGGAAAAAAATGCCTCAAACGTAAAACAAAGTTATTAACCAGTTCCCATGCTTTTAAAATAACTTATTTTCCGGAACAGTATAAATTACTTTTGTTCCGATTTTGTCCCTATAAAAAAATTTTTATTGTCCAGATTTCTGTTCTGTTCCCTGAACTGGTTCCAACCCCTGGTTTTAATGTTCAGAACGAGCGTCTGGACTCTTAAGAAAAGTCCCAGCCAGAAGATACTATCAGCAATAGGCACTAAAGGTACAGTGCATTCGGAAAGTAATCAGACCCCTTGACTTTTTACACATTTTGTTACGTTGTTGTCTTACTCTAAAATGTATTCAATTGTTTTTACTTAGTAAATCTACTTACAATACCCCATAAAAAATAAAGCAAAGACGTTTTTTTATTTTTAGCAAACAATCAAGTTGTAGAAACATCTCAAGGATGATCAATGGAAACAGGATGCACTTGAGCTCAATTTCGAGTCTCATAGCAAAGGGTCTAAATACTTATGTAAATAAGATTTCTGGTGTAAAATTTTAGTACATTTGCAAACATTTCTAAAAATCTGTTTATTCTTTGTCTTTTATGGGGTATTGTCTGATGAGGATTTATTTTTTTGTTAATCCATTTTACGATAAGGCTGTAACAACAAAAGGCGGGAAATATTGCTGAATACTTTCTGAATGCACTTATGTTAGCGTCTATGAGTACAAACAGTACCTATTCTGTAACTCCCAGTAATGGAAACCAAACATCTTTGGTAAAATCACATTATCTGGTGTAACAATCTGTAGCTATTTTGTAACTAGTGTAATGTTTAGCTTAACTTAACTAGCTAGCTACTGTATTTTCATTGTATTTTGTGCTGTTAGCGCTGATCCCTGGTTTTGTTATCATTCATTACCCATTGTTTTTAAAAGGTGCCTCATTCATTATGTCCTCGGATGACCTTCTTGCACAGAGGGAGAGAATCGAACGCCAGATTTTGGCGCTGGAGGAAAACCTTGGCCCCGAAAGCAATTCCGGCATTGAACTTCTATCTTCAGACAGTTGTGCATCTGGTTGGTATCTAAAGCATGTTAAAACATTGTTGCAGTGGGCTTGTATAGAGAGGACACCCTGACTCCTGCACTAATCATAGAATACAATTTAGTCTTCAAAACTCCTTGGCATGTTTCTTAAATCTGTTATTTGTTTTCACTGCTGTCAGATGATGGATCTGACGACAATGCTTCTCAACCAGAAGATTTGGTAAGACTTATTGACATCACCAATATTACCTTGTGACCATGATTTATTTCAGGGGATTTGAGAAATAATGTCAACCTGCTCTTCTAGGGTTCTCTGGGGAACCTGGAGGCAGAACGGGAGCGAATACAGAGGGAGATTGAAGAGTTGGAGTCCACTCTTGGTCCAGGTGCATTTAATGCTGAGATTCTGTCAGGTAGCCAAGGCCCTTGCCTTGTGTTGTTTCAACAGGTTATTCATTGTTTCAGGGATTTAAGTTTTCCTGCTAGTATACATTTATACCGGGAGTGAGTGTGACCCCTTTTTATAATGTGTTGAAACAGATGTGGATGGCCAAGGAAGTTCAACAGAATTGGTTAGTATTGATTAGCATTTTCACAATTCCAGCACTCCAGTTTTCAGTTTGTTATATGATATAAGGTTACTGTAACATGGCCTTGCGCTCTCCTTTCTCCCATGTCTGGTAGAGCGAAGAGGACAGTGCTGAGGAGCTGGACCTACCCCAGAACACAGATACATGTCTGCAAATTAACCTGGTTTATCAGGAAGTGTTGAAAGAGAAATTAGAGTACCTGGAACAACTGTTAACAGACAATCAACAGCAACAAGTAAGAGACCAATAACTAATAGCCCACAGCTTCTCTTAAAGGTGCAGTCTGAAATCTGTTCAATTCATCTTTTCAAGTTTTTGCTCTGAGCTGTGCAATGTCCATGCGATGTAATATTTTTTGTTGTTTTTCCCAACAGAAAGAGATTATGTCTCAGCTATCTGGCACAGGAACTCCCCAGGCTACCACATCTGGAGAACCCACACTGAAGCTTTTCTTGGGGAGCTTTCTGAAGCCCTATTTCAGAGATAAAGTCACATTTCTGGTAGGGATGAGTTCTGATTCAGTACAATATGAGCATAGTCAAGGGGTTATAACTACATGATTTTACATTGCCTCTCTAATTCCCACAGGGCCCACCCGCTAATCCAGAAACCAGGGAGAAGATGAGTAAAAGAATCAGACCTACTGATGACGTCAAGGTGAAAAAATGTGAGCCTAAAAATAATAATTGTTAGACCTTAGTGCTCCTTGCATCCTTGTTAAGTGACATCACCATTATCGGAGAGTGACTTTAAATATTTTTCAGGGGAGGGGTGGCAGAAGACTCTGCTGATAAATGCTGTGGTCAAAGACGGCATGAAACGCATGATACAGCCCAAGCTGTCCAAGTAAGTAAAGGGTGATTGTTTTCCCCTGAATGGTATCTTTTGATAATGGGAATGTCTTATTTGCTACATTTTGAAAATCACAGGAGCAAAACTTCAGATTTTTACATAGGGTTTATGAAATGTAGGTAAACATTTTTAGGATTGCTGTTAACAAATTGGCCTACATGAATGACATGATTTTGTCTCAAAGGGTTGAATACCTTACACAGAAAATGGCCAAAGCTGAAGACGTGGAAAAGCTAATCCTGCGGAAACAAATCACTGAAATTGAAAAGGACATTGAGGCCATCAGGTGATTACCATCAACTATTTTACAGGAAATAACAATCTAGCCTATTAATTCCAAGATGACACTGGTTATCTTGTCAGACATGTCTGTTTTGTGTTTGTTCTCACTTTACATGAAGAGATTAAATGGATTGAATTGTTTAATCCATATGTATTGTAATGTTCATGGACTCCAACTCCTTTTTTGGTTCCTGAGTCAAACCATTTCTATATAACTGTTGCCGGATCTGCTTTCCCTTGCAGTGCACTGAAGGAGAATGAGCTGATGGGTGGCCGCTATGATGACCATGACTGGCAAAAGATTTCTAATATTGATGTGGGTCGAGTAACTGCTGTCTTCTCCTCCATTCATGTGTTTGTTTTGCTATTGCTAAAAAGGCTTAAATGTTGATGCTAACATCTTATTCCTATCCAGTTTGAAGGCATCCGTGAAGCTGAGGACATAAAAAGCTTTTGGCAGAACTACCTGCATCCCTCCATTAACAAAGCCAGTTGGAAGGAAGATGAAATTGAGATGCTCAAGAAAGTTGCTGTGAAATATGGGCACCACAACTGGGATCAGATTGCTGATAAACTTGGGGTAAGACCAGACAGTATTGGTCAAATAGCCTCATGATTGTTACGCTCTCCTATCAGAGGTGATATTTCTAGTCCTGATTTGTACAGTTTGATTGATTGATTGATTATACTTTGTTTAGAGCGAAGTACCCTGATACTGAACCGTTAGGTTTCTCGGTTGTAGGTAGGTCAAGTGTAATTCCCTGAACATCCTAACATGACCAATTTCTTTGAATGTGTAAACTTTTCAGGTTTGTCCATTCTGAACTCATGTCCTCTCCTCTGTCTGTCACACACAGACCAACAGGACAGCCTTCATGTGTCTCCAGACATACCAACGCTACATCTGCACCGACTTCAAGAGGAGGATGTGGTGTGGAGTGGAGGACGACATCCTTAGAGAGCTGGTGGAGAAGATGCGGATAGGGAACTACATCCCTTACACCCAGAGTAAGTCCCCACCACCCAATGTACACCCTGGCTTTTACTCATCATCTATGTTATTGTTGGTGCACATCGATGACAGTTGTTATTGTTGTCCCCAGCTTATGTACCCATCTTTGTAAGGCTCCAGTAGGAGCGTTAACTGATGAAATTGTATGCACTCACTACTGTAAGTCGCTCTGGATAAGAGTTCTGCTAAATGACTAAAATGTAAATATAAATGCAAAGCTCTCAAGGTACTGTCCACTGCTCTACTCTACTGATTTTTCTCTTCAGAAAAAGTGCTTGTTCAATACAAGATACTGTAGCTTGTCATGGTAGTGCATCATGTGTTGGGTTCTGGGAATTCAGCTCCATGACTTCTGTTGTACTCCAGTCTCCTATTTCATGGAGGGCCGGGATTCATGCCAGCTGATGTATCGGTGGACTCAGGTTCTGGACCCCACCCTCAGGAAAGGCCATTGGTCTAAAGAAGAAGATGAGGTATGGGCAGGAGGGCTTTTGGCTTTTTTTGTTGGGAATAGTATCTTTAGCTTCATCTGATCTGTTCCCAGGAAATGTTGTGATGTCCCCATATGTACAGTATAAATATTTGATAATATAAGTTGTGCTCTGATTTTTGTTTGTTGTTGCAGATGCTACTGAGAGCAGTGGCTAAACACGGGGCGGGGAACTGGTGGAAGATGCGTCAGGATGTGCCTGGCAGAAATGATAGCCAGTGTAGGGACAGGTGAAGACTTCTATTGACTCTGCTCGATAGAGCCAACGCATTGACCAAACTCTCACGACGTTCACTGAAAGTCTCCCTGATGGCCACCCTATTCTAGTTAACTCAAACTTGAAAAAGTATTATAAACTGGGTGGTTCGAGCTTTGAATGCTGATTGGCTGACAGCCATGCAGGGCATGACATATTTTTTGGGGTCCACCAGCCACTGTGCCAGGTAGATCTAAATATCTACCAGCCACTCAGATATTTTGGTTACACATTACTTGAAACCCAGCGTCAACACGTTATTACACGCTCATAACATGTCATATGTCATAACAGTTGACATAACCTGCCATAATAGGGTCATAACACTGTCATGACCCATATATTTACACCTGTTGTGGCATTGTGTTTTATTTTATTTTATTTATTTTATGGCTGGTTATGATGCCTACATAAGAGTGTGAAAACCCACATTTATGCAAATGGTTTGTTTCCCTACCGAGAAGTTTCCGTTAGTTTGAAAGTTTGTTTCTGAAGTCCTTTGTTTTAATGAATTATTGAGTCACTTTTTCCATCATATTTTAAATAACTTGCAGAGAATACACTTCATGATGAAGTATAATGACCATCCTGTGTCTCTTTACTTGTACTAAGAAAATACACTTTGACTCTGTCAAGAAGCATTATGACCATCATAATCATATATAAGCCAGATAGGCCTATCACGTACATGCCCTTCATCAGTCAAAAAGAGGGTCTCTAGTCCTGCTCCTGCATTCATCCCAGTCATCAGTAACAGCGCATTAGGGTAGGTGCATGCCTGACATCAATTTGTACGTAATTACAATGATAATTTAATATGGTCAATTTCAGAAAATGTTTTATAGCAAACATATTATTGACAAGTAGGCTATGGTGAAATGGAATGTTTTGCCATGTTTGGTAGGTTTTGTGGGTTTTCACACTATGTATGTGGCATAACCTTCCATAAAATAATGCAATATAGTCACAACAGGTCTAAATATAAGTGTTATGGCCATATTATGACAAGTTATGTAGCTGTTATGACAACTTAGAATGTGTTATCAGACAAAATATTTAAAAAAAATTCAGCTAAAATTACACCAACAAAACACAACAAAAATGTATGAACATGCTTTGTAATGTTTCTAAAACAAATGTATTACTAGTAAGACGTAACGTGGTATATTGTTTAATTTCATATTTTTTTTGTGACCGGGGTCTTTTTAACCAAAATATCACAGATGAGACAAAAAATGAGGTTACCATGGTAGTGCGACTCCAGTCATGTTTGTGCCTGTAAGAGTCTGAATAGTAGAAGCATTGTCTTCTCTTCCCTAGCAGTTGAAACTCAAACATAGAAAAACAGCCTAGCTTGTGAACTAAACAATGTAAATAGCCAAGAAACACAAGGACAAAATCTCACTTCAGTAGATTTTGGTTTCAAATAAATTATACCAACTTTTATGCCTGTGCGCAAGCGCTTTTAAAATTGAATCTGTCACTCAGCTCTTAACATGCGCACAGCCCCCAGCCAGGCAGTGTTGCAGCTCGAAGTGCAATATGTGCGACTAATTTACCAGCTATGAAACGAAATACCTTAAACAGCTACTGCAGCGTTTATTTGACTATAAATGTGATCATACTTGACTTTTTATTCACAAATGCGAGTGAAATGCTCGAACTGTGGAGCCCTGAACACCCGCCAACATGGCTGGTGAAATAGACATCTTTACACTCCAATGCCAAAATCTACCCGCAGGTGGCGGGGTGTTAATTTTAGACCCTGCAGCCATCGTATATCAGTTCGCATATCACGGTATGACCCCAAAAATATTTTTACTGCTCTACGTTGGTAACCAGTTTATAATAGCAATAAGGCACCTCAGGGGTTTGTGATATATGGCCAATATACCATGGCTAAGGGCTGTATCCAGGCACTCAGCGTTGCGTTGTGTGTAAGAAAAGCCCTTAGCCGTGGTATATTGGCCATATACTACACCCCTCGGCCTTGCTTAATTAGAATATACGGTTACTGACAAACCGCTGTTTCATTCTGTAGGTATGTGGACGTCCTGATTGGGAACGTGAAGAAGGGGCCATTTGACGAGGAGGAAAAGGCGCAACTCCGACAATTGGTGGAGAAATATGGATGTAGGAACTGCTATAGAAAGCTGACTCGCATAGAAACTATATCAAAAGAATCGGGTTACCTTTCTTGATAATCAGGTCTAACAGTTTATTTTGTCCTTTTCTATAGGTAAATGGGCTAAGATAGCTGCTGAAATGCCTAACAGAATTGACAGCCAGGTCCTTCAACAGTGGAGGAGAATGACAGGGTACAAGGTGAGTGTTGACTATGTAGCCTTATTGTCCTTCTCAACTCAGTCTGTAACACTGAACAAACAGTTAATTACTCTCTTATTTTTGTAAACAGCCCAGACCTCGGAGAGACAGAAGTAGAAGAGGATTGCAGAGGAGAAAGGCAGTGGCTGTGAGGAGCATCAAGAGTAGGCTGAAGAGGCTAGACAATGATGTGCACTCAAGTGCCGATGAAGAGGAGAGCGTCAAGATGGAATTTATGGACAGTGACGACGAGAAGAAACAGAAATTCTTTGAACTGTACGGATCTGATCAGGAAAGTGACATTTTTGAAGACTACACCCAACCAGACATGGAGCAATGGATCCCCATGCGAGAGAAGCAGTTTGAAGGGATGGTGAGGAGTGTGATGGTTGAACGGCCCAGCAAGTACACAACTCAAGAGCAGGCAGCGACGGACAGCCAGGCCGCAGCACGCAAGTTCATGGTGGTCCGCTCCACCGTCCTGGACCGCTTTGGCGAGCCTGCTGCTACTGTCATTGGACAAAACCCCCCAATCCTGGCAAAGAAGGTACCAGCATTTATTTATTAACAGTCATGTGATTCGTTGCACCATTATGTGTATAGCGTATGCAGATTTTGAACACCCATATCTAGACCGGCCTATATGAAGTTGTCAACCTAAAATGAGTGCAATTCATTGACATTGCCAAATACCACCATCATAAAGCAGAGACTAGATCTGCATCAGTAACCATAACTACATATTAAGTTAATCTGAATGTATCACAAAATGGGATCACGAGGCAGTTAACATTTAATAAACATTCAATCGTTCATCAGCTGTGTAGCTCATTTTAAAGTGAGTCTCTTTGTTTATGAACTCAGAAATATGATTCTTATTTTA
The DNA here is from genome assembly GCF_002021735.2 of Oncorhynchus kisutch. Taxonomy (NCBI): domain Eukaryota; kingdom Metazoa; phylum Chordata; class Actinopteri; order Salmoniformes; family Salmonidae; genus Oncorhynchus; species Oncorhynchus kisutch. Next base: position 17,517,765 of record NC_034176.2, on the reverse strand, counting down.
GAATATGTAGTAAAGTTAGCTGGCTAACCGATTGATTCCTGCTTTGAGCATGCAACATTCTCTATGTGTTCCTTCTAAAGGATTGCAACAGTGACCTGGCCATGCTCCAGGTATGCTATGGAGAGGTGAGGAACCTGATCACTTGGAAGAAAACAAATGCCACAAAACATGTAAGTTGCCAGGTGACACTCAAATTTTAAAAAATATTTTCATTTAGCCTCTCTTTATGTGGTAGAACAGGTGTTTCAATTGCTTTTGATCCCAAACAAATATGATTCCAGTGGATACATTTTTGTTCATTTGTCAAAATAGATTTAGTGAAAATTAGATCTATTTTTTTAAAGGAAATGTTGATAAAATGTTTGATTATTAGAATCCATCAATAAATCCTATTGTTTCATACAAATAAATATAGTAAAAGCTTGAATCTAGGTAAGAACAGTGTGTTAAAATAGTTGTGTGCTCTAAGGTTTCGTTGCATAGCCTATCTAGCTCAATCGATGATGGAAATTGAGCTTTGTTAATACAGAGGTCTTCTCCTCGCAAAGCCTGTGATGTGTGTCTTCTGTTTTCTATGTACAGTACCAGTCAAAAGTTTGGACACACCTAGTCATTCAAGGGTTTTTCTTTATTTTTACTATTTTCTACATTGTAGAATAAGTGAAGACATCTAAACTATGAAATAACACATATCGAATCATGTAGTAACCCAACAAGTGTTAAACAAATCAAAATATATTTGTGATTCTTCAAAGTATCCACCTTTTGCCTTGATGACAGCTTTGCACACTCATAGCATTCTCTCAACCATCTTCATGAGGTAGTCACCTGGAATGCATTTCAATTAACAGGTGTGCCTTGTTAAAAGTTAATTTGTGGAATTTCTTTCCTTAATGATTTTGAGCCAATCAGTTTTTTTTGTGACAAGGTAGGGGTGGTATACAGAAGATAGCCCTATTTGGTAAAAGTCCATATCATGGTAAGAACAGCTCAAATAAGCAAAGAGAAACGACAGTCCATCATTACTTTTAGGACATGAAGGTCAGTCAATGCAGAACATTTCAAGAACTTTGAACGTTTCTTTAAGTGCAGTTGCAAAAACCATCAAGTGCTATGATGAAACTGGCTCTCATGGGGACCGCCACAGGAATGGGAAACCTGGATAAGAGTTAACTGGACCTCAGATTGCATCCAAATAAATTATTCACAGAGTGCTAGTAACAGACACATCTCAACATCAACAGTTCAGAATCAGGCCTTCATGGTCAAATTGCTGCAAAGAAACCACTAAGAAGAGACTTGCTTGGGCCAAGAAAAACAAGCAATGAACATTAGACTGGTGGAAATATCTAATTTGGTCTGATTCCAAATTTGAGATTTTTGGTTCCAACCGCCATGGCTTTGTGAGACGCAGAGTAGGTGAACGGAAGATCTCTGCATGTGTGGTTCCAACCGTGAAGCGTGGGGGTGCTTTGCTGGTGACGCTCTCTGTGATTTATTTAAAATTCAAGGCACACTTAACCAGCATGACTACCACAGCATTACGCCATCCCATCTGGTTTGCGCTTAGTGGGACTTTCATTTCTTTTTCAACAGGACAATGACCCAACACACCGCCAGGCTTTGTAAGGGACATTTGACCAAGGAGAGTGATGGAGTGCTGGATCAGATGACCTGACCTACACAATTACCCAACCTCACGGCAATTGAGATGGTTTGGGATGAGTTGGCCCACAGAGTGAAGGAAAAGCAGCCAACAAGTGCTATGTGGGAACTCCTTCAAGACAGTTGGAAAAGCATTCCTCATGAAGCTGGTTGAGAGAATGCCAAGTGTGTGCAAAGCTGTCAAGGCAAAGGGTGGCTACTTTGAAGAATCTCAAATAGAAAAAATATTTAGATTTGTTATTTCATAGTTTTGATGTCATCACTATTATTCTACAATGTAAAAAATAAAGAAAAACCCTTGAATGAGTAGGTGTGTCCAAACTTTTGACTGGTACTGTACATGTCTGCAGAAAAACAGTGGGTCTACAAGCAGTGACCAGGGGACGCCTCACAATTGCTCAAGGCAAAAGTACTCCTCTGCCAACAGTGAAACCTACACCACTCTCGACTATTCCCTTCAGTTGGCAGTCACTCCCTGGGTGGGCAATGTGCTTATGCCCCCACCAATCTCTTCAAACAAGCTCAGTGAAGGTACTTTATGAGTTGTCACAGGTAATACATCCTAACTTCTCTCACTTGTAGATAAGTAAAATGAGCTTTCTTGTTGTTAAATAATGGGTTTTGGAAGACTGAACCAAGGACTTGACCCAGAGTTATATACAGTAAGTGTACAGAACATTACGAACACCTGCTCTTTCCATGCCGTAGAATGACCAGGTTAAAGCTATGATCCCTAAGTGATATCACTTCTTAAATCCACTTCAGTCCGTGTAGATGAAGGGGAGGAGACAGGTTAAAGAAGGATTTTAAAGCCTCAAGATAATTGAGACATGGATTGTGTATGTGTTCCATTCAGAGGGTGAATATGCAAGACAAAAGGTTGAATTGCCTTTGAACGGGGTATGGTGGTAGTTTGGCCAGGTTTTAAAATGGCTGCTACGTTAGCGCCTTTATTCTATACATGTTGGTGATGTAACGATACGAGAGTGCCTCTGATGGTTCCCTCTGAAATGACCCACTGTAAACAAGCAAAACAGAGCTGCAAATGTAACATGTTTTTATTGATTAGCATTCGGGATAATGTGTATCCATGTCTGTACTGTGTTGTGATGTCAACAAATTGCAAATAAACAGCACAATGTGGAAGCTTCAATTATCACTTAGCAACAGCTATGGAGGAGAAAAGTGGCACTCTTGGAACATTCAGACACAGTGGGGCAAAAAAGTATTTAGTCAGCCACCAATTGTGCAAGTTCTCCCACTTAAAAAAGATGAGAGGCCTGTAATTTTCATCATAGGTACACTTCAACTATGACAGACAAAATGAGAACAAATCCAGACGATCAAATTGTAGGATTTTTAATGAATTTATTTGCAAATTATGGTGGAAAATAAGTATTTACACATGCGGATATAATCCATACACACACACACACCTCGTCTCACAAAGACATGGAGGTGGGAACCAAAAATCTCAAATTTAGACACGAAACCAAAGGACAAATTTCCACCTGTCTAACGTCCATTGCTCGTGTTTCTTGGCCCAAGCAAGTCTCTTCTTATTATTGGTGTCCTTTAGTAGTGGTTTCTTTGCAGCAATTCAACCATGAAGGCCTGATTCACACAGTCTCCTCTGAACAGTTGATGTTGAGATGTGTCTGTTACTTGAACTCTGAAGCATTTATTTGGGCTGCAAATTCTGACACTGTTAACTCTAATGAGCTTATCCTCATTAGAGAATGGGAGACCCATTCTAACTCTGGGTCTTCCATTCCTGCGGCAGTCCTCATTAGAGCCAGTTTCATCATAGCGCTTGATGGTTTTTGTGACTGCACTTGAAGAAATTTTCAAAGTTCTAGAAATGTTCTGTATTGACTGGCCTTCATGTCTTAAAGTAATGATGGACTGTCGTTTCTCTTTGCTTATTTGAGCTGTTCTTGCCATAATACGGACTTGGTCTTTTACCAAATAGGGCTATTTTCCGTATACCCCCACACCCCCTTGTCACAAATCAACGTTCCCTTCTGAAATGCTTTAACTTTTTAAGAAGGCACACCTGTTAATTGAAATGCATTCCAGGTGATTGCCTCATGAAGCTGGTTTAGAGAATGCCAAGAGTGTGCAAAGTTATCATCAAGGCAAAGGGTGGCTATTTTTAAGAATCTCAAATATAAAGTATATTTTTATTTGTTGAACACTTTTTTGGTTACTACATGATTCCATATGTATTATTTCATAGTTTGTCTTCACTATTATTCTACAATGTAGAAAATAGTACAAATAAAGAAAAAACGTTGAATGAGTAGGTGTTTTAAAACTTTTGACCGGTAGTGTACAATGTGGAAAGCATTCCTTATACTGGCCCATGTTGACTCCAAAGCTTCCCACAGTTGTCAAGTTGGCTGGATGTCCTTTGGGTGGTGGACCATTCTTGACACACAGGAAATTGTTGAGCATGAAAAACCTAGAAGTGTTGCAGTTCTCGACACAAAACGGTGCGCCTGGCGCCTACTACCATAAGGTAGTATACCCCGTATGTTTCAACTGTCTCAAGGCATAAAAATCCTTCTTTAACCCATCTCCTCTACAAGTGACATCAATAGTGGATCATAACTTTCACCTGGTCAGTCTGTCATGGAAAGAGCAGTTTTCTATAGTCAGTGTATATGACTCTAAATTGATCCTACTTTCTCTTGTTTTTGTAGCTGACATGGTGCGAGAGAAATCAGAGAGCATTGGACTCACCAAGACCCCAGTGTTCTTGTTCTTTCTGCAGGTAGGGAATGAACCCAGTGGGGGCAACATTTTATGAATGAGCACAATAATGCCATTATGTTAGTTGGGTTTTTCTTATGGATGCAAGCACCTAGGCCTATGCAGAAATTCTGGCATGTATTCTAATGCTGATAGACAAACACGAATGACTTCACGCTACATACAGGAAAAATGGAACACATTTTACAACATGTTCTTTATTGGTATATCAAGAGCACATGACTAGCAATTATGGTACCAAATTAATGCATCATAACCTCAGTCCAGAATATCTGAAAAGGGTTAACTGATAATGCCATATTTTGAATCCATTGTCAGCCGATCCTGATCATATGAACATTTTATATTATGCCTTTTCTAATGCAATCTGAAACAGGTCCTCCGTGTGGATGCTGAGGGCTGTAAGCAGATCATTAAAATGTGTAACAAACAAGTGAGTATAATTTACTACACCATAAACAAAAAGTCCTCATACTTTAAAACCTTTACAGTTTTAGGTTTTTGCATCTATATAATAATTGCTACTTACTGTGCATTCAGACCCCTTGACTTTTTCCACATTTTGTTACGTTACAGACTTATTTTAAAATTGATTAAATTGATTAAATCATCAGACAAGTCTCTGAATGTCCTTGAGTGACCCAGCCAGAGCCCGGATTTGAACCCGATCGAACATCTCTGGAGAGACTTGATAGTAGCTATGCAGCGATGCTCCCCATCCAATCTGACAGAGCTTGAGAAGATCTGCAGAGAAGAATGCGAGAAACTCCCCAAATACAGGTGTGCCAAGCTTGTAGCGTCATACCCAAGAAGATTTGAGGCTGTAATCGCTTCCAAATATGCTTCAACAAAGTACTGAGTAAAGGGTCTGAATACTTATGTAAATGTAATATTTCTTTAAAAAATGCAAAAATGTCAACCTGTTTTTGCTTTTTCATTATGGGGTATTGTGTATAGATTGAGGGGGGGGGACAATTTAATACATTTTAGAATAAGTCTGTAAGGTAACAAAGTAAAGGGGTCTGAATACTTTCCAAATGCACTGTATAAGCAATTTGAACAGAGCAATTGTGATGTCAATTTATCTGTTTCAGGCGGTACTCACGGGACACAGATCTTGGGAAGCGAAACAGGGTAACATATTATGTTTGTATATCGCATTGAATATGTCATACCCTGTGAAAGTGATGTCCACTTCCCTTTACTTCCGTATCGATTCCCATGCTGTTTTGAATGGGCTTTGTGGTTATTTAAAAAAACATGTATGAAAATGCAGCCATTTTAAAATGTATATACAATTATGTTTGTGTTTGTGGATGAATTGACCTCTGTCAGATCCCTTTTATGATGTTTATGCGCTTGAAGACCAGTGCACTACTTTCCTGTGCGTTGAAGACAAAAAAAATTTAACTACAAAAGTTGAGAAACTTGAGGCTGAGGGGCAGTCACTTCCTGCTTACTTTCTCTGCATGCTCTCGCCACCAAAAATCACTTATTAATTAGCTAAGAGCTTCAGCACCCCGATCAGCGATGGTCAACTGCAAAGTATTTAAAGACAACAAATCTATTCATTGATATTAAATGTAAAATGTATTTTTTATAATTGTGGTAATTACACCCATATGTGAATTATGTTTTACATAAATGCCTCTTTTTATTTACTTTATTCTAGCTTTATTGAAAAAAACAACGCAACGGCATGGTCCCAGAACGGTAGCCAGTATGCTGAAACGGAAGGGAAACGAGCAGCAGAACAGCCAGCAACAGAACAGTCAACTTGTGATGATGATCCCTCAGACCTTTGTCATTGGACAGCCTGTAGTACAGTCCACCCCACATCCTATGGTCCCATTCACTCCAACTTCCAGACAACAACTCATGCCTTCTACACTTACCCAACCCGGACCCTCTACCCCCAGCCGACCCATACCTTCCACCCCTGGTCAACCTTTACCCTCAACCCCCAGCCAACCTATACTCCCTGCTCCTGTCCAATCCTCAATCATAATAGACAGGGTGAATGTTCAGGTAAATGAGAATCTTTCAGCAAAGAAACGCAATCTCAAACCTACTGAGAAATCACAGGCCCCCAAAGAGGTCAAGGATGCTGCAATTGCAAAAAAGTCAGTGGAACAGTCGCCTAAACGCAAGAAAGCCCGTACGCAAAGTCCTCCCAAAGGAAACCTGGTTGGCCAACTTTCTAACATAATTCTGTCGCCTCCACAAACTGCCTGGGTCCTGACGCGCGAAGGACTTGTGCCAATCAGTGGCATTTGCATTCAGATGACACCTCAGAATCTACCAGCAAATGCTTTTGCACCTGCTTGTCCATCACCTGATATTATCAACCAGCAAGTCCCTCTAACACTAAATGCTGCTGCAGCACAGGCCTCCTCCAATGTGACCCATGTCTGCCCATCTTCCTCTGCATCATCCATAGCACAGGGAACTGCCTCCCCATCTGTTTTCTCCTCTCCCTCTGCCTCCACTACCTTCATAAGCAACACTGCTCCAAGGATGACCAACCCAGTGAGCAGCATGAGAATGACTAACCCAGTCCTGCAGACTGTGGCAACCACTTGTCCCCAGCTCAATGCAGTGTCACCTGTTCTCTCTGTTCCCAAGAACACGGTCATCTCGGCTCCCATTAGACCACAGACTGGCCCGCCACAGGCTTTCGTCCTCAATGTCCCTCCAGGCTCTCTTCCAGCCTCATTCCCTCAGGGAGCCTTCCGAATCATGCAGTTTTATCCCCCTAAACGTGTCCCTCCACCCCGCAATCCAGAAGTAATACAGTTTGATCCCAACCTGATATTCATGGAGGACCCAGCCAAAGTGAGCAAGTGGTTGAATGGCAAGAATGGAATTGCGCTTCCGGAGTTGGATGTCACTCTACCCTACCTTCCCCCCTTTGTCAGCAGCCTGGATACCCTGTCGAGTCTCCTGAAATGTAAAACGACATTGGCAATTAGTGCCATGATGGTCCTGCACCCAGAGGAGAAAGAGAACCAGGAAGAGGAGCAGCAGGTAGCGGCAGTGCGGAGCCTCGTGGCAGAGCGTTTCATCCATAACCCGGGCTACCTCCTCCTGAAGGCTCGCTTCTTGTCTTGTTTCACCATGCCTGCTCTTCTGGCTACTATCAATCCAGTCAAATTCCCCATGTCTCCCACCCCGGAACACAGTGATGTGGAGGAGGAACCTTTCAGGAACCCTCCAGGGATGCAGATCTATACTTTGTATGAACAGCAAACAACACTCCAGGTGAGTTCAGTCTCAAACCAATCCTCCTTCTTATGTTTGATACATTGCCTTTCTGTCCTCTTCTCTCACTGAACTGTTGAGCGGATCTTATGTTCTTTTCTCAGGCCCCTCTGCTAAGCACTGATGGAACAGGATCTCCTGCCACCTTCTTCTCCGGAATCACCACAAGAAATAAAAGCTGTGACCTAGACATGGAGTAATTGGAATAGTTTTGGAATGTGTCATCTTACGGGTTAAACCAGGTTTTTGTTTTTAAATGTTCTTGCCTATTTTGTTGTGATGTCAGTGTCATAAAAAGGGATCTATGACATCACTCATTTCAGTATAGTTGCTGTTGAAATTGTACTTAATGAATGGTTCATATTTGTACTTGTTTTTGTTTATAATTTAACTATTTACACAATGTATAAGAATAATTATGTTGACCTGTACATATTTTGTAATAAATCATTCTGTTAATAAATGCGTATACATTGGATCTGCAGAGCACATTGGTCAGATTGACTCTCAACAACCAGTTTTTTTTGCAGACCACATAGTGGTCACCGAGGGTGACATTTTCATGGTGCATAATAGTTCAACTCTGTGCAGAAAATACTAGCTATAAAACTCATTATATTCTGTCACTGTTTTATTTTTGGGCAGAAATGTCCTCAAAGTGGTGAACTTTACCTGTGAATAAATGTTTATTAGCCAGGATGCAAAAGTTTATTAGACTCAAACTAAGGATTCAAATATTTATTAGCCCAAAGGATTATGCAGTTTCATGAGTGATGCAAAATTCTGGTAACTTTCCCAAAATCGTCAGGTTTTCCAGAAGTCCTGGTTGAAAGATTTTCAGAATCAAGACAGAATAAACAGAATTTTGTGAATTCTCAAACCACAATTTCTGGAAAAGCTGGGACTTTTGGGAAAGTTACTGGAATTTTGCAACCCTGGTTAAATGGATTAATATTACATTGTGTGTGTATATAAACCAGTCAATACTCAAACAAATATTTATAAACAAAATTCTCCCTGATGGGCGAGTATCCTGTTTTCTATAATTTTTACAATGAAAATATATTGTACCTTAACTTTAGAAACTACAGTAATCAAGTCGGTGTAATACTGTTTCATCAGCAGAACTGTTTTTTTTTATTTTTATAAATGAGGGAAGGAAGTGATTGAGTCATTGCCTCACAGTCCTTAAACAAGAGGTGTGTACTACTGCCAATACTCTTATCACTCTAGTCACTCCATTATTTGGTGTTTGTTTATTGAGAATAAAATATTATTCACAACCACTCAAGAAGGCACTACTGTTGTCACAGTGACAATTGCACATTATTTTCTTGGAGAGTTTGTCTCGGCACACTGGCACAAAATGGGGGAAATGAAAAAACTGAAATGACTTCTACAAAAAGGAACTTGACTCTTGTGTCATAAAACAGTATTTCCACATAACAGTTCCACATTTGGATTGGAACCACTTAACCATCTAGATTTTGCTCCCAGTTGATAAGCCCTTAGTGAAGGAGTTGTTGAACGTACAGTGACACTGAAACAATCATGACTGACAGTCAGAGTGTGTCAGATATGGAGGATGAGCAGTGCTGGGTCCAGCTGGATGATTACAGACTGCTGCTGATAAAGACCATTGAGCCGTCGCGAATCACTCCTTACTTGCGTCATTGTAAGGTGTTAAGCAGTGAGGATGAGGAGCAGATATTCAATGACCCCAGTCTGGTCATCCGCCAACGCAAAGTAGGTAAGGCACTGTCCTCTATTTCAGGTTATAGAGCAAACAAAGGGTCAAGTGTTACACTTTCTACTTTGAACTACAATAATTTGGTTGAATTCCAGGTTTGTATTGCAGGCACACTGCTTCTCAGAAGATTGCTATATATCAATTGAGGCATTAAGAGATGTGATAATCTGCTAAATAAATATGACCTGGAATGTGCCCACATTCTCCTGAAATTCATGCCAGTACCTTATTTATAAACCTCAGTTCCATGTTCACAGGTGTACTATTGGATATTCTTCAAAGAACTGGACTCAAAGGCTATGTGACATTCCTCGAGAGCTTGGAGCTGGACTATCCTCGATTGTATCGCAAAATTACTGGCAAAGAACCTGCCCGGGTCTTTTCTGTACTAGTTGGTGAGTAGCTATACAACATGACGTGTTTCTATAGACATGTTGTGTGTCTATTATGCAAGCTTGTAGGTATTTGTGTAAGATATACTGTAGGTAGAATCTTTTGGCAGGATCTTTCAAAGTGCTGGTGTCTATGACAATGGAATTGATCCTAAAAACAAAACATCCTGTCCTCTCTGACGTCATAGACACGGTGGGTGAGTCAGGACTGACTCAGTTCTTGATGAGTGAAGTCACACGTCTGCAGAAGGGCCTGCAGGAAGAACGCCGGCGCAGACAAGAGGCCACTTGGGCTGCAGCCACGCAGGAGGACGCCTTACGGCAGCAGCAGGTTAAGGAGAGGGAGCTGCGGAAGCAGCAGGAGCGCGTGCAGTGTATGAGGGAGGAGAGGGACCAGCAATGGGAGGTGGTATGCCACCTGAAGGATGAGAACTACAGCCTGATGCATAACATAACCAAGCTGAGCGAAGAGAAGAATAGTGCTCTCATGTCCAACCGGGATCTGCAGTTAGAGGTGAGATATGCAGTTCTGGCAAACCCAAACACATCAACTTATGACAAAAGCAATAACTATTGGTTTACATTCAGTATAGAAAAACCTCTGTAGTCCGACCTGTGGAGACATTTGTTATAGAACAACATAAAGTCAATCGGCAACAACGAAAACAGTTTTGATGGGATTTTCATTGATCACTAGATAGAAAAGCTGAAGCACAGCCTGATGAAGGCAGAGAGTGACTCGAAAATCCAACGCAAGCAAACTGTGAACCTGAAGAATGCCATTGAGAAGAGACCCAGTCAGGACGTGATTTGGCAGCTCCAGAGAGACAACGATCTGCTCACAGTGCGCATCCAGGAGCTGGAGAGCTCAGCTCAGGTATGGGGGGGGGGGGGGGGGGGGGGGGTTACAGCTCTGGCAAACCCAAACACATCAACTCATGACCAAACCACTAACTATTTGTTTACATTTTAAGTATAGAAAGACCTCTGTAGCCAGACATGTTGAGACATTCATCATAGAACAGCACAAAGTCAGTCGACAACAATTTAAAAAAAAAATGGAATAACAGCTAGGAGTGGGATGTTGTTTCAGTGATCATTTCTCAGTAAATGTTTAGATATGCAGTGAAATAAAAAGGACACTGCACTGCCTGCACTGGACACATTTTGGAATAATAGCTAGGAGTGGCATTTTGTGCACCACAAGAAAAATGTCTTCACAAATAAAGTGATTGTTCAGACGCAGAATTGTTCCATTTTTTATTACCTATCCAAGCCGAGCCAAGTTGTGCTGGCTTGGTTAGGCATCCACTATAGTTTGTTGGAACTGTGCTCAAAAGGACAACGTGAAAAGAACATGAGCCAGCACAGTTACTGTTCATGTTGGTACGGTAGTGTAAAAAATGTATTGGATTGAGTGAGTAGTGTGACAGGATTCATCTATATCTTCCAGCAGGGGACAGCTCCAGCCCCCTTGGATCAAGAGAAGCTGAGCGCTGAGAGTCTGGAGGACTACAAGCAGCACTCTCAGGCTCAGCACCAGGAGCTGGTCAACAACATCTACAACCTACGCAGAGATCTGCACGATGCTGAGGCACTACGGAATCGGGTACACATCACGGCCTGATGCACTGAGCACTGCTTAGGGAATAGCTGTAGGAGAAGACTACTAATTACTAACCTTGCATTTCTAAAATATAAGCTATTCAACTGCTCTTTCAACACAAGTGCAAGAGGAACAAAAAATTCCAAACAAATTATATTATTTCCTCAAAAATTATGATCTTGAGCATCAGGATGAATATATTTCCTTATTTTTGTAATCTGCCCAAGCGTGTTCCTCATTCATTGGAATAGCTGATTGTGCAAAGTTAAATTGTTCAAGTGGTCTCTTCCAATGTCACAAGTTATGGTGTTCCAATTGTAATATATAGGTTTGATTTGTTCTTGCAGTACTTGGAGGCGAAGGAGGTTCTTGAGTTGAAGTGCACAACATTAAAGAAAGATGCAAAAATGTATCGTGACCGAATGGAGGACATCCTGAAACAGATGGATGAGGTTATCAGGGAGAGAGACAAGGTGATCATGGTGTGATTTTAGGACTGTGATTCTTGGACCTCACTGTCTTGGGAAATCCTATCTTCCCCTTTACTTGGTCTCCAAATTACATCAAAGTGAAAATTCATCATCAGTGAAGGTTAGGATTCACCCCATACTGCTTATTTCTTTCATCCAGAAGAGGTGACTTCTATTTGCTAAAAATGAAAAAGTGTGTGGTTGTGATCAGAAGCTCATCCGCACCATTTGCCATTTGTTTCATATAAACCATTACAGCAAAGCAAACCAAAGCTTTTGTTTTGCGGTAGGCCATCGCCTCTCGAGAGGAGTACCACCAGGAGAATTCACGGAGCCTCCAGGAGAAGGACCAGTACCGGAAGCAGATTCGGGAGCTGGGTGAGCGCTGTGATGAGCTGCAGGTCCAGTTGTTCCGGACTGAGGCAGAGGTTATGGCTCTACAGACCAGGCTTCACATTAACACCTGCTCCCCACATGATGTGAGAATGGATTCCACCAACCACTTCCATTTAGATCTGTCTTTTAACTCAAACATAAAACATGTCATCAGAATCACTGAACTGGCATTGCTAGCATTGCTAGCCTTTTTTCTATCTTAATTCGCCTTTGTTTCTGTTTTTTTTATGTTTATAAAGGATAGCGTAGGATATTCTATTGATTTTGGAAATGTATTTATATCGATTTATGGTTTCCCTCTCAGGTGTCATATTTTGAGAATGCTTCCTTGATGATATTGTAAATGTAATTTGCTTCCTGATTTACAACAAATGTTGTCTATGCAGTATCATTATGTTTGCAATGTTCAGGGATCTGAATAATTCTACTTCTACTTTTGACCTCTCTGTGTTTCCTCTATTACAAATGACCTGCAATGATCCATCCACTTGGCAGCTCGTGTTTTCTTGTCTCTGCAACCCACTTTATTGAGTGTTCTCTTTCTGTGTGTTCTCTGCAACAGAAAAGCCAGACCAGTGAGGAAGACTGCAGAGATACATTAACCGAAGGCAAGAAGTCTATGACAAGTGACAAATAATCACAACAACAACAAAATTCAACAATGATCAGAAAAGTTATACTTTTTGTGTTCATGGTAATCATAAGCTTAGCCTTGATATATGATTTCACCATGCATTTTGAACTCCCAGCATTCTATGTTGTTAACTACATTTAAAAAAATCTTTATCACAGCTACTAATGGGGACCTGCAATGTCAGACATCGGGGGAGTATGATGTGTGCATTGCTTTGCAAGTCCACCCATTGTGTGCAGAAGTGTCCCCAGAGGATAATATCTCAGGAGTAAGTACCTTCAATTGTTTCTCTTGACTAGGTCACATGTGGCTGGCCTGGGGTTGTGAGGTTTTCTTATTATATAATAAGCCACTTGTTATATTAGTAACATCAACTGAACCTCAATTATCTGCATTGAACACATTTCACATTTTAGCCCCAAGAAAATCATATTTCAGTTTAAAAAGGAAAAGAATATGAAGTTTATGGTTACTGTGTATTGTATATGTATTTTTCTTTGCTCCACGTGACAGGAAAGGTCTTTATCAGAGGATGAGCCCTCAGACTGCAGCAAGCTCAGCGAGAGGGGTAACTTCTACTACAGAAGGTTGGCAAGTTTATATGTTTTAGAGAACACCACATAAGGACATTTACTGAAAATGCAGTATCTGTATTTTGTCATAAATTGTCATAAATTGTCTCCATAGGGGTAAAACTGCTATGCCTTGCAATGGGTTATGTATGGGAGTGATGTAAAGTGACTTTTCTGCTGCTTGCGTTATCCTGTTCTGTGTAAAAAAAAATAATATATATATATATATATACACACACTACCGTTCAAAAGTTTGGGGTCACTTAGAAATGTCCTTGTTTTTGAAAGAAAAGCAAAAAAAAATTGGCAGAGTTGCAAAGAAAAATCCATATCTCAGACTGGATAATAAAAAGAAAAGATTAAGATGGGCAAAAAACACAGACACTTGACAGAAGAACTCTGCCTAGAAGGCCAGCATCCCAGAGTCACCTCTTCACTGTTGACGTTGAGACTTGTGTTTTGCGGGTACTATTTAATGAAGCTGCCATTTAAGGACCTGTGAAGCGTCTGTTTCTCGAACTAGACACTCTAATGTACTTGTCCTCTTGCTCAGTTGTGCACCGGGGCCTCCCACTCCTCTTTCTATCCTGGTTAGAGACAGTTTGTGCGGTTCTGTGAAGGGAGTAGTACACAGCGTTGTACGAGATCTTTAGTTTCTTGGCAATTTCTCATATGAAATAGCCTTCATTTCTCAGAACAAGAATAGACTGACGAGTGTCAGAAGAAAGTTCTTTGTTTCTGGCCATTTTGAGCATGTAATCGAACCCACAAATACTGTTGCTCCAGATACTCAACTATTCTAAAGAAAGACAGTTTTATTACTTCTTTATTCCAGATACTCAACTATTCTAAAGAAGGACAGTTTTATTGCTTCTTTAATCAGAACAACAGTTTTCAGTTGTGCTAACATAATTGCAAAAGGGTTTTTTAATGATAAATTAGCCTTTTAAAATCACGTGCCATTGGAACACAGGAGTGATGGTTGCTGATAATGGGCCTCTGTACGCCTATGTAGATATTCCTTTGAAAATTTGCCGTTTCCAGCTACAATCGTCATTTACAACGTTAACGATGTCTACACTGTATTTCTGATCATATTTGATGTTATTTTAATGGACAAAAAATGTGCTTTTCTTTAAAAAACAAGGATATTTCTAAGTGACCCCAAACTTTTGAACGGTACTATAATGATTTAATTCCTTAACAACAGGAAACGTGCCCTTAGGAGGTCAAAGGCCACATGCAAGGAATGCAAACCTTGTGTCCTGGACAACAGCAGTGGAAGCGACAACACTGACACGGATGGGATGTGACAGGGGGGGGGGGGGGGGGCAGAGGAGTGGCTGGGGGACATGGCAAGGTCCTTCAGAAACATAGGCTAGTTTACTTTCCTTAACAAAAATATTAGAATTATTAAATCAATTGAAATAATAATTTTGTTGAAATGATGTAGAGTACCAGTCAAAAGATTGGACACCTAATCATTCTAGGGTTTTTCTTTATTTTGACTATTTTCTACATTGTAGAATAATAGTGAAAACATCGAAACTATGAAATAACACATATGGAATCATGTAGTAAGCAGCAAAAGTGTTAAACAAATCAAAGTAGCCACCCTTTGCCTTGATGACAGCTTTGCACACACTTGGCATTCTCTCAACCAGCTTCACCTGGAATACTTTTCCAACAGTCTTGAAGGAGTCCCCACATGTATGCTGAGCACTTGTTGGCTGCTTTTCCTTCACCCTGCGGTCCAACTCATCCCAAACCATCTCAATTGGGTTGAGATTGGATGATTGTGGAGGCCAGGTCATCTGATGCAGCACTCCATCACTCTCCGTCTTGGTCAAATAGCCCTTAAACAGCCTGGAGGTGTGTCATTGTCCACTAAGCGCAAACCAGATGAGATAGAGTATCGCTGCAGAATGCTGTGGTAGGCATGCTGGTTAAGTGTGCATTGAATTCTAAATAAATCACTGACATTGTCACCAGCAAAGCACCACCACACCTCCTCCATGCTTCACGGTGGGAACCACACATGCGGAGAGCATCCGTTCACCTACTCTGCATTTCACAAAGACACAGCAATTGGAACCAAAAATCTCAAATTTGGACTCATCAGACCAAAGGACAGAATTCCACCAGTCTAATGTCCATTGCTCGTGTTTCTTGGCAAGCAAGTCTCTTCTTATTATTGGTGTCCTTTAATAGTGGTTTCTTTGCAGCAACTCGACCATGAAGGCCTGATTCACGCATTCTCCTCTGAACAGTTAATGTTGAGATATGTCTGTTACTTGAACTTTGTGAAGCATTTATTTGGGCTGCAATTTCTGAGGCTGGTAACTCTAATGAACTTATCCTCTTCGGCAGAGGTAACTCTGGGTCCTCCTTTCCTGTAGCAGTCCTCATGAGGGCCAGTTTCATCATAGCGCTTGATTGTTTTTGCGACTGCACTTGAAGAAACTTTCAAACTTTTCCAGATGGACTGACATTCATGTCTTAAAGTAATGATGGACTGTTGTTCCTCTTTGATTATTTGAGCTGTTCTTGCCATAATATGGACTTGGTATTTTACCAAATAGGGCTATCTTCTGTATACCACCACTACCTTGTCACAACACAATTGATTGGCTCAAACACATTAAGAAGAAAGAAATTCCACAGATGAACTTTTATCAAGGCACACTTGTTAATTGAAATGCGCTCCAGGTGACTACCTCATGAAGCTGGTTGAGAGAATGCTAAGAGTGTGTAAAGCTGTCATCAAAGGGTGGCTACTTTGAAGAATCTCAAATATATAATATTAAACACTTTTTTGGTTACCTCATGGTTCAGTATGTGTTATTTCATAGATATGATGTATTCACTATTACCCTACAATGTAGAAAATAGTCAAAATAAAGAAAAACCTTTGAATGACTCGGTGTGTCCAAACTTTTGAATGGTACTGTATATATTTACTCTTTGTATTGTTTTAATAAAATTGCAATATTTTGAACTGTGACTGCATGATGAATGTGTTTCTGTATGCAAGTTACATGTACCAGAGACCGTATAGAAGCCTTCCTCTAATATCTTTGCTTGTACTTCTTAATGTGCATTTTTTGTCATGCAAAAGCAGAGGAAAGTGGATAATGTAGCTAATACGAAAGGCAAAGAAAAGTTGGTGCTGTCACTAGTTACTACAGCCACAAAATCTAAATGAGCTATTTTGTAAAAATTCAAGAAAACTTAACATTTACTTTTTGCTCTTAATTTAAGGTTAGGCATAAGGTTAGCAGTGTGGTTAAGGTTAGGATTCAGTTTTGTTTTAAAATCATGTTTTAAGATGATACATTTTAGAAATGGGCGTGGTTTATGACTTGCGTCTGTGGTAACTCGTAACTACCGTAAAGAGGGGCGGCAGATAGCCTAGCGTTTAAGAGCGTTGTGCCAGTAACCGAATGGTTGCTAATTCGAATCCCCGAGCACACTAGGTGAAAAATCTGAAAAATGTGCACTTGAGCAAAGCATTTAACCATAATTGCTCCTGTAAATCGCTCTGGATGAGAGCGTCTGCTAAATGACTAAAATGTCATTGTAAAATGTAAGTCAAACTACAATTTGTACAGAATTATTTGGTGAAGAGGCGTCGTACACACTTGCACTAAATGCGCAAACTATTTGGCATTTATGGACCCAAACGGATGCAATGTTTGCATCATTGGTTTGAATTTTGTGTCACGGAATTAAACATTTTCACAAACGTTACATCAAAGACAGTACAGTAATGAAGATAGGAAGAAACTGCTTCTCCAATAGAAATCCCCGATCCCTTTTGTAGGGGACGTCATGGCGACTTTGGCTAGCTAAGCGCATGCGTAGATAGACGTCATCGGGTCTCTCGCACCAAACTCCGCTTGTGCAGGCCTTCAAATCAAATGCACTCCTTCAATATAATAAAAAATGTTTTGAGGAAAATGAAAACGGGGGCCTGTTGCACAAAAGTAGAATTAAGACATCCGGGATAAATGACTCAGCTGAGCTCAATGAAGCCAAAACATGTGCGTCCAGGCTTAATTGGTTGCACAAAGACCAAGCCAGGATGAGCAGACACGGATTCATTAAGCCAGGTGAAACCAATCCTGGATAGGTGCGCGCTCACGGCTCACTCAAATAGACCCCGCCACAGATCACAGATTAACTGATTTACCATGGCAACTAGAGCCGCGTACTTTTCCCCGTCGGAAGCACAAATCCTCATGGAGGCATACGAGGAGGTAAAAGATATAATTAAGAAGAAAGGCAACACCGCCACAGTGATAAAGCAAAGAGAAAAAGCGTGGCAAAGTATTGCAGACCGCCTGAATGCGTAAGTAGTGCACAATTACACACTCACCGCTCCGCTGAAACATCACAATTACAATTCAAATATTTAATTCACATCTCCAAAAATGCAGTTGTACTGTAATTATGAAACGGTTAAATTTTTTATTGAAATGCACTGCAGATATGAGTGAAATTGTGTAAAGTAACTCCATCACACTGTATAAAGCTATGATAAATTTTGATATTTTTACTGAAAACAAGACAAAAATACCAAGTAATTTTTTGCAGTGTGACTCCATTAAGTGTGTGTGTGTGTGTGTGTGTGTGTGTATAGATTAAACATGAACGGGCCAAAACGGACATGGCAGCAGGTCAAAATCAAATACAAGAACATTCTGCAGAATGGTATGGTCCCTGACTAATATTTAACAAAGCACAAGCATATATTGTACCCAGAAGGTGCCTGCTCACACATTGTCTGTACTGTTTTAGCAGTGAAAAAGAATACCCACAGACAAGGCACGGGTGGTGGGTCACCAAAGGCTGACCTTACCCCAGCAGAGGACATGGCCTTGGAGCTAAATAAAGGCAGGCCCGTCTTAGAGGGGATCCCTGGGGGGAAAGAGACGAGCATAGGTTCCTCCCAAGATGCCACCCGCTTCATTCAAGGTATGTCCTTCCATCTCTACATGGGATACAACCACATTCATATTGAATCAATTTGGACCGTCTGACTTTGGTTTACCTATTGCCTTGCAGTGTCTGGCAGCACTGTGTTCCTGTTAGAGCCACCAGCACAAGCACCAGACGATGCTGATCCAGTGAGTACTCCATCAAAGGCATACTGTAGGCCTGGCATGTCTTGTCTACTAGCTTCAATATGAATCCGATTAAATGTGATAGGGTGAAGGCCCCAGTGCAGCAGCAACAGCACATGATGGAGACGATGATGAGGAGGAGACCATCTCTCTGGATTCCAGAAGGCATGAGGTATCATGTTAAGACTGTGAAAGTACTATTTACTCTACAATGGTGAGGAGTCCTCATCAAAATCAAAAAATCTAATTTCTTTTACAGGACCCAGATGCTATACAGTGGGAAAACCAGCCTGGCAACATAGTGCGCATTAATAAAAGGACACCACATCCTGCCAAATTCCAGCTGCGCTAATTGTATTGTGTTCAGAGCTCACAAGCTATCAGAAAGTTGTATGGCAACCACCTCCGGCGCCAAATAGAACTGGCAGACATAGACATTCAGTACAAGAAGAAAAAGATGGAAAATCTTGCACTGGAGTTCGAAATAAAAAAGAGGACAATTAGGAAACTGGACCTTGAAATAAAAAAACTTGAGAGGGAGGTGAGATATGCCTTCAATGTACACTGTATGCTAACTGTAACACAAATGTATTAATCATTATTTTTCTTTCCTCCCCCAGCTCCAAGAAGATGACACAGCTCAAAATAAAAATTTGGTATATTCTCGTAAAGTCAAGTGAGCCATGACATATGAGCTCTTATTGTGAGCACACAGGACGGTGGCATCTTTCTAAGTTTTTTTTTATTTTCCCAGCAATCAGTACAACCAAGTCATCGTTATAAGGCATCGCCCTCTTTTGCCCACCCCCCCAGCACCAGGTGTGGCCACTAGCCTATATGAAGGCCCAAAATTGTGTGTTCCTTTCTGCTCTGACAATGGCATGCCCATTTGTGCGAGATGTGCTGGATGAAGAAGCACTTGTGCTGAGGAGAGCCTTCAGGCGAGAAAGGGTCTTCAGGGACCGGTTGGACCCACTGGCCTTCCCTGATGACCATCTATATGAAAGATACAGGTTTTCTGCAGATGGCATCAGGTATCTATGCAGACTACTGGGTCCCAGGATTAAGCACCGCACTGCACGGAGCCATGCACTGAGTGTGGAGCAAATGGTTTGTGTGGCCTTGCGCTTTTTTGCTAGTGGAGCCTTCCTGTACTCAGTGGGGGATGCAGAACAGCTGAACAAGGCCACAATTTGCCGCACAATAAGGAGTGTGTGTCTGGCTATCAAAGCATTAGCAGATGTCTTCATCTCCTTCCCTGGCCACAGAAGACTCTGACATCAAAGAGGAGTTCTATAGGATTGCAGGTAAGAGGATCTACAAATTACAGGACAACTGTTAACACATAGTAGGATACTCATTACTTTGTGTGACAGGTTTCCCCAATGTCATTGGTGCAGTGGACTGCACACACATAAGGATAAAAGCCCCCTCAGGTGCCCATGAGGCTGATTTTGTGAATAGGAAATCCTTTCACAGCATTAATGTTCAGGTGAACATAACTTTTTGATATTGTCCATTGACGAACACTCTGCATTGCCAGTGATGTGCATTGATTGGTGTAATATTCCTCATCTTATGATTTCAGATGGTCTGCAATGCTGACTGTGTGATCAGCAATGTTGTGGCAAAATGGCCTGGCTCAGTCCATGACTCCAGAATCTTTCGGGCCTCTGAAATCTATCAGTGCCTATCACAAGGTAAGCCACACAACCCCTATTTATAACCATCATGGCTGTGTCAAGAATGTCACTGTGTTTATGAGGTAGTAATGATGAGATTTTGTGTTGACAGGTGAATTCTCTGGTGTGTTGCTGGGAGACAGGGGGTATGGCTGCCAGCCTTTTCTCCTGACACCTTTCACAGACCCCCAGGAAGCACAGCAGGCCTACAACCATGCCCATGCCAGGACCAGGGCCAGAGTTGAAATGACCTTTGGCCTCCTGAAGGCACGCTTTCACTGCCTTCACAAATTAAGGGTCAGCCCTGTTAGGGCATGTGATATTACTGTGGCTTGTGCTGTCCTCCACAATGTGGCCTGCCTGAGGAAGGAGAGGGCCCCCAGAGTGCCACCAGCCATGGACTGGGACAATCCGGCAATCTTCCCTGATGACGACAGTGGTCGGCTGCTGAGGGACCAATATGTGTTGAATTATTTTAGTTAGTATGTGTGCTTTCAATTTTGGTTAAATATGTCCTGCGGTGGCAGAGGAATTTGGTTTTTTTTGGGTTCGTTTTTTGACGAATTTGGCCTCTTATGATGTTTGTGCGGTATACTGTGTGTAATACAAGGCTGCAGGGAGGCTACTGCATCCATTCATTTGTCTGTTCAGTTGATGTGTATGGATTTGTCCTGCATTTATTTTAGTGTGCAGACATGCAGGGTGTGTTATATACAGACCTTTGAATGTGTATGTATCATTTTGTATAATATGCTTGGATTCTGTGCTTTCCATCTTGTAGAGTCACTGTGACTTCAGTTTCGAAAGGAGCTGATGGTTTACCTGCTTTGTTTTGTCCTTATTCAATAAAGGAACATAATGTTACACATTGTGTTTTTATATTCATATGGAATGTGTATTTGTTTATATGACAGAATACTAGGGCCACACTGAAGAAAAAGGATAAAGTCATAAATTTATGAGGCTGGTTCTTTCTGCAGAAAAGCTACATATTGTTTTTACAGTTTTGATACTTATGACAATGTGATACTTAATATTCTGGCACATCAGCATGTCTTTGTTTATGAAACCATACTGAAGTACAATTTCACGAAATGCCCCACATCTGTCATTTTAACAACTGTCCTCCTTTAAAACAACTGGTTACAATATTATGACTTGTGTTTTTTTCACCTCTGTGGCCCTAATATTTTATATATAGTCTATGGGAAACTGTAAATTATCTAATGATAGCAACATCTAAAAATCATTTTTTATCCAAAATCATTGAAATGAATGATCACAAACGTTTAAATAATAACAGTGGGTCTCGTTATGTGATAACAATGTATAGTGAGCAGTGAAATAACTATTGGTTTCCATTTGTGGTGACTGCTGACTGACATTAGGGATGAGATTAAATAGATCCTGGAATTTAGCCTGGTCTGGAGCAGGCTAGCTCCACAGAATAAATCTCCATGGTAATTTATACCATAACATATCCTCCTGCCCCCTATCCATCTTTAGTGCAACCGGATTACGGATCAATTGAGCCAGGATCACCAAGATATCCTGGCTTAATCCCTTATCCTAGTTTTGTGCAACAGGCCCCGGGTCAGTTTGTAACTTTCACAAGGTTGGAGTAATAACATGTTCAACTACTTAAGACATTGTGTCGAATCTAGGATGTGCCTTCAGATTTTTAGAAAATTAACAGCTAAGGAAGAATTTTTCACATCTCTTATTGATTTCTCAACCCTCAAAGCCCAGTCTGGTCTGCTTAAGCGTTCCTGGAAGTCTCTCGATGTTGCGTCTCTGGGTTTAGAAACTCTGTGTTTACTTGTTACAAACGAACCCGAGATGGCTTCGAGGATCTGTTGTCATAGCGACGAATGGACGCTCTGCCTGGCTCGGATGGAATCGTGAGTTCGCATCCTAGCTAATCTCAATCGAATTTGAGCTAATAACGTGTTAGCCAAATAAGTATTAACTCTATATTATATAGCTAAAATAGAACACAATGTATTGTCATGCAATGTATATTTTCAACTATGGCTAGGGCTTGGCGCTTGAGCTGTTTTGCAAAGTAACGTTACTGAAGTAGCAAATAACGTTAGCTAACGTTACAGTAGCTGCTTGATTGCATTGCATGTTTAGGTAAACTACGTAAAACTCCTGTCTCGACATTATGGCTGAGGCTCGTGTCATTCCAAGTGGGAAAGTCTACCGCCAGATGTTTGACGCCCAGGTAGGCTATTGGTTGTTTATTGATATGAAATGCTTTAAAAGTTTCGTAGTGTCTATGTTGTTGCACGTTAATGCCACGCATCAATGTTATCCTCAGGTTCAGCTGTCAAGGTCTCTACATGATACTCGGAGGAAACGTGAGACTAATGAAGGATTCTTACCAAGGGACAATCCTCCTCTTAGTAGGGACACAGACACTGGTCTGCAGCAGCGGATTAGAACTCTTCAGGCTGAAACCCACCAATGCTCAGAGGAAATGGCTGTTAGGTACAGGCACTGTGGAATACAAGTTGCATCCTTCATACATACTCAATTCTATGTTTAATTTGATTTAAATTACATTGAAACAACATTGATTCAACCAGTGTGTGCCCAGTGGGTCATCGCGTATTGTCAATTTGTAATATTCATGTACCTTTGAAGGGTGTGTGAGTCTGTCTGACAATGTTTGACACCACAGGGACCAACTGTTCTCAGGCATCAAGCATTGCCATACGAGTGAGGAGCAGCTTGTTGAGGAGGAGATCCGTGGACTTCCTGACCATGTTGGCAAGTAGCACACTAAAGTTTTGCAGGCTTAAACATTGTAAGAGGGTGGGTGATGAGTGATGGTAGGCGAATGCAGACTTGTGCTTGTTTTGCCTGAGGTTATTGATCCCTTCCTTCTTATCTCCGCAGTGGCAGAAAAGCCAGGGTCAGACATCATTGACCGCCTGATGGAGAAAAAGCAGAGGAACCACCTAGAGGCTGTGGCACAGTTGTACAGGGACCTTTCTGTGCTCAGTGTGGTAGGCACCTTATATTCACTACGGTACCAAGTTTGAGTTTATATATTGAAGCAGTCATAGGCATAGTATAATAAACAAAAACGTGAGTTACTGTAAGTTGGTACAATACAATTTTGAGGTATTCAATGTCATGGCTTGGTAATTATAATTATTACTATAATTCTAGTAGTTTAGAAGTGACACAATGACTTATTGCTTGCAGGAGTATGAGACATTATTCAGGCAAACTGGGCAAGAGGTGCTGCACCAACTCTCAGTGTATGATGGCAATGTGGAGAGACAAATGCAGAGGATTGAAAATATTTCTGATTTGGAGAAGTTCACCTTACAGGTCAGAATGGCCTTAAATGGCTTTTCTTTTCATGACATCAATAGAATAAATAACCAACAACAACAATTTGAATTGTCACAACTGCTCTTACAGGGACTTCATGAGTTCTGGGATACAGTGAAACAAGAGTCAGTGATTAGGAGGAAGTGGATCAAGGATCTGGATGATACCCTGGCTAAGTATGAGTCTGACAGAACAGCCATGGTGAGTCTAATAGAACAGTACTATAACTTATCACTATGTCAATTACTTGATATTGTTCTTGACATTGTTCTATTGGTGTCCAGATTGCAGCATTGCTGAGAAAATACACAGGGAAACTGGAAAAAGTCTGCTACGTAATGCCTTCGGATATCCACCGACTGATCAATAGAGAAGCCATGGTAGGATGTTCTTGGTGCATTATCATCAAGGTAGTGGAGAAATGACACTAACTGCAGTGCACAGAGACACTCATGTCGCCTCCCTCCGCAGATGATAAACCAGGCTATTCTAGCAAATAGACGAGCAGTGGCCAAGCTCTACCTGAACCTGATGGAGAATGATCTACAGAAGGAGGTATTCCACCGACTCAGATGGGAGGACAAACTGCAAGACTGGAAGAGTTTTAAGGTCCTTGGTGTGGTCAGCAGGTTCAAGTAGGTTGTTTCTTCAGTGTTCAACAAATTAATTCATCTCTTCCATGGAACTTCTAGTAGGCTATTCTGTCTTTAACTTTGACTACCAAAAAAAGTCTGCCTCCTTATATTTGAGTTGTGGTATTTAGTGGCGTCATAATTATTGGTTAACTTCTAAATCCGATCAACGTTTTGGCATTAGAGTTTTCATGGGAAGCCCTCCAATCCAAGGGCCTAAGGACGTACAAGCTATTCTGGACACCATGAGCGCAGCACAGCAATCTTTTAGAGAAAAACGCATCAAAATTCTTCAGTCACTCACGTGAGTGAGCAGGCAATTTTCCCTTGTTGTGAAATGAGTCAGTGTGTCACACTTAGTTAGGGATACATTAGACAGATGATTGATTCATTGTGTCTGGGTTTATTTGTAGTGCCATGATACCTCCAAGATGTTCAAAGACTCTAATCGCTGAGTGGTATAACTCTTTGTCATCTGTCAATGAGCAAATTGGTGAGCAAATCCTTATTCTATACTGTCTTAATATTATGTTTATATACAAGTTTATATGCTTGTTCTGTGTTTTACATTTCTATGTTTCCTCAGATTGTATGCACATTGAATCAATGAGGAAGCTACATTCCTATTATGAAAATACTTGGCAAGAATGCCTAGCAGAGGTAGAACAAGTCAAGGTACATATCGGTCATGTTTTTCTTTTCCACCTTTTAGATCATCTTATTTAAAGGACATCTTGGGACTGATTCTGGAAATTAGCACGAGCTAAGGCATGATGGTGCAGTGCACCTGACCCTTGATAATTAATTGTGTCAATGTTTTCATTGAATCTGCCCCTATAAAATCAATTATTATTATATTATCTTTGAATTATAAATATTTCTCATTTAATTTGCAAATCTGGAAATGTACCCTGTAACTATGCTGAAGTCACATTTTCCTTTCCATTGGTTTACTTAGAAAGAGATTACTACATATGGGGTTTCTCCAGAAGAGATCCAGGATACTGTTAATGTTGAGTTCCTGCCTCTGATTGGGAAATGCCAGAGCCAGACCGAGGAGCACCTTGCCACCATGGATGTAAGTCCTGGGAAAAGAGAAAGACAACAACAGCACTGTATTTTCTATTCATCCTGTTAAAGGTTGGTGTTCCGTAATGCCCTGACTTTCCGTCTCTTACCCCAGAGAGCGTTTGAGTCTTTGGCCAAGAGAGCTGCTGTGCTAAGTAAGTCACTTTTCAAATTCACACGTGGAGCATCTCACCTGTGGGAGGTGCACAGTGCTGGGCTGCAGAGGAGGGAGCAGCAGCTGCAAGACCAGCTGGACGAGGTGCGCTACAGTCAGGAGCATGAAATCCAGGTGAGCCTCATTCCCAGTTCCCACCACCAGCCCCCCGCCCAGCACTGCCCTGCCACCACAAGGATCAAGGATACTGATAGCAGAACAAGGTCCCCTGAAAACTCCCACTGCTGTCTGTTTTCCAGAAGAAGGAGGCTAATCTTGATGTTATGTTGGACAGACTGAGACAGGAGAGCACTGAAGAGGCACTCAAAATCACGCTGGAGAAGACTCTACACTCCCTGGATGAAATAAAACTTGTGTAAGCTACTATTGTCTGTTTTTCCAGAAATATAATAGTATTTCTCTACAGATGGAGTTTTTTCAGAGCTTGGTCTCAACTTCACATGCAGACTAGGTGTTTCCTACAGCTGTTGTAATATTTCCGTAGATACATGCACTTCTACAAAGAAGAGGTGGACACAGTGGAGAGTTATCCTGCCATGGTCTTGGAGGAGCTGCACTCTTACAGCTTTGCTGTCAGTCGATTCTTCAACGTCAAGGAGATATATACCGGTAGTCAGGTACGGATCTAAGATGTAAAGCAAACCACTATTACTATAACGATTAGCCTTGTACAGACTATTTGTTAATAACTTTAAGGGTCTATCTTTTAACCACAGGACTCTGAGGAACTTCGCTCCCTTTATCCCGTCATAAACCTTGGTGAGTTGGATATTGTCCTTTAGCAGCATTCCATTTCATTGCTGTGACATTACTTCAGGATCCTATGTATGAGCAAACATTTGTGGGATGTTGGATCAATAGATTTAAGTGGGAGGGCCAGTGTGAAGAGGACAAGACAGACCACTGTACAGGGAAGGAAACGTTGTCCGGGAGGATTCCAGAAAAGTCCAAATCCAGCACATTCATCCTTTGATGAATTTGACACTGAGGTTCAAATCCATGCAAAAACACAAACTGCTACTTTTATTTTACCATGGCAGTGTAGGCATGGAATATAAATGGTTTCTCCTTGCTGTAGGATGTCATGGATTCCCATCGGGAGTTTCTTGACTCTCAGTCCAGTGAGACATTCTGCACCTCTAAAGGCAATGTGTACAACGGTCAGAGCTTTGTCTCTCAATGGGACACGGAGCAGGATTCCATTCCATCTGAGATGGAGTTGGTCGTGTTCCCCAGAAGTCTTCTTGCGGATCTACAAAAAGAGTACAGGCCTGTATAAAACCATTTATCTGTAGTACAAGTCATTATTTACTGTTGAAGGAGAGACTCTTTCTGAACAATGTCCCTCTTTCCTTGTAGTATACGTCTGTTGTTTTTCAATCACCTCGAAGAGCGATATCAGACTGCTCTGACCAACACGATGAATATTGTGGCAGCCAAGAAGGAAGCACTGAAGTCAGAGCAGGATCTCCGGCTGCACCTCCACCAACCACGGGCTAAGAGAATCGAGGTGGACATCCACAATGTCCGTGCTGGTGAGAAGATTAACCCATCTCACCTTCCAAGTCCACTCTAAATAAACAGTCCTCCCAGTAGTTTACTGTAAATGTATGTACATTTGTCTGTCTGCCCTCTTTAGCGGAGCTGGTACTGCACAGAGATCGTGTGGATAGGCACTGTAAAGGCATCTTGCAGGCCCTTGGCAACTGCCGAACGGACTTCCACGAACTCCAGATTCGACAGCACAAACTGACTGAGGACTTCAGATCCCAGATTTACAGCATGGAGGATGTCTTTACCTATGCCACCAAGTCAGACGTGTAAGGACATTTGTGGTTATCTAACAAAACGTTTAGAACATCCATTTACATGCAGTAATGATGACTTTTGTTGATCTTTTTCTCTTTGTCAATGCATCACTGCTCATCTCTGTCCTCAGGCTGGTTGGACTATGTGGTACGCTGCAATCCAATTTGGAGAGCCACATGAACATCATTCAGGCATCACAGAGAAACTTCAGACAGACTCTGGAGTCCAAGCTGGATGGCCTAAGAGAGACCAACGTCCAGTTAATCAAATCCTTTAAGTAGGAGTTGTTCCTCTATCCTGAGTTGTTCCTCTATACTTTTTTAATAGGGTGTCAAAGTACGGATTATTTGGTAAAGGATGGCCTTTATGCCTGCAGGCTGTTCTCAGATGGAGGGAACTTCACACCCAAAGAGATAGAGGCGCATCACAAACGGATTGAGAAAATGGTTAAACGTATCGACACCAACGACGAGGCCATAATGCTGGATATGGAGGGGACAGAGTCCAAGTGTCAGGAGCTGGTATGAACTTTAACTAAGCTCAAAGAAAAGTCACATTACATTTGTTTTGACCCAGATTATTTCAGTGTTACATATTTGTGCTGAGCTTTGCCATACCAATGTTGCATTTACCCCTTAGGCGAAGGATGTGATAAACAGATTTGAGGAGAAATTCCACTTTTTGACAGTGGATTTGAAGTTTCTGGAGAAAATCCAAGGAATGCTAACAAATACACAGGTTCAGATAAAAACAGAGGTACATTATTATATCTGGTCTGCCCGCCTCTCATGATATCTCTCGTTTACCGTCTTGCATCCCTCTCTTGCCATTACTCATATCTTAACATACACCCACAGGTCAAAATGTGTCTACTTCTATTTTGCAGGCAACAAAGAGCAACATGCAAAATAAGAAAATCAACAGCCTCCTGACAGAGTTAAAATGTTTGGTAGATACTTGTGCCAGAAGCAGTCCAGAAAAGGTACTAAACTCAATCCAAATGTGCACTGATTGATTTATATTTTTCTTTTTGTAAAAGACTACTAGACAGAGCATAGCACATAATTTTTTTGCATCAATAACAGCATATTTGTACTATTTTTCCTAATATATGTTCATTCATTTTCCCTCTTGTAGACAGTGACGACAGATGATGTTTTCACTTTTACGTGGTCTATAATAGAGGAATTGAGGGCACGATGCCATTATCTCCAATGCTTTTTGGTAAGTGTGTTGCAATGGATATAAAGTCTTCTATATAAACATACATAAAGACAGCTTACACAAAAACACATTGTTATATTAGAAATAGACTGTAGTGGATTTTACTATGTTGTTGTTGATCCATAGTTTTTATTGTTGCATTGATCATGACTGAGGTGATCATGACTGAGGTCCAGCTAGGGTTTAATGCAGTGTGTTTTGTGTGCAGAACCCTTCCTTGGCAGTACTGATGCCTGAATGCCCTCTCCAGGGGGCCTTCGCTGTAGCAGCACGCCCAAAGTCCCGCAAGTCAGCAAGCCCTGCCATAGACGGTCTGCTCCAGCCCAGCCGCATGGGGGTGTCCTTCATGGATGATGTGGCCGTGGGGGTCATCCGGGGACTGCTGAGGTCAGAGAGAAGCTCACACAGCCTCTAATAATACAATCGGTAACTCTGTTTATAAGGCCATAGAGAATCATGTTCATATAGACAGTATCCATTTTGGAAAGCGGCTGTCAGAACTCCCTGGTCAAAGACGAGATGTATTAGGTCCAAATAGGCCAATTTAATGACTGATCTTTTACATGGGAAATGCAGTGAAAAGGAGAACTGACATTCTCTGATGATTCCTCAGGCTAAGCAAGCCTAAAGTCACCCAGGAAGCCAATTCAGAGTCGACAGAGAGGGTCTCAGCAGCAGTCACAGGTACCAGCCATGTTGGCTTACAATGATGTCACCCACTTCAGAGGAAGGATGGAATTAAATCTAGCCAATAAGAACTAGCCTGGTGCCCAGACTCTGAGCAATATTGCTGTTTGTACTTAGCTATACTAACGTACTATGTGGTCTGTCTGGCTCCAAGGATAAGAACAAATGCAAAAGTCATGCTGATTCCAGTAAGATGTAATGTTTTGTCCCTCTGTGCTCTTTGTAGTCAGGTTGTCATCTCCTATTGGGCAGAGGTCAGGGGATTCTGCCGAATCTGTCAGTGCACAAAGGTCAGAGGGAACCTTCTCTGTGTCGTTATCACTGGAGCACAATCATGCAGAAATCACTTGTAGTAACAGTAGAGTTCCTGTATAGCTTAGTATTGCTGGTCAGTTTACATGGAGACCTAAGCACTCTCATCTATTTATTTTATAGTGTGAAGAGGTTTTCTAAACCCACTCGCTTTGACAAGAGATTCCAGGTGTTTGGTCCCAAACCAGAGACACATGGCGTGTGAGTAGTCCTTAATAGCACAGCAGCATGCCTTACTGAGATCAATGCTTTGCAGATCAATACTGATTTAAATTCTCTCACTTCTGTCATTCTTTCAGAACTACTTTCAAAAGTTTGATAACCAGCATTCTTTGGAAGACCAATGATATTCTTCTCCTGGTTGCTGAGGTAACAGCTCATTCGTTATAATCTGCAGTTAAACCCAATATTGCCATGTGTCATTTGATCCTATGTTATTTATAGTAGTCTAATATTCCCAATTATCACAATCTTCCCAATGTTAATTGCCAGTAACACTAATTTAATTGTGTGTGGCGATCAGGAGTTCTATAAGAAGAAGGAACGCCGGCCTATCACAAGGCCTCAGTACCTCCAGGAGACGTTTGAACAATGTGCTGAGGAGATTAACAAAAGGCTGCTCGTCTACCAGAGCCAAACTCAGGACTACCACAACAACTGTCTGCAAGGTTAGCATGGACTTTTGCATTTCCATCGATTGGGTACAGTTGAGGCACATTTTCTCCCCCTTCCTCTCCTTCCTGTCACGTGTTCCCTGACTTTGGACAGAATTCCGACAGCAGCTGAAAGACATTGAGGAGGGTCTTTCCAAGGTGCCAGGGGTGCTCATCTCTAAACTGGGAGAACAACACCTGGGGAGCCTGAGCCAGGACACGGACAACATCCGTAAACAGCTAGGCATCACTCTGCATGAGAGCGAAGGGAGGAAGGTACTGTTGCCTTGTTTAAATGTCTTTCCTTGAGGAAATCTCTGATCTGACAAGGGAAGATTGGTGAAAGCAATAGAGTGGAAACCATGGGCTGTATTCAATCCGTATCGCCAAAGGTCCGCATTAAAATTTAAAGGCAATTTCCGATTGAGCCGACATATGCAGTATTTACAGTGAATACAGTCTCTGCGACCGCGGGAACATTGTCTTTAACTATCAATCGCGCTATAAAGTAGACCTTCAGCGCGGATTGAATAGAGTCACCTTTAAATCTATTCACTCAGAAATCTGTAATTATCTCAGTGGAGGAAAGATGCATTATAAAATATATTCCAACGGGGGGTGGGAGGGGAGTCAGTCATACTAGTGAATCTCCTGGTGTGGAAAGGCATTCATGTCTGTATCTTGTCCTTTCAGAAAAAGCACAGTGGCATGCTGAGTGTGCGTCTGAGCCATCCTGCTTGTGAGAAAGAGCTGGAGGCCTTGAATCGTGCTGAAGAGGAGAGACAAAGAGAGCTGACCAATGCCATCACGAACACTCTGCAAGAGCTACAAGTAAGCACTGACCATATCCACATCTGTTTTCACCTTATCAGCAGTAGGGAGTTGGCAATTCGGTGGCTGTGAGTCTCATGGATGCACATCATTTTGTGGATTTCAGGCATGTGTGAGGAAACATGGGGAGGAGTTTGTGAGAGCACTCACCTCTCTGACAGAGAACCTGCTGTTCCAGATGGACAACCTCCTGACCGTAGATGAGGTCCAAGTTGGCCGTAAGTCTCCATCCATCCTCGCAAGCCTTGTTGATTTAAAAGTCAAAATAACCGCCTTCTTGTTTGATCTGATATGGAATTCTAGAAGCTGAAATGAAGAGTGAAAATGTCACCACTCTAATTCGCCGAAAACAAGCTGGTATTCCGCTAGAGGAGAAGCAAAGTGCACCACTAATACAGCGAGGCAGCAGGTAAACGCAGTCTGGCAGTGACAAACACAATATGATGGTACAGTAAAGAATGCAGTAATATTTTCATATTGTGCACCTCTTTAAATGAATATGATTAATACAGTCCTGGAAACGTAACCATATATGACATTTTATGTGGTAGAACGTGGCCAGGAATCTCTTACTTTGGATCCAGTACTGATGGTCCAGTGGAGCAACCATGCAAGAAAACAGCCTCCATCACCACTGCAAAGACCACCTTAGGCCACCTGAGAGCAGTGGAGGCCCGTGAATCTATGTACCAGGTAGGAGGCCAAGGCATTAACCTCAGACATGTGAGCAGACAAACCCAGAGGCTAGCTATAATACATAATATGACATATTAAAATGTTCAATTAAATAGGATGTTGTAATGTGTGTGTTTGGTTTGGGGCCCACAGTGCTATGAGCAGCGGCACAGGGAGGAGCTGGCCCGGGCCGTGCAGGAGAGCCAGGTCCAGAGGACGGAGGTGCAGTGTTGGGAGGAACACTGGAGAGGCTTACTGAACACTCTGACCCAGCTCAACGCTGAGTGAGCACCTAGCAACTCCACACCAGAGCTCACCGTTTTCTACAGCAGGTCTAGACTAGATTAAAATGACATTTCCAGTGACAAATAAAATCATGGTTTGCATTTTTCTTTCTCTTTCTGACACTAAGGGATTGAAAATACTGCTTCGGCAAAGTTGCGTATGTGTGACTAATATTGGCTATAAAACACAATATTCAATACACAGAGCGTAGATTTTTGTTAATTCTGGCCGGGATTTTATCAGATCGCAGATTGTAGACTATGGCTTTTAAAGGCAATGTTCAGTAAATGCTGTATATGTCAGATCAATCTGAAATTACCTTCAAAAACTGCATTTTCGACTGTGCAGTGAGCTGTGCTATGGATAAAATCCCAGACAAACTCTTTACAATGAATGCAACTTTGTTGTTGTTATACATTATTTTTTATTTCAAGTGTTGTAGTCTTCATAATTCCACATGAAGAAATTGTTAGAAGGTCCAATGTAGCCATTTTTTATGCCATCATCAAATCATTTCTGGGTAACAATTTAAAGTACCTTGCTGTGATTGTTTTCAATTAAAATGGTCAAAAATAACTGAGCTAATTGATCAGTTCAGTGATTGACTAAATTCAACACACCTGGTCTTCCAGGTCCGTAAAATAAAAAACATGAAGTGCTTGCACACTCCATACCATGGTTACCTACCTCTGGTCTATTATCTAATTTATCGCATGGTGATGTCACCATGGAAGGCCAAAATATCAGCGGTCTAAGGCACTGCATCGCCGTGCTTGAGACGTCACTACAGATCCGGGTTCGATTCTTGGCCGTGCCCGAGAGACCTGCGGCGCACAATTGGCCGAGAGTCGTCCGGGTTAAACACAGTCTCCAGTTGTACAGTGTTTCTTTCACCCAACACATTGGTGCGGCTAGCTTCCAGGTTAAGCGAGCAGTGTGTCAAGAAGCAGTGCACCATGGCAGGTTTTCGGGAGAACAATAAGAATCTGCATAAAGTGAATATGCGCATTCCTACCAGTGATATGTTTCCACCAAACTGACTTGTTGCAGATAAATAAATTGCATGATGACAATGCACACAAAAATGTACTGCTTAAGTTTTCACATACCAAATAAAAATCTAAAGTTTATTGTGTTTCTATCGCATTTTCAATTCTACGGATAGGTTTGTCACAAAAACTGTTGTGTTAAATAGCAAATGTGCCTACTCTGGTTTTGGCACGTGCAGGTAGGCTACTGTACATTATGAGATTATTATGGATAAGAGCGAGAATAATTTTATTTGTAATTCACCATAATTTTTCTCCCCAATTTCGTGGTATCCAATTGTTTTAGTAGCTACTATCTTGTCTCATCGCTACAACTCCCGTACGGGCTCGGGAGAGACGAAGGTTGAAAGTCATGCGTCCTCCGATACACAACCCAACCAAGCTGCACTGCTTCTTAACACAGCGCGCATCCAACCCGGAAGCCATCCGCACCAATGTGTCGGAGGAAACACCGTGCACCTGGCAACCTTGGTTAGCGCGCACTGCGCCCGGACCGCCACAGGAGTTGCTTTTATCAACATTAAAATTACACCGAAGCAGAATCAAATCAAATGTATTTATATAGCCCTTCTTACATCAGCTGATATCTCAAAGTGCTGTACAGAAACCCTTCTTAGCAATGTTTTCTACATTGTTTAAGAAAGAATCCATATTAACTGGGCTGATGTATACAGATTCTGATAAAACTGGGCAACATGCTGAGAGATTTCTTTAGGATTTTCATTGGGTGTATTATTGATAATTAATTTACATACAGAATTCATTTCACCTGCCTTTTTTTCTAAAATAAATAACTATTTTGTATTTTTCTCGCATTCTTACATCCATGTTTGCCTTGATCTTACAAACGCTCCCCGGACCTTTCCTCATAGATACGGGCAAACTGCATTTGCATGGATGATAGCTCCAGTAATTCCTGATTCGTTAGATCAGATTTTTTTGTATAATCCATTATTCCATTTATGATGTTATATTCTTTTTGCACAAGCAACTTCTTTCCCCACTGAAATAGCCAAAAGCCTTATCAAATTTCATTAGTTCCCAGTAACTTCCAAAGGTATTCATATCACAAGCACGGTAACCAATATTTATCAATAATTCCTGCTACTTCCTTCTTAAATACTTAATTCTCTAGTAAAGTCATTACATTTTCAGTAAACTTGACTAACTCTTTGTTGTTGTTGACAAACCATGCATATTTATCTTTATTGAAATCCTTTTGTGGTGTGTTAAAATCGCAACTGTATCAATCTTGTCAGCCATATCTTCAGATATCAGCCAGAAATCAATACGGTATTCAATAGATACATCTTTGGTACTCCATGTAAATATCTTCTTATATAAGTTCTTATGTCTTCAAATATCTAAAACATCTCAACTTAAACATATATTCCTAGTTGCTATCCTTAGGAGGCCATCTATCTAGATTATCATGTAATAATATTGTATTAAAATCTCTACCCCATATTACTTTGGCCTACAGAAATGTTGACATTTGACTTATTTTCCTCTCAATGTCTCTAAATAAAATAGTTACTTGACTTGTTATTGGTAGCATAAGTATTCACAACAGGAAATTTAATTTAGTTGACATCTACCAAAAGCATATCCATCTGCATAATCTTCGCATTATCTTCTTCATGACTGTCTATGACCCTTAAAGTTGCCTTTTAAAATAGCGACACCTGCTGACCGATTGGTACCAAATGAAAGACAAATATAATTTCCCCATTGACACTTCCAAAACGCAGTATCTGTGGAACAGGCATGAGTTTATTGAATTAAATAAAAGTCGGAACTTTTACCCGTACAATACAAAAATAAAGACTTGCTTTTAAAAATATTACGGATTGTT
Organism: Oncorhynchus kisutch; assembly: GCF_002021735.2. Taxonomy (NCBI): domain Eukaryota; kingdom Metazoa; phylum Chordata; class Actinopteri; order Salmoniformes; family Salmonidae; genus Oncorhynchus; species Oncorhynchus kisutch. Next base: position 17,482,833 of record NC_034176.2, on the reverse strand, counting down.
CATTATCCTAATCTGCTACGAAAAAGTCACTTCCGGTCAGGAATGGCGTGTTTTAAGGGACTCTCCTGTGATTGGTTAGTCTGGAAAACATCGGCGCGCTGAATTTGCAGTACCAAAGCCAGAGAGTAAAGGTTGATCGTGTGTCATTGGCCACAGGGATTCCTATTTTGCCCTTTCTCTAATATATCTGCCGCATGGAAAAGAACAACATACCCATTTCCCGCAATGTTAAAAATAATTTTTTTTATCTCATTCATTTCCTCGCACAGTAGGTGGCGGCAATACACCAATAGGTTGTAATAGTCTGTCATTTAAGCTTGAAAGAAGAAGAAGAAGAAGAAGAAGAAGAAGAAATAACACACTAGATAGCTACCAACCATTGTGTGAAAATGTCTAATATAGAGTTGTTGAGATTGATTTTCAACGAACGATTTAGAGCGTGTCCTAAACTATTCAGAGCTGTTGAAAAGACCATAACAGAGTACCAGGAAAATGTTTCCCCATCGAAAGAGGAGAACGACTGTGTAAAGAGGCTGCTTGATTTCATCCTTCTACCAGAGATACAGTTACATAGAGCAGGTTTGTTACACTTTTACGTCTCGTCATTAAACATTGGCAATTCGTTAATTTAGCTATTAAACATGGGTTATTTCTTGTTGATCAGTAGCGTCGGACCGGGGGAGCCCTAGCCCAATAATGGACTAAAGGAGCCTAACGTAGGCTACTCCTTTAGTACCTATAAGGACCTTGCATATTCTTTTATAAAAGCGACTTGGCTCTGGTAGCCAAAACAGTCAAATACTCTATCTAAACATGAATTGATTCTCAATTGCGCTACGTATCTAGAAACATGAAAGTAGAGGGATTTATCACATTACAAAATAATTTCAAATGCAAAATACACACTTAACTCTACGGTGATTTAAAGTGGAGCTGACAGCATTTTAGCAGCATGAAATATTATAACATCTGCTCATGTACACGCCCCAGTAAGAATGAAACGTTTGAAAATAATGTTCTGACAAGCGAGAACTTGAAAATGACCAAATCTAAGTGTTCGTCAATTCTTATTGTTTGGGAATTACATACACAAAGGCAGTTGTGAAAATGCTATAGCAATATAGAGTGGGAATGCGGCCGTGCGTTTGGAAAATACATTTTTTTAAATACGCCAATCAGACGTTTTTAAAAAGAATAGAAAACAAAGTGATAACTGGCTCAGGCCACAGTGTACTGTGCATTAGTTTGGTCCGCTAAAAAGTGAATTGTTCCATTAGGCCTTTATGCAAACAAGCCATTTGAGATTGTTCCATTTGATTTCAATCACTTTTTGACTGCACCCCTTTTGATTTGAATGAAACTTTCCATACATATTTGTCCATGGTTGAAGTGGTCAGAAAGTGACTTTTTAGACTTGAATGCCAAAACATTTATGAGAGAGAGGTGCCCAAAGTTGACCCATTTTGCATAATAACCCACCATACCATGAGCCATCCATGTCTTCATCACTGGAAAATATATAACATGTATTTTTACCTTTTTAAAATGATCAACAACAAAAAAATATAAATTTCTGCATATTTGTAGCTTAGACCATTTTTAAGATCTAAGGTTTTTGTGTTGAGCCCGCCATTGGTTGAGACAGGGTGGGTGTCATGTCTAGGCTGATAAATGTTCTAAAAACAACTTTCAAATGGTAACACAAAGAGGGTTGGAGGTCCACACATCAGAGAATGTTGACTTGAATGAGAATATCTATTGTTGTAAATCAGGGATGGGCAACTTTGATGGGTGTGGGGGCCACAAAAAAATCTGAACTCATGAGGGACTGCAGTGGCTCATGGGTCTGCGTACCCACATCCATACCCACACATGCAGTCAGAGCCAGCCTTTTGGGGGGCCCTAAGTGAAATGTTGCTTTGGGGCCCCCGCCACCTTGCAAGCAAAACATTTTGGTGGAGAGAAAAATATATGTTTTTGAGTAAATGTCCTGAAATTCTACACAATTTGCAGTATTAAAGTACGTTTTCTGCAATTCCACACTTGCCATGGGCGGAGAGAGAATTTGGCAATTTTAAAACTCATGTAATGCAATACTACTTGTTTTGCCATAGGGCGGATTTTTTTGTGTGCAGTATTAGATGTTTGCTGGTTTTAATTTGAGTGAGAGTGACTAGCAAAACCAATGGAGGTTACCCAGTAGGTAATTCGATAGCTGGCCCCTAGACTAATTTACCAATCTAAAAATCTTTTGCTGACATGGGCTAATTGAGTGACTGTCAGTAACGAGAAACTGCTGATGCACAACCACATTTTGAAATTGCACCTTGTGTATTCTAATAAATGGGAGCTGCCAGTTGCACATCCCTGTTTTTAAATGATATCTTCAATACTCCATAGGAAACATATTGAAATAGAGATAATAGAATAGACATGGCTATTTAAGTTGACATTTGATGGTGGTTGGACCTGCAATCGTCTTTGTGGTAGTAATTAGAAGTTAAAATGAAAATTTCAGTGGTGTACCAGCTAAATTGCAGTGGTTGGAAATAGAGGTTGACCAATTATGATTTTTCAACACTGATAGCGATTATTGGAGGACAATTTTTTTCTGAGGTCTTGGCTGATTTCTTTTGATTTTTCCCATTATGTCAAGCAAAGAGGCACTGAGTTTGAAGGTAGGCCTTGAAATACATCCACAGGTACACCTCCAATTGACTCAAATGAATGAATTCTGTGATACAGTGAATTCATCTGTCTGTAAACAATTGTTGGAAAAATTACTTGTGTCATGCACAAAGTAGATGTCCTAACCGACTTGCCAAAACTATAGTTTGCTAACAAGAAATTTGTGGATTGGTTGAAAAACTAGCTTTAATGACTCCAACCTAAGTGGATGTAAACTTACAACTTCAACTGTATGTGGTAGTGACACTTAATGTGTTGTGAAATCTGTTGTGAATGTATTGTAATGTTTTTTAAATTGTATACCTGGCTTAATTTGTCTGGACCCCGGGAAGAGTAGCTGCTGCCTAATAAATACAAATGTTGGCGCTTGTGGAAGGGGGGCTAGGTTCTGCACACGTAGCTAGCTGGAGCTCGGCATCGCTGCTCATCACTCTCCTTTGGCTTTGTTTGGGTACTTTAGTGAAGCCAATTCTGATATCCGTCATGGCAGATTAGCTGGTTAAAACTAAATAAACACCGAGTTTGGGAAACCCTGGGCTAACCAACTATCTAAATCTTGTAGTTATTATTGCCAGATTACAGTTGTAGTTGCATGCGTCTGCCAATGGATGCGTGACATTGACCGCGTTGTCGGTCAGGCACCAGATAACTATGATGCATAACTATAAGTTAGCTGATACGTAAAATACCTGTCCTGGCGTTGTAAGATCTGGCATTCGTCAGCAACTCCTGGGCAGATGAACGCACCCTTCGTGTCCAGGGGCCTCGAGTCACGTATCGTACAGTATGAACACACATAATACATAGGCAAAGTGTGTAGAATACCAGGAAATTTGCTTTAAATGAACTAAATATTCTCTGCACCAACGAAGGGTGTGAACAGTTTGGCGTCACATGGGCCACGAGGTGGGGGTTTGTTACTACGCCGATAAATGACAATATCCATCTGGAACTTTGCCATCTTGGAAATTTGTTTGACTGGACCTTCTCAAGTAGTAGTTGATTACCCGTGGCTTAGGTAATGAAAAGCACCGTCAGCTGTTTTTTAACTAACCTTTACATGGCAATACTTTCTACATCCTTGACTTGGAAGACACCGGTGTTGCTCCCATTGCTAGTTGCAGTTGGAACGTTTTGACTTAGAAAATGCTCTGGTATTAAATAAAATAAATTTGTGCTACAAATTTAATGACAAATCCTTTTCTATATTCCAACGTTCCCCCTGCAATTAGCCATGGGAGTTTAGCAAGTATCGGTGACTTTCAAATTGAGAACGAAGAAAGTGTCGCTAAGTTAAGGTTAATCGAAAATATCCTAATTGCGGCTAAACAGCAATGCACGACCTCGGACACACGCTTTAGCTCTGCTGCTGAGGTTCCAGTTTACATGGGAGCTCTTGAGAACCCAAGGATACATTGAGTGTACATTGCAAAATGTTTTGCTACAGTTTGTTGCGGTGTGCTCTAATGAATATGATCCAGGGGGCACAACATACATTGAGTGTACATTGCAAAATGTGTTGCTACAGTTTGTTGCGGTGTGCTCTAATGAATATGATCCAGGGGGCACAACATTTAAACAGAAACAATGCTGTTCTGAGCGACCAGTTGAAAAATTTTGTGATTATGGTGGTTTAGAGGGTGGATGTGTAAGTAAACCTTGGGATCATTCCGTTACATTAGTAATTCCATGAGCGTTGCAAATGAGTAACATACATATGAAAGTAGATATTGAAGAATTTACATTGAATGGTCCAAATAGGCATACACAGCTTTTCATGTGCATTCTAATGGTAAATTAGTAGTTCGCTGCACCTGAAATATTGCCAGGTTTACAGAAACCCTGATTTCAAATACATTCTTTCTCCTTCCCTTCAGATCTCCAGAAAACCACAGTCTCTGAAGAGGAGGTTTACCTTGAGCAGAACCATTGTGAACAAGAATGTAGCCTCAGTCTGGAGCAGGACTCAAAATCCACACAGATTAAAGAGGAACAGGAGGAATTTATGACCAGCCATGGAGAAGAGCCATTTCAAGAGCTGAAGAATGATAAAGACTCTGTATTCATTCCTTTCAGTGTGAAAAGTGAGTATGACGAGTCCTCACATTTGAGCATAACCCGAAATAAAGAATACAAAGACCGAGACCCCTCTACTAAACAGATCAAAACAGAACCTGAGGAAGAGGACTCAGAAATAGCCAGTGACTATAAGCCCATCACTGCAGTAAATCCAGCCTGTTCTGCAGCCTCGGGTGAAAATAGTGAAGTTATTGACTGGAATGAGAGTGAAGGACCTCTGTCCGCTTTGAAGACCCGGAAATCAAAAAGGATGCGGACAGAAAAAGTACAAAGCTCCCTTATCAGCTCTAAGGGCAGGAAATCCGTGGTGTCCCATCTGAAATCACCTATCAGGTCCAACTCTAAACAAATTACCCATATGAGGAGCTACCTAGAGGATAAATTGCATCGCTGTCAGGATTGTGGAAAATGTTTTGCTCGAGGTGGAGTTCTGAAAAGGCATATGAGGATCCACACAGGGGAGAAGCCATATTGCTGTCATGATTGTGGCAAAGCATTCACCCGAAGTGATTATATGAAACGGCATATGAGGAGCCACACAGGGGAGAAGCCGTATTGCTGCCATGATTGTGGCAGAGCATTCACTCGAAGGGATTGCATGACACGGCATATGAGGAGCCACACAGGGGAGAAGCCATATTGCTGCCATGATTGTGGCAAAGCATTCACACATGACACATGTGAGGAGCCACACGGGGGAGAATCTGTATTGCTGCCATGATTGTGGCAAAGCATTCACTAGGAGTACACCCATGACACAGCAAATGAGCCACACGTGAGAAATCGCATTGCTGTCATCATTGTGGAAAATATTTTTCTCAAAAGGGAAATCTGAAATCTCATATGAAGAGCCACACAGGAGACAAACCACATCCATGTCATCTTTGTAACAAACATTTTACAGAAAGAAGTCATCTGAAAGTGCATATGAGGGTTCATACGGGTGATAAATCATTTCGGTGACAGGATTGTGACAAATGTTTCACTCAGCAATCCAATCTGAATAAGCATATAATGAGTCACAGAGGGGAAGAAACCACATTACTGCTAAAATAGTAGCAAATCTTTCACCACTGGTTTCCAACTCACTCAGGGTTTATGTGTCCTGTCTGAAGAAAATGCTGAGTGATGCAAGTGCATTAAACAGTCATTGGAGAAAATATGTAAATGCAGTGATTTGGGATTGATGCTTCAAAACAAATGAAACCCTAAGAGGATGCATGGAGAGAATGCACAAAACATGACTACCCTGTGTGGGCATCAGACAGAAGATTGAGAGGTACAGTGCCTTGCGAAAGTATTCGGCCCCCTTGAACTTTGCGACCTTTTGCCACATTTCAGGCTTCAAACATAAAGATATAAAACTGTATTTTTTTGTGAAGAATCAACAACAAGTGGGACACAATCATGAAGTGGAACGACATTTATTGGATATTTCAAACTTTTTTAACAAATCAAAAACTGAAAAATTGGGCGTGCAAAATTTCAGCCCCCTTAAGTTAATACTTTGTAGCGCCACCTTTTGCTGCGATTACAGCTGTAAGTCGCTTGGGGTATGTCTCTATCAGTTTTGCACATCGAGAGACTGACATTTTATCCCATTCCTCCTTGCAAAACAGCTCGAGCTCAGTGAGGTTGGATGGAGAGCATTTGTGAACAGCAGTTTTCAGTTCTTTCCACAGATTCTCGATTGGATTCAGGTCTGGACTTTGGCTTGGCCATTCTAACACCTGGATATGTTTATTTTTGAACCATTCCATTGTAGATTTTGCTTTATGTTTTGGATCATTGTCTTGTTGGAAGACAAATCTCCATCCCAGTCTCAGGTCTTTTGCAGACTCCATCAGGTTTTCTTCCAGAATGGTCCTGTATTTGGCTCCATCCATCTTCCCATCAATTTTAACCATCTTCCCTGTCCCTGCTGAAGAAAAGCAGGCCCAAACCATGATGCTGCCACCACCATGTTTGACAGTGGGGATGATGTGTTCAGGGTGATGAGCTGTGTTGCTTTTACGCAAAACATAACATTTTGCATTGTTGCCAAAAAGTTCAATTTTGGTTTCATCTGACCAGAGCACCTTCTTCCACGTTTGGTGTGTCTCCCAGGTGGCTTGTGGCAAACTTTAAACGACACTTTTTATGGATATCTTTAAGAAATGGCTTTCTTCTTGCCACTCTTCCATAAAGGCCAGATTTGTGCAATATACGACTGATTGTTGTCCTATGGACAGAGTCTCCCACCTCAGCTGTAGATCTCTGCAGTTCATCCAGAGTGATCATGGGCCTCTTGGCTGCATCTCTGATCAGTCTTCTCCTTGTATGAGCTGAAGGTTTAGAGGGACGGCCAGGTCTTGGTAGATTTGCAGTGGTCTGATACTCCTTCCATTTCAATATTATCGCTCGCACAGTGCTCCTTGGGATGTTTAAAGCTTGGGAAATCTTTTTGTATCCAAATCCGGCTTTAAACTTCTTCACAACAGTATCTCGGACCTGCCTGGTGTGTTCCTTGTTCTTCATGATGCTCTCTGCGCTTTTAACGGACCTCTGAGACTATCACAGTGCAGGTGCATTTATACGGAGACTTGATTACACACAGGTGGATTGTATTTATCATCATTAGTCATTTAGGTCAACATTGGATCATTCAGAGATCCTCACTGAACTTCTGGAGAGAGTTTGCTGCACTGAAAGTAAAGGGGCTGAATAATTTTGCACGCCCAATTTTTCAGTTTTTGATTTGTTAAAAAAGTTTGAAATATCCAATAAATGTCGTTCCACTTCATGATTGTGTCCCACTTGTTGTTGATTCTTCACAAAAAAACAGTTTTACATCTTTATGTTTGAAGCCTGAAATGTGGCAAAAGGTCGCAAAGTTCAAGGGGGCCGAATACTTTCGCAAGGCACTGTACATGTTTCAACATCCAAGTGGAGACACGATTCTTGTGGGGGTCTGAATAAATTAATGATTCATCTCTGAGAATATTGCATGATGCCCACATAGTTGTCTAACAGAGATATTTGAGGATTTTTTTTGCAACAGGAGTCCCTGCTCATTAGTTTGACATACAGGATATTTGACTGCAGTCCTCTGTAGATGCTACTTGAACTCATCAATTCACTGCATTATTTGATGTCTGTCCTACTGACCTTGGGAAACTGGTGGCAATTAAAAATCACCTCCACTACATTTAGACATTTGATTTTGACTCCAGCATAAAAATGTATATAAAATGTAAGCTTTTACTTGGTCTCACTTGGCATATCAAAATGATGATGTGAAAAATGAAGGCAGAACCTCAATGGTTAAGGAGAGATGAGAAATAAAGTTGACACTTAAAGATTCTCCTCTTCTTTTCTAAAGTAGGTATCTCTTTTTATCTTTATGTTAGGAATATTCTTTGAAACATTTAAATAAACAATTGATTTTGTTTATTTGACGGCATGAAAACTAAAATCCATATCATGCATGGATGAGGGATTTTTGTAAAGTAAAAATACTTTGAAGTACTACTTTTTATATTTTTGACAACTTTTAGATTTACTCCACTACTTTTGTAAAGAAAATAATGTACTTTCTATTCCATACCTGACACCCAAAAGTACTCTTTACATTTTGAACGCTTAGCAGGACAGGAACATTTACCAATTCACACATTTATCAAGAGAAAATCCCTGGTCCTCCCTACTGCTTCTGATCTGGCAGACTCACTACACAAATGCTACATTTGTAAATTATGTCTGAGTGTGGCCCTGGCTAGCCGTAAATAAATAAATAACAAAATATTGCTGTCTGTTTTGCTTAATATATGGACTTTGAAATGATGTATACTTTTATTTTTAATACTTAAGTATATTTAAAACCAAATACTTTGACTTTCACTCAAGTAGGATTGTACTGGGTGACTTTCTATCAAGTATGAAAAGTGGGTACTTTTTCCACACTGTAAATAGCAATATGATCATGGCACACCCCACCACATCCATCAAACGGGAGCAAAGATACTCAACATACCTCGTACTGTTGAAGAATGGTGCACTTTACTTGAGTATTTATGTTTTTGACAACTTTTACTGCTCTACATTCCTAAAGAAAATATGTACTTTTTACTCCCATTCATTTCCGCTGACACCTAAAAGTACTTGTTACATTTAGAATTCTGAAGCAAGACAGCAAAAGGGTGCAATTCATGGACTTATCAAGAGAACGCGCGGCCATCCCTAAAGCTTCTGATCGAAATTGCGTCTGTGTTGGAGTATGCCCTTCGCTGTCCTTTAAATGTAAAAATGTTTTAATAATTGTGCCGTCCGGTTTGCTTACCTCAACATTTGCATAGGGAGTGATGTCAGACTTTCTGGCCTAGCCAGAGCCCAGCCTGGGAGGCAGTATTTAAAAGAGCTGTATCACAACCGGCGGTGATTGGGAGTCCAATAGGGCGGCGCACAATTGGCCCAGCGTCGTCTGGGTTAGGGTTTGGCCGGGATAGGCCGTCATTGTAAATACGAATTTGTTCTTAACTGACTTGCCTATTTTAAATAAAGGTTACATAAATAAACCGTCTAGCGAATCCAACAGTTGTGGTTTCATCTCGCTGTGATATTGTCTGCCAGATTGAGCTCTCACAACATTAAACAATGACAATTTAATAGAATTGGAGCAAGACCACTTTCTCTTGGTCAGACGGACAAAAGCACTTCTTGCTTAAAGTTGAAACGAGTCTGCACACATTTTTAATGGTGTCTCTGCCTCTTGGAGGACATTTAGTAGACAATTCTCTGCTGTAAGTTATATGAAATAGTTCAAAAATTGTACTGTCACTAAGTATGTTATAACCGTAAAATAAATGATTAAAGGGGAAAGGAGTTACTATATTAAAATATTTTCTGTCATTTCAGGCTCAATATTTTGGGGGAATAGGAGTCCTCAGAAGTGAGTACACCTCAGCAATTTATACAACAATGTTCAAGACCTTTCTTAAACTATGCAACATGACCAGTTATTGTTTATGGCCATCATGAAAAATAATTACGTTTTGGTATGTCTATTTAGGGAGAAATCTAAATGTTGACATATCATTCAACTGGTTATAAGGATTTTGATTCATAGTAAAACCAGTTATTTTTTTACTTTACTCAAGTAGTATTTTACTTGGTGACTCACTTTTACTTGAATAATTGTTTACTTATTATTTCATCATTACTTTTACTCAAATATGACAATTGGGTACTTTTTCCATCTTTGACCATTCAAACCATCGCAAAACCTTAGCCTGAATTTCCGTGGGAGATTCTCATTTGGATTTGCTCAACTCCTGTCTCATCTCACCCCCTTTTGAAAAAGTTAAGGTAACCAAGAAGGTACAGTGCTATTTCAGGATCCTTGGGACATCCCTACTCTAACCCATTATGTCAACATTAATGAGGTAGGGATGTCCCAAGGACCCCAGATAGCACGGACCTATTGAAATGTAGCTATGTAGCCTGTTTTCTGTTTGCTAGCTAATAAGTATGTTTGTATGCACATGTACAGTATGTTCATATTGGTATACTTACCCATTCTACTTCCTCTTTTGTTTACCTGTTGCCAAGGAGGCCCTCCAAATAAGACTGGAGGCCATTGTTGGTAAGATTCAAAATTGTTTATCAAATGTTTTTCTGTGTTGTCTTATGTGACCTCTGCTGGCAGATGGTTGATAATGGCTTCTAGTTGGTTGTCTCTTGTACTTGTCTTTATTTTCTAAAAGGGTACATGGTGGAGAAATGTGATTGCAACAAGAAACAGGACCAAGATACATAAGTCAAAGCTGAATGAAGACAAGGCCTCAAATGAATTTAATAAAATAAATATATTTGCATAAATCTTATTTCTTGTTTGATATAACAAGTTAGAAACTTGAGTTAATAAAATGTGCACTTGGCAGTTGCAAAGAAAAAGTAAAGATTAAGATGGGCAAAAGAACAGGCACTGGACAGAGGAACTCTGCCTAGAAGGCCAGCATCCCAGAGTCGCATCTTCACTGTTGACATTGAGACTGGTGTTTTGCAGGTACTATTTAATGAAGCTACCAGTTGAGGACTTGTGGGGCGTCTGTTTTTCAAACTAGACACTAATGTACTTGTCCTCTTCCTCAGTTGTGCACCGGGGCCTCCCACTCCTCTTTCTATTTTGGTTAGCACCAGTTTGTGCTGTTCTGTGAAGGGAGTAGTACACAGCGTTGTACCAGATCTTCAGCTTCTTGGCAATTTCTCACATGGAATAGCCTGATGAGTTTCAGAAGAAAGTCCTTTGTTTCTGGCCATTTTGAGCCTTTAATCAAACCCACAAATGCTGATGCTCCAGATAACCAACTAGTCTAAAGAAGGCCAGTTTTTTCGCTTCTTTTAATCAGCAAAACAGTTTTCAGCTGTGCTAACATAATTGCAAAAGGGTTTTCTAATGATCAATTAGCCTTTTAAAATTATAAACTTGGATTGGCTAACACAATGTGCCATTGGAACACAGGAGTGATGATTGCTGATTATGTCCTATGTAGATAGAAATGTCCTTGTTTTTGACTAAGTGACCCCAAACTTTTGAACGGTAGTGTAAATCACTACTGGTCAGTAGTGGATAAAGTACCCAACTGCTATACTTGAGTAAAAGTCTAAAAGTATTTGATTTTAACCATACTTAACTATCAAAAGTAAAAGTATAAATAATTTTAAATTCCATATTAGGAAAACCAGATCAAACAAATTCTTTTTTTACGGATAGTCAGGGGCACACTCCAACACTGACATAATTTAGGGAAAATATATTGAGTGAAAGTAGTTAAAAATATAAATAGTAAAGTACAGATATCCCCAAAAACTACTTAAGTAGCAGTGGATACACATCTCAAAAGCAATCATTTAGTAAAACCAGTAGGTTTTGTATAGTAGTGTTGAGTAGTACTTATTTATGAGGGAAGGGTAGGGACGACAAAGATCCCAGATAGCACTACGCCTTTTCTCAATTTGATTTGCTCAACTCCTGCGTCCCCTCTTGCCTCCATTTGTAAAAGGCAATCAAGGAGAGGTGGCGAGGAGACTGAATGTGGACAATGCGCTTGTATGAAATAACTCAACTCAAATTACGTTTACAGTGGTAGAACCCTGAATAAATGTGTAGTCATAAAAACATAAGTTAGTTTTGCCATACATTTTATAGATAAAACTATAAGTAGCATATTGTTTTAAAATGTGTGCATGCTATCCTCCGACCAAAACAAAAGCTGATTCAGAGGGTGTGTGGCAAATTTTAAACCACTTCTGTGGAGGACTCAGGATACACATGAATATCCTCGATGATCGGTGGTTATCGAGAAGGGGACGTCTTCCATTTGCCTACTAATGAATTTACATCTCCTCGACCACTTATCGGTTTCTGGGTTACGGAGGAGAGCTGGAGGACAGACTTTTCCCCAAATGAGAAAAGGCCTTGTGCTTCCTCGGCGGGAGGTAGTGAGGACACGCTTCCGGTCGCCTACTAACTAATTGACACTACTCGACCACTTATCGGTTTCCAGGTCACAGAGGAGAGGACTGAGTCGTCAGAGAGGATGGTCTTTTGACCAAATGAGAATCTCCCCAAGTTTAGACAGAGGCTGTCTCCACAGCAGCAGACCCTCAAGTCGACTACTGATTTATGGTCTCACGGATGGACAGCCCTGCGGCCGGGACTCCCTAAAAACGGCACTTTGATACAGCTACGACTGGAAGTGACTTTGTAGACGGTTAGAAGAGCATTTTCACTAACCCTAATCTAATTCTCCAAACCTGCTGCTTTAAGTTCTAACTTGCTCCGAAAAAGTCGCGTCCGGTTGTAGCTGTATCGAAGTGGTGTTTTTACGGAATCTCCTGTGGTTACACTGGAATACATCGGTGCACTGACTTTGGTACTGCAATCAATTTGAGACTCAAAAGGTTCACTTCTTCAATGAAATGGGGAGAAAATTGTCCAATGGCGCGGGACAGATTTTTCCAAGTATGTTCTGACTGTCATATTTCAGGCATGATTGCCATTAGAAATGTTTTATTCATCAGGAAAACCTCCATTGACCCTCCATTCATTCTATGCTTACTTGATGCCATCTATTTGCACACTGCACGGGATGACTATGGCAGAGAGGAATAAATTATGCACACATAACATGTAGAAATACTGCAGGTTTTATTTACTTGCACAGGGATCTGTGGTCTGGTAGGGTTGATTCTGTCAAGGGATAATGTGCCATCTTGTATTTGCTTCATTTGGCATTGAGGTGTCCCTCAGTCTTTGAGAGAGACTTGATATGGACATGCTTGCCTAAGGTCCACTTATGATTGCTGTAATGTTCACTGCTATGTATAGATCCCTTGACACAAATCACATCACCTTTTTGTTCATTAATGTTTTATTTTATCCCCTTTTTCTCCTCAATTTTGTGATATTCAATTGCAATGTTGTCTCATTACTGCAACTCTCCAACGGGCTCAGGAGAGGCCTCCGAAACATGACCCACCAAACTGAGCTTCTTAACACCCGCCAGCTTAACCCGGAAGCCAGCTGCACCAATGTGTCGGAGGAAACATTGTTCAACTGACGACCGAAATCAGACTGCAAGCACCCGGCCCGCCACAAGGAGTTGCTAGAGCGATGAGACAAGTAAAGCCCCTCCCGGCTAAACCCTCCCCTAACCCGGACGACGCTGGGCCCACTGTGTGCCGCCCTATGGGACTCCTGGTCACAGCTTGTTGTGACACAGCCTGGGATCGAACCCGGGTCTGTAGTGACACCTCAAGCATTGCGATGCAGTGCCTTAGACCTCTGCGCCACTCGTGAGGTGTTCGTTTGATTTTTAAGTACACCAGTCAAATGTTTGGACACCTTCTCATTCAAGGGTTTTTCTTTATTTTTACTATTTTGTACATTGTAGAACAAGACATCAAAACTATGAAATAACACATGGAATAATTTTGTAACCAAAAAAGTGTTAAACAAATCAAAATATTTTATATTTGAGATTCTTCAAAGTAGCTACTCTTTGCCTTGATGACAGCTTTGCACACACACTTGGCATTCTCTCAACATGCTTTTCTAGCAGCCTTGAAGGAGTTCCCACATGTGCTGAGCACTTGTTGGCTGCTTTTCCAACTCATCCCAAACCATCTCAATTGGGTTGAGGTCAGGTGATTGGAGGCCAGGTCATCTGATGCAGCACTCAATCACTCTCCTTCTTAGTAAAATAGCCCTTACACAGCCTGAAGGTGTGTTGGGTCATTATCCTGTTGAAAAACAAATGATAGTCCCACTAACCGCAAACCAGATGGGATGGCGTATCACTACAGAATGCTGTGGTAGCCATGCTGGTTAAGTGTGCCTTGAATTCTAAATAAATCACTGACAGTGTCACCAGCAAAGCACCATCACACCTCCTCCATGCTTCACGGTGGGAACCGCAGAGATCATCCGTTCACCTACTCATCTCACAAAGACAAGGCGGTTGGAACCAAAAATCTCAGATTTGGACTCATCAGACCAAAGGAGGTATTTCCACCATTGCTCGTGTTTCTTGGCCCAAGCAAGTCTCTTCTTATTATTGGTGTCCTGTAGTAGTGGTTTCTTTTCAGCAATTTGACCATGAAGGCCTGATTCACGCAGTCTCCTCTGAACCGTTGATGTTGAGATGTGTTGTTACTTGAACTCTGAAGCATTTATTTGGGCTGCAAACTGAGGTGCAGGTAACTCTAATGAACTTATCCTCTGCAGCAGAGGTAACTCTGGGTCTTCTTTTCCTGTGGCGGTCCTCATGAGAGCCAGTTTCATCATAGTGCTTGATGGTTTTTTGCAACTGCACTTGAAGAAACTTTCAAAGTTCTTGCCATTTTCCAGATCGACTGACCTTCATGTCTGAAAGTAATGATGGACTGTCGTTTCTCTTTGTTTATTTGAGCTGTTCTTGACAAAATATGGACTTGGTCTTTTACCAAATATGACTATTTTCTGTATACCACCCCTACCTTGTCACAACACAACTGATTGGCTCAATTGCATTAAGGAAAGAAATTCCACAAATTAACTTTTAAGGCATGCCAAGAGTGTACAAAGCTATCATCAAGGCAAAGGGTCACTCACTACTTTGAAAAATCTCAAATGTTTAACACTTTTTTGGTTACTACATGATTCCATATGTAGGATCTGAGTGGCAAGGCAGTCTAAGGCACTGCATCTCAGTACAAGAGGCATCACTACAGTCACTGGTTTGAATCCAGGCTGTATCACATCCGGCCGTGATTGGGAGCATCGTTCGGGTTTGGCCTGGGTAGGCAGTCATTGTAAATAAGAATTTGTTCTTAACCGACTTGCCTAGTTAAATAAAGGTAAAACATTTTTTTTGTTATTTCATAGTTTTGATATCAACTATTATTGTACAATGTAGAAAATAGTACAAATAAAAACACTTGAATGAGTAGGTGTGTCCAAACCTTTGACTGGTACTGTATATAAACTTCATATCACGTCTCCCCATTTCTGAAGTATCCTTTTAAAGAACAAAAGGAAAACTGCCTTGCATCAGTCAGACAGTATCATACAACACTTCCTTGAACAACAAAATTCAGTCTTGTGTGCATCAGTAATATCTTTACCACCAGTAGTCTTGAAGCAGACCCGGGTGATTTGAGGTATTTTCCTCAAAGTTCTGCACCACCAACAGCGGTTCTCTGCCATGTCAGGCGTTATGGTATCCCAGTTTGTCATCAAAAAAAGGGCTGGTGTCCCATATAAAAAAGAAGCCTTAAACTGAGTGGTGTTTCCCATGGCACACATCAGTATGATATGGTTTTAGTCAGGACAATGTCTCTGGTTGTGAGATCCTGAAATGCTTGGACTATACCCATAATATGGCATTGGGTGGATGAGGTTGGCGACAAAGGTGAACATGAGGAATCTTTTTGCGAGCCTCCCAACACTTTGTGCTCTGCACAGTGTCTATCCCACTGGCTTTACTCACACACGGACTGAGACCCAGTGCAATCCACAGCAGAGAGGTCCTGTAAACTACTAACAAAAAAACATCCCAGTCTTTTAGCTGCCTTCACAGTTCTCGTTTGTAGTCTCTTGTAATCATGAAGAGTTTGACCCAAGGCCCAATACAGTGGGACATGTTCCTATGTCTTTTCTTCACGCTCTGTTTTGCGCCGCGTAATGTTCCGAGGTTTGATCTTCAAAGACAGCTCCCACAGAGCCTCCTCTGCCAGGTGGTCGCTGAAGTCGTTGAAGAAGGAGACAATATCGTCGTTGTGTTTCAGATCATAATGCCTGGGAGAGAGGGAAAACACCATCTAAACATTGCAAAGGTGGTAAAAGTTAATGGAAAATATAAAATTCCAAGATAGGCCAATGATTTAACAAATTGTTACGTGAAAAGAAAAGTGCGTTGAACATAAAGCTGTATGAGAGCGACAGCCAGATTGACCACTGTATACATACACCTGCTGGAAGCGCCTCATGCTGTCCAGGATGTTGAACTGCTGCCAGCGCTTGGAGAAGTTGACCTTCCCGTTGATTTGATCAGGGTTGCCCAGATGGACAAAGGTCAAGTCCTGGAGGATAAGACCCCTGTGTGTCGAGTGAGGAAAAAAAACATGAAACAGTAAAGACGAGAAATGCAAAGTAAGCAATACAAATGGTAGACGTGCAAATCCATTTGCATCACTTGTGACAGCGAAGTGTATACACTTTAACCCACAGAACAGCAAAGTGCATACACTTTAACCCAGCAGGTTGACTTACAGAACAGCAAAGTGCATACACTTTAAACCAGCAGGTTGACTTACAGAACAGCAAAGTGCATACACTTTAAACCAGCAGGTTGACTTACAGAACAGCAAAGTGCATACACTTTAAACCAGCAGGTTGACTTACAGATATGGTATACATGGGGGCTCCACGTCTGCCAGTGCCGCTCGGTAGACCCGGAACGACGAGGAGCTGTCTATTAACGTGCAGTATTCCTCTAGGCCCTGTAAAGAGAACAGTGACAGTCGTCCATGTTAACATCAAACAACACCAACATGTGTAGAGAGAGTTCATATTAGAGCTACCTTACAGTAACTGGGCGGCAGGGTAACCTAGTGGTTAGAGCGTTGGACTAGTAACCGGAAGGTTACAAGTTCAAATCCCTGAGCTGACAAGTTACAAATCTGTCGTTCTGCCCCTGAACAGGCAGTTAACCTGTTCTTAACTGACTTGCCTAGTCAAATAAAGGTCAAAAGAACTGCTGTGAGGATTACACTTTTTTATTTTAACAATAAATTGATGTTTCAGAGCAATCTTTGGACATCGATTAGACCACAGTCTATCTCACCTCTGAGGTTGTTTTCTGCCACTCCAGTCTTCGGATGGGAGCTGAATCCAAGGCAGATAATATTGCCAAATATGAGTTGAAATTATTTAGCTTCCGTAAGTGCTGCAAGAGAGTGGAGGGAGACCATCTTAAAATGCACCTGAGAATTTGTTGCTTTTTCAACAAACACGCCCAAAACAACTGTTTGCTCAAGTATCCACATTTCAAAAGGCATACCTTCATTATTTTGATAAATTTGAGGAGGAGCTTTTCTCGGTCCTGGGCTTTCTCTTGCAGAATGATTATGGAGCGTACCCTGAGGGAGACACGAAGGGGGAGAGATGCATCAGTTTCATCACATGTTCTCCAGACCTGGCTGCTTTCTTCTCGGAGAGAGGGCAGTGAACTGAAGTGCTGCAGTGAACAAGATAAGCAGCGTGGTGACTAAGAGAAGATGTGAGGTGCAGGCTTACCAGTAGGACATGTTGTTAAAGTGCTCTGTGAACTGTGTGAGGTTGGCACTCTTCTCCTCGTTCTGCTCTTTAGCCCAAAGCAAAACCTCAGGGATCTGTCCAGAGAGAGAGAGACACGAATAACTACTTTTTAGGCAGAGGGGCAGCATACACAGGAGGAGGAGAAAGACATGCTTGGATGAGCTACCTCAATTTTGTAGAAGAGCTCTGCATCCAGGAGAGTTAGCTGGTCGGCGATCTCATGACTTCGGAAGTCGTGCAGGGTCCCAGGTCTAAAGTTTCATACACAAGGAAATGGGGGGAGGAAATGAGAAGAAAGTGAATATGGCCAAAGATAGAACTAGACACTGTGATACATTGATGTTCAGAACACAACAAGGAAATCCTTCACTGTCACGGAGCAGAACATTTCTAAATGCCTCTGCAAGCGGTAACATTCTCTGAAACAATACAAAATACATTGCAATACAATCTTTATTGATCCATTATACAGAGACAAGGGACATGACGTTTTAGCTGTCACAGTATCCTCGTCCACTAATTGCGGGCGGACCTACCTGGCGGCGACACCTCTTGCGGCCAGTGGTTTGAGCGAGTAGGTGTAGCGCAGCAGCTTCCTCTGCTCCACCTTGTCCAGGATGTTTGTGCGGAGGACGCGGGCCAGGCTCAGCTCACCGTTACACACCAGCCTGAACACCAAGTCCATCAGCTGCATCAGGATGTCCTCCGTCATCTCCACCAGACTGACACACACACACACACACACAGCCGAGGGGATGGAGAGATGAGAGAAGGGTATGAGAGAGGGTGGTGGAGGTGGAAAAAGACCCGAGGAGGTGTTTACTTGTGCTGCGAGCTGCTCCAATAATTAAACAAATGTAACAGAAGTCCTATCACTCTCTGCACACACCAGCTTGCCATCACGGCTAAATTACATTTGAAAACTGATGGATATGCGCAAAAAGAGCAGACAACCGAGCAGGCTATTGGCTGGTAGGGGATGCAGCTGGCTGATCACAACTGTCACACATTGATATTGGATGAAGCACTCATTTTGATATGACATATCTGACATCATGCTCTGAACTCTGATTGATATTCTCTTTGTAGGACATGTAGGGATGCATTCTGTGCTCGGTCAATTATTTTGAAATGAGAAACAGACCTCCCCCCCAAAAAAATGTTTCTTCTTCGGGTCTACAGTGAAAATAGCCAAAACTTCTAGACTTAGCTAGACTAGGTCTAGAAATAGCTAGACTTCTGGTCAAATGGCAGGCTAGAGACCTCACCACAGCTCGTCCACCACACGGACAAGAACAAAGAAGGTGTTTTTGCTGACTTTCTTCTTGAAGGTATCTGGGCAGTGACAAAACCTGGTGTATGTGTGGAGGTGTTAAGGAAAACAAACAAATAGTCAAAGTATATTACACATCTTACAGTATTCAGAGTGTATACGACTAGGGGAGTGATGTGGTAGAGATTTCGCTACCCATTCCCCATTGTCTCAACCAAGCAGGCTTTGTTGGAGGAAACTCTTTGGGTCCACATGTGAGAAGTGAAGCATGGAAAGGATATCTGTAGTGCAGCTTTTTGATAAGGTCCTCTGGGGTTATGAACGTTCTGTACGTCGTCAGGAAAGCCTCACAGTACAAGACAAGATCTGGAAAAGAAAACCACAAAGGAGATTACTGAATATCCTCTCACTTCCCCAGAGCTCTATTTGGAAGGAAGGAAAGTCTGGGTGTATTATAGAAAAGCAGTACTAGTAAAAGCTAGAATCCTTAGTTGCTACATCCATTTTTGGACTATACATGGATTATTTACACTACCATTCAAAAGTTTGGGGTCACTTAAAAATGTCCTTGCTTTGGAAAGAAAAGCACTTTTTTTTGTCCATTAAAATAACATCAAATTGATCAGAAATACAGTGTAGACATTGTTAATGTTGTAAATTACTATTGTAGCTGGAAATAGCAGATTATTTTATGGAATATCTACATAGGTGAACAGAGGCCCATTATCAGCAACCATCACTCCTGTGTTCCAATGGCACGTTGTGTTAGCTAATCCAAGTTTGTCATTTAAAAGGCTAATTGATCATTAGAAAACCCTTTTGCAATTATGTTAGCACAGCTGAAAACTGTTGTTCTGATTAAAGAAGCAATAGAACTGGCCTTCTTTAGACTAGTTGAGTATCTGGAGCATCAGCATTTGTGGGTTCGATTACAGGCTCAAAAAGAAACAAATAACTTTCTTCTGAAACTCATCAGACTATTCTTGTTCTGAGATATGAAGGCTATTCCATGCGAGAAATTGCCAAGAAACTGAATATCTAGTATAACGCTGTGTGCTACTCCCTTCACAGAACAGCGCAAACTGTCTCTAACCAGAATAGAAAGAGGAGTGGGAGGCCCCGGTGCACAACTGAGCAAGAGGACAATTACGTTAGAGTGTCTAGTTTGAGAAACAGACGCCTCACAAGTCCTCAAATTGCAACTTCATTAAATAGTACCTGCAAAACACCAGTCTCAATGTCAACAGTGAAGAGGCGACCCCCGGGATGCTGGCCTTACAGCTACAATAGTCATTTACAACATTAACAATGTCTACACTGTATTTCTGATCAATTTGATGTTATTTTAATGGACAATTTTTTTTTTCTTTCGCAAACTTTTGAACGGTAGTGTGTATATATACACCCATTGATTCTTAAAGGATAACTTGTACCTTCCATCTGAGTGGACACCGACTGCATGTAATAGGGGGAGGGGGGGTGTACTACGGAGGTCATAAATACCTTTGCGGTCCGTTTCTGTGGCGTGGACTAATAAAATATCCCCCGATCCGGCTCGGACATCTGGACCGTCATCGTTCTGGTATCACATGTGGACAGATAAAGTTGTAAGAGCAGAGAGAGAGGATTAGCCTAATTGTTGACCTCATGAGGAGTCCTAGTGTAGCCCTACAAGTGACTGTCCTGATGAAACCATTCTGACAATATTGAAAAATATGTTTTGAAAAGCCATGCTAGCCATGAGGGGGTTTTCTATAAGGAGATAGGCGCTACTAAAGCCGCACTGACCTTGCCATGCTAACTCCAGATCTTCACCTACATATTTATCATCTACTGTGAGAATGTGATCATATAGCCCCCTCAAAATCAACTCTAGACTTCAAAGCCACTTCCACTGTGTTTTTTTTATTGTTCCCCTCTAATCAGGGACTGATTTAGACCTGGGATACCAGGTGGGTGCAATTAATTATCAGGTAGAACAGAAAACCAGCAGGCTCTGGACCTCGTAACAGTAACAGACAGGGACGTTGCATTTGAGTTACAGAGGCAGGGGCCAGCAGAGGGCAAGCTCTCTGTAAACAGCTGATTGGTGGCTTATTCTGTATTAGTAGTATCCTTCTTGTAGGACAGGGATCTATGCTGACATTTTTTTATAAGGAGCACATGTGCTCCTAAGTTGAAAAAGTTACGAGGACAAAAATAAAATGTAGGTGCACAATAAAAGTATGAGGAAGAGTGTTTTTATTCTAAGAAATGGAAAAACGTTTGGTTTTTGGAGTGTTCAATGCTGAATCAATTACAATGTACCCTCAAATATTTGAGTCACTTCGGTGAGACAAAACATTTCAGCTGCCCCTTGAAGGGGCGGGACGTTACCATTGTAACGTTGGGACTCACATGTCTGTCTGTGAGAGATGAGATTCTCCGACATGTCTCTTCGCTAGCAGTTGAGCAAGCTCAAACTAACATTGAAATAAAACCTAGTGTGTGAACAAAACGATGTAAATAGCCAAGAAACACGAGAACAAAGTCACACTTTAGTAGACTTTCAGCTAAATTTGGACACAGGGGTCTCCTGAGTGGAGCAGTGGTCTAAGGCACTGCCTTAGAGAGATCCTGGTTCGGGTCCAGGCTCTGTTACAGTCGGCCGTGACCGGGAGACCCATGGGGCGGCGCACAATTGGCCCAGCGTTGGCCGGGTTTAGGGGAGGGTTTCGCCGGCAGGGATGTCCTTGTCCCATCGTGCTCTAGCGACTCCTGTGGCAGGCCGGGCGCAATGCATGCTGACACGGTCGCCAGGTGTACGGTGTTTCCTCCGACACATTGGTGCGGCTGGCTTCCGGGTTAAGCGTGCATTGTGTCACGAAGCGGTGCGGCTTGGCTGGGTTGTGTTTCTGAGGACGCACGACTCTCGACCTTCGCCTCTCCTGAGTTCTGTACGGGAGTTGCAGCAATGAGACAAGACTAACTACCAATTGGATACCATGAAATTGGGGCGAAAAAGGGGTAAAACATTTAAATAAATGTAAAAAGTTTGCACACATCTATTTCTAGGCGTATATGCGAGTAAAATAGTCGCACCATAGAGCCATGTAGGATCCTATGAAGTATCACATAAAAAGAGGCATCTCCTGCTCTATGATTAAACAGCTTGATCTGAAAGAGACGCGAGGTAAAATGGACTGACCATCAACAGTAGAAAACGAGGACACGTTTACCTCCTGCTTTAGTGTTAACCGGGACATGATCTCCATGTGATCGATGAGGGAAAGCTCATCCGTCTCCTCGCTACTCTGCCCATCTTCAGACGACTTTTGTCTTCGGCTGAGTGAGAAAGAGAAAAAGAATATAACAAAAAAGGAAATCCTTCCTTCTGTCACTGGAGAATAGGAACAATGGAGAATATTTTATTATTTATTTAACCTCAAAATAAAAGGAAACAGAAAGGCCAGACTGTCATGGTATGGGTTCTTACCGGTCATCGGACATGTCCTTGTTATTGCACAGTGGGTTCTCTGAGGCAGTGTCCTCCAGTGAGTCATCTATGGCAGACGAGTCCTGATAACAACACAGAGTGGTTAGGACCGGTCTCGCACCAAATCCAGCAGCCTGAGGTCATGTTCGTTAGGGCATGGCACAGAAAAGGTTTCACAATGATTTGCAGTGGAAAACTAAAATGTGCATTTCTCATTGGACATTTATTTCTATGCTTCTGTTCGGTACCAAATGAACATGACCCTGAAGTCAAGATAAAGGTGAAAATGCTTTCTTAGTTAAGGTAGATGTGTGGGTACGTTATCTAAGCACATGGAGGTTTCAACTTAGTATTCAGTGAGTTGTTCTGTCAGCTTTGAGGAAAACAGACAATGGTAGTTCACACACACACTATAAATATTATATGCTCTATGGATCAGTGGAGGCTGCTGAGGGGAGGACGGCTCATAATAATAACTAGAATGGAGAAAATGGAATGACATCAAACACATGGAAACCATATCTTTAATGTATTTGATACCATTCCACCTTCCACACCAGTCATTACCATGGGCCAGTCCTCCGCAATTAAGATGCCACCAATCTCCTGTGGTATGGATACATGCATAACTCTAGCCTCACTTCTCTAGTGCAAATGCAACACTAAATACACAATACACTTAATATACAGTGCCTTCAGAAAGTATTCACACAAGTATTCACACCCCTTGACTCTTTCCACATTTGGTTGTGTTACAAAGTGGTTTAAAATTGATTTGTCGAGATGGTAGGGGACGCCATGTGCGACTGACGTGTTTTCCGTTTGCTCCCGTGGTATTCTTAAAGTTTATGTGAATCCTGCAGCAGAACCGTATTTATTTTCAAATATTAATTTGGTGATCCCTTTCCGTAAAAACCAAGACTACTTTGCTTCCGAATGTCAGCATGTCGACCAAGCATAAGGCCAAAAGCATGACTTTGAGAAAACCCGGCCTACAAGACCCGCTCTCATCACCGCCCTCTCCTGAGTCTGAGCGCCCGGGGACGCGGCTTGGCCCGGCGGCGCTGAAATGAACATTCTCGAGGCCATCAAACTACTACGCTCTGAGATAGTTGAAATGAAAACACAGGTGGTTGCTACGATTGAGGCCAGAATACAGGAGGTTTCTGATACTTTAAAAGCAGATTTAACCATCCTGCGGAACGAGACTGTGCCAGCAATCACATTACTCAAAACAACAACTGCGTCACACACTACAACGATTGCAGCACTGGAGACCTCCGCTACTAATGTCTCCGATTTAACTACATCCCTGGAGGCTGAAGTTAAACGCCTAGCTGCGGATTTGAAAAAGGTGAAGGAGAGCTGTGTGAGTCTAGAGGGATTCTCTCGCCGCAATAATCTGAGACTTGTATCGGTCCCAGAGTCCGCGGAAATGCATCGCGCCACGGATTTCGTTTCAGGGCTGCTGAAGGATGTTCTCGCCTTAGATGAAAAGCCCCTGATTGATCGAGCCCACCGGTCGCTGCGCCCAAAGCCCCGGGATGAGGAGAGGCCCCGTGACATAATTCTTCGAGTGCACTTTTTTCATGAGAAGATGGAGATCCTCTGACGAGCCCGCAATACCACTCGGAGCTTTCAAGGACAGAGCTTCTCCATCTACTAGGACTACTCTCCCAGTTCTTGACAAGTCCTCACAAACAAATACAGGCCCATCTAAATGTGCCCTACTTATTCAATCCTTTCTTCAGAAATATGCTATGTTTGAGGCCTGGCGTTTCCTACATCCTACAGATAGACAGTATTCCTTTTATTCTCATGTTCATCAAACATACTCCCGGATTGATTACTTCTTTTTGGACAAAAAACTTCTGCCTAACCTTCGGCAGTGTACTTACGAGAGTATTGCTATCTCTGACCATTCACCATTAGTGCTTGAACTAGAGTTTCCCCAGCGACCTCCTATGTGTTATCAATGGCGTCTCAACCCCATTTTACTCTCAGATAAGGAGTTTGTCAATTTCATTTCTTCTGAAATCACCTTATTCCTAGAAACTAATTCAACACCAGGTATGTCCTGCTCTACCATATGAGAGTCTCTCAAAGCATACCTACATGGCCAAATTATTTCTTATACAGCCAACCAAAACAGAGTTCGCTCCCAGCGACTTCTGGACCTGAGCGAGTCCCTGGCCACATTGGATGAGAAGTATGCAACGGATCCTTCCTCTGATCTGCATAAAGAGCGCCAACTACTCCAATCTGAATTTGATGAGCTTTCTACCAGGCAAGCTGAACAGTTACTCTTGCGAGCTCAATACAAAGTCTATGAACAAGGCGACAAGGCCAGCAAACTCCTTGCGCATCAGATCCGTAAATCTGAGGCCTCACGTTTAATCCCACAAATAAGGACCCCGTCTGGTGCCACCACAGTTATCCATAAAGAGATCAATGATCAATTTAAACAATTTTACTCTGCGCTATACACCTCTGAATCCCCTCAAGACCCTTTGCTGATTGACTC
The DNA here is from genome assembly GCF_002021735.2 of Oncorhynchus kisutch. Lineage (NCBI taxonomy): Eukaryota > Metazoa > Chordata > Actinopteri > Salmoniformes > Salmonidae > Oncorhynchus > Oncorhynchus kisutch. Next base: position 17,457,956 of record NC_034176.2, on the reverse strand, counting down.
CTTCTTTGATGGCTTGAATATGCCTTCAATTGATACAGACTCCCATGACTATCTAGAAGAAGAATTTACGTTTGAGGAGATTGCAACAGCAGTGTCCGCAATGAAAAGTGGTAAATCACCGGGTCCGGACGGTTTTCCAACCAAATTTTACAGGACGTTTTCTGGTCTGCTTTGCCCATTCTTGTCTCGACTATTTGCAGAGTGCCTTAATACTTCAAAGCTACCGCCTAGTCTTTATCAGATTTCAATTTCATTACTACTAAAGAAAAACAAAGACCCCCTGGAATGTGGATCCTATCACCCAATCTCTCTTTTAAACTGTGATTACAAAATCCTAGCTAAGCTTTTAGCCATCCGTATGGAAGGCTTGCTGCACCAAGTAATACACTCTGACCAGACTGGCTTTGTGAGAAATAGGCATTTATTTTTCAATATTAGGCGCCTTATGAATATACTGTACTCCCCAGCGTCGGAGGACCCGGAGGTGGTGGTCTCACTTGATGCCGAAAAAGCATTTGACCACGTTGAGTGGTCAAAGCTGCCCTTTATAGATTTGGCTTTGGCCCCAAATTCATTGCGTGGATAAAGATTCTTTATTTTTCCCCCATGGCTTCCGTACGGACTAATAACTTGTCCTCTGACTATTTTCCCTTGCACCGTGGATCCAGACAGGGTTGCCCACTCTCCCCCTTGTTGTTTGCTTTGGCAATCGAACCTCTCGCCATTGCACTACGCTCTAATGATGCCATTCAAGGCATAATCAGGGCGGGCTGGGAGCAGAAAGTCTCGCTATATGCTGACGACCTCCTTTTGTTTATCTCCAACCCCGATACCTCATTGCCACGTGCCCTATCTGTTCTTAAAAAGTTTGGATCAATCTCAAGGTACAAGCTGAATCTAGGCAAGAGTGAGCTTTTTCCGGTAAACAAGGCTGCTTTAAAGTGCTCTTTTACAAGTTCTCAGTTTAGGATTGTCCGGGATCAATTCACTTACTTGGGAGTAAAAGTGACAAGGAAATATTCAAATTTGTTTCAGGAAAACTTTGTTGATCTAGCAGACAGATTGAAACAATCTTTTACTTTTTGGAATTCGCTACCCCTTTCTCTTATCGGAAGGATTAATGTCATTAAAATGAATGTGTTGCCCAAATTTTTATATTTATTTCAATGTTTACCCATTTTTATTCCAAAATCTTTTTTTATTTCACTGGATCAAACATTCATGCATTTTATTTGGGATGGCAAGGTACCACGGATTGGTAGAAAACATTTACAGAAGCCTAGGTCATTGGGGGGTTTAGCTCTACCAAATTTTCAGACATACTACTGGGCTGCGAATTTCAGAGCCATTCTGTACTGGCTGCAGACTGATCCTACTGGCCCTAGACCACTCTGGGTCCAGATGGAGTCTGAATCGTGTAAACCTGCAGCACTTTCCTCTGTGCTGTGCTCGTCTCTCCCAGTGTCCCTAGGCAAAAGGTGTGTCAACCCAATTGTAAAGCAGTCTCTTAAAATTTGGAATCAGTTCCGTTTAGCCTTTAGCCTCCGAGGCTTTTCTCTATCAGGCCCAATCAATCAGAACATTTTATTTCCTCCATCTTTGAATGATGGGGCTTTTGGCATTTGGCACTCACTAGGCCTCTCCTCGCTAGCCCAATTATTCTTTGATGATACATTTGCCTCTTTTTCTCATCTGCAGGAAAAGTTCAATCTCCCCCAATCCCACTTTTTCCGCTATCTCCAGACTAGAAACTTTGTCAGAGCTAACACACCTGGATTTCCCAATAGGCCTGCGAATACAGCTATAGAGAGCATCTTGGAGCTGAACAAGCTTCCTAGGGGCGCAATTTCAGATGTATATGCAATCATTCATGACTTACAGAACCCTTCTTTGGTGCCTTTAAAGACTCGATGGGAAAAGGATTTGGGGGAGGAACTTGGGGAAGACGCCTGGGAATCTGTGCTGCACAGGGTGCACTCGTCCTCTTTTAGCACTAGACACAGCCTCATTCAATTCAAGGTGGTTCACCGTATCCACTGGTCGGGGGCCAAACTTGGAAGAATATTCTCTGATTTTGATCCTACCTGTGTCAGATGTAATGTGGAACCAGCCACACTGTTGCATATGTTTTGGGGCTGTCATAAACTGTCAGGTTTCTGGGAATTAATATTTAAATGTTTCTCTGATATATATGACACTGTTATAGATCCGTCTCCCCTTACAGCCCTTTTTGGAGTACTGCCCATGGGTACCCCCCTATCAAGAATCCAGTCGGACACTGTTGCTTATACAACTCTTTTAGCTAGACGGCTAATACTACAGAACTGGAAGATGGCAGCTCCCCCATTTTATAAATATTGGGTGAGGGATGTGTTGTGCTCTCTGAAACTAGAAAAAATTCAATTCAATTCACGTGGGAACCCCAAACTGTTTGATGAGGCTTGGGCTCCATTCCGGTCTTACTTTAAACAGTCCATCCTCTGATGGCATTCCAATTAATACTAAAATAAGTCTGTGACTTAAGGGTTGGAGGAGCTTCTCTCTGTGTTTTTGCTGGGGAGGGCATTAAGGTCCATGTGCTTATTGATTATGATCCGCAGATGCCTTGTTCATCTTGCCCGGGCAGAGACTGAAGTGTGAGCTTGTTTTTCCCAGTTATTTTTACATTTTGTTCACGCCTACATTAATAATCATTCTATTTGTATTTTTTTTTATTTTAAAGCATTGTAAACTTTTTTTTTTGATCCAGTGGATGGTCGGTCGGTCTGTGGCCATGACTCTCTGTGAGTGGTTGCATTTCTCCACCCTTATCCCTTGACTGTTTACAGGAACAATGGTGAGGTGTTTGCTCTGTCCCTGTACTATAGATTGCCCTTTAACCTCTGTAGCCTTCTGCCTGGTGTGTCTAAAGTCTGGGATCTTTAAAGCCATTTCTTTATTTGTATTTTTATTTGTATTTTTATTTGTATTTTTATTTGTATTTGTGTTTTTCGAGTTGAGTATATTATTTATATTGCTTTGTCTTGTCTGTGTGTGTAAAACTTAATAAATACATTTTTTTTTAAATGATTTGTCTATTCTTTTTTTTTTACACAAAATAACTAATGTGTAAGAAAAATAAAACACTAATATCTTGATGAGATAAATATCCAAACCCCCTGAGTTACATGTTAGAATCATTCTTTCTGGGTAAGACTAAGAGCTTTGCATACCGGGATTGTACAATACTTGGAATTTTTTCTTTTTTAAATTCTTCAAGCTCTGTCAAGTTGGTTGTTGATCATTGCTAGAGAGCCATTTTCAAGTCTTGCCATGGATTTTGAAGAATATTTAAGTCAAAACTAGAACTAGGCTACTTAGGAACATTCAATGTCATTGTGGTTAGTAACTCAGTGTAGATTTGGCCATGAGGGACCTTAGAGATAATTGTATGTGCGGGGTACAGAGATGAGGTAGTCATTCAAATGTTAAACACTATTATTGCACACAGAGTGAGTCAATGCAATTTGTGACTTTTTAAGCACATTTTTACTCCTGAACGTATTTATGCTTGCCATAAGAAAAGGGGTTGAATACTTATTGACTTAAGACATTTTGGAATTTGTAAAAATGTCTACAAATATAATTCCACTTTATGGGGTATTGTGTGTAGGCCAGTGACACAAAATCTCAATTTAATCCACCTTAAATTCAGGCTGTCACACAACAAAATGTGGAAAAAGTCAAGAGGTGTAAATACTTTCTGAAGGCACTGTATCTACCCATCTCCATCCCAGAAGACAGTCCAGATTGTCTTTTTACTAAAAACATGGGGAATAGGGAGAACTTTGAGCGAGAAAGACTGAATAAATAAGCTGAGCGTTTAGTCGTTTTATTGGGCTGTCCTTCCTGATGAAAGGCCTTATGGAAGATGTTAAATACACAGACTTAACTCAGAGCCATTCATGAATCCAGTTGTAATTAGTTACTACGATCCAGACCTGACCCAGGTGGACAACCACCATTGACCTTAAAGGCCAAGTTTATGAACATGATAGAAAATGTCTCACTGTTACTTGGAGACAAACCCCCCTTGAGACAATGACAGGGGAGTGACTGATGTCCTTTGTGCTAGAACTACATATAGGCCCATATAGTAGGGAATGGGGACTAGAGGTCGACCGATTAATCGGAATGGCCGATTTCAAGTTTTCATAAGAATAGGTCATTGGCATTTTTGGACACCGATTGTGGCCGATTACATTGCACTCCACGAGGAGACTGCGTGGCAGGCTGACTACCTGTTACGTGAGTGCAGCAAGAAACCAAGCTAGGTTTTTAGCTAGCATTAAATTGATCTTATAAAAAACAATCAATCTTCACATAATCACTAGTTAACTGCACATGGTTGATGATATTACTAGTTTATCTAGCTTGTCCTGCATTGCATATAATCAATGCGGTGCCTGTTAATTTCTCATCGAATCACAGCCTACTTCGCCAAACGGGTGATGATTTAACAAGCGCATTCGCGAAAAAAGCACTGTTGTTGCACCAATGTGTACCTAACCATAAACATCAATGCCTTTCTTTAAAATCAATACACAAGTATATATTTTTAAACCTGCATATTTAGTTAATATTGCCTGCTAACATGAATTTCTTTTAACTAGGGAAATTGTGTCACCTCTCTTGCCTTCAGTGCAAGCAGAGTATATGCAGCAGTTTGGGCCGCCTGGCTCGTTGCGAACTGTGTGAAGACCATTTATTCCTAACAAAGACTAATTAATTTGCCAGAATTGTACATAATCATGACATAACATTGACGTTTTTGCAATGTAACAGCAATATTATAGACTTATGGATGCCACCCGTTAGATAAAATACAGAACGGTTCAGTATTTCACTGAAAGAATAAACATTTTGACCATATTAATGACCTAAGGCTTGTATTTCTGTGTGTTATTATGTTATTATTAAGTCTATGATTTGATATTTGATAGAGCAGTCTGACTGAGTGGTGGTAGGCAGCAGCAGGCTCATACGCATTCATTCAAACAGCACTACTGCATTTGCCAGCAGCTCTTCGCTGTGCTTCAAGCATTGAGCTGTTTATGACTTCAAGTCTATCAACTCCCGAGATTAGGCTGGTGTAACCGATGTGAAATGGCTAGCTAGTTAGCAGGGTGTGCGCTAATAGCGTTTCAATCGGTGACGTCACTAGCTCTGAGACCTTGAAGTAGTTGTTCCCCTTGCAATGTAAGGGCCAAGGCTTTTGTGGAGCGATGGGTAACGATGCTTCGAGGGTGGCTGTTGTCGATGTAACCCTGGTTCGAGCCCAGGTAGGGGCGAAGAGAGGGACGGAAGCTATACTGTTACACTGGCAATACTATAGTGCCTATAAAAACATCCAATAGTCAAAGGTATATGAAATACAAATGGTATAGAGAGAAATAGTCCTATAATTCCTACAATAACTACAACCTAAAACTTCTTACCTGGGAATATTGAAGACCCATGTTAAAAGGAACCACCAGCTTTCATATGTTCTCATTTTCTGAGCAAGGAACTTAAATATTAGCTTTCTTACATGGCACATATTGCACTTTTACTTTCTTCTGCAACACTTTGTTTTTGCATTATTTAAACCAAATTGAACATGTTTCATTATTTATTTGAGGCTAAATTGATTTTATTGACGTATTATACTAAGTTAAAATAATCGGTAGCGGCTTTTTTTGGTCCTCCAATAATCGGTATCGGCGTTGAAAAATCATAATCGGTCAACCTCTAATAGGGACAGTCCAGTAGTAGGGGATTTGGGGAAAGGAAGAGAAACATGGTCATGTACAGGCAGTTACCATAGCAGGGCATGCCAAGCGATCGAAGAGACACAATGAATCCTGAGTGGTTAGGTCACATACAGATAGGGTTACTTAGTGAGGTCTGTTGTCAGTCATGGTGCAACTGTCTGTGAAAGCACGCTTTTCTCTCCTCGCTCTCATGCAACCTCTCTGCTAAGGCTACTTACTCGGCGGGAGAGCCCATCTCCGTTGGCTTGGCTGGATGTGTACAGATTAACGTACTCTCCCTCCCCGCCTTCCTCGTTAGCGCTTTCGCTCTACGGGGGAAAAAAGAAAGACAGCAAAGAGATTGACAGATGCTTGGAAAAAGCAAATGTGGTTCCGAATGCGAAAGCTTCTCACAACTAGCCGGACAAAACAAACAAGTACCTATATCATCTCAAATTAAACCACTAAGAACCAACTGTTCCAATCACCACAGCATACATAGAGCTGCAGACTTGTTTTTTTAAACCTAGGGTTTGGCCTATTTTCAAGGATAAGAACATCACGTCACCGACATTGAAACAGCCCTTTGCTAACAATGTTTACACCCTACTCCAGATCTGTGCTCTTCTTCAATAGCACCACCCTGTTAAACGCAATCCCATTTTATTTTCGCACAGTGCCTAACACTTGTCACAACACACAGCTAGGGCTCACCAAAGAGGTTTGACGAGTGTCAGAGAAAGAAGAGTCAGTGAGAAGACCGATAGCAAGAGAGCTGTCCAGAGAGCCGTTGGCCACCAGCACAGGGTCAGGGCTGCCACTGCCCGGGGCCGCTAGGTCCATGCTCTGTGATTGGTGGACAATGGGAGAGTGGGAAGAGACAGATGAGAGAAGATATGGAATGGAAGATTGGCAGAGAGGTGCAAAGTCCTGAGAATAGGACCGGAGAACTGTCTTATGCTGAGTGAGCGAGGGCGAGAAATGAGAAGGAAAGAGAAAGAGAGATTAAGACAAAAGCTACTTGAGAGATCTACAAGGTCAAAGAGCAAATATTTTTTTTAATAGATAATTGAGAGAGATGCATCGACATACTTGCCATCGGAGAACAATATGACTGTAGGCTATATTGTCTCTATCTGACTGGTTAGTCAGTGACTAGAATTGCTAAATCCACCCAGTCTCTTCAAAATTACATTTTCACAAAATGTGCTTGTTGTAACTTGTAACAGATCTATTAAATATCCCATGCATATAGGTTTAATTGAAACCAAGTCAAAAGGGTGCAACAAGGATCAATGGTTCTTCAGCAAGAACAGATCAATTGTCCTCATCATTGCTCCAAAACTAGAATGATTAGACAAAGAAGAATACAATTTGCTGCGTTTGCATTTCACAAATTCTGGATGAAAACAACTGCATGCTTTCTCTATTTCTCTCTGACAGAGATGGCCATTTATTGTATAAATATTGAGGGGTCTGATAGAGAGTGAAGAATGAACGTGTGTTTGCCAGTGTGTGTGTTTTTTGCACAATATACTCCCTTATCAGTAGTTGAACATGTCTACAATGGCTAATGGCTAATAAATTAACTTTTTGTATTGGTGTCAATACTTCTAAAGCAGAAGCGCAGTCATGTCTGTGGTGGAGCAGACAAGGTTTCAACTGGTATTGGTTTTCTTTTCAAATACTTCTGATGCACTTGATCGAGCTTGCCTGACACGGTGGGACCAATTAAATAGTTCCCAAAGTGCAACACTTTCATTTAATTTAGCACCGCACTTTACCCGTGACTTTCCAGGTTAAATAAAACGTTTTAGAAAGAAAACAAATACTATTTAAAGCCAAGTCTACTGTAGAGAGTGAGAAGAGCAGAGAATCAGAAAGGCAGGCAGACAAGCCAACTGAGAGTCACTCACCATAGGGGTGTTCAGGGAGGAGTTAGAGACTGACATGCTGAGAGCAGCCCCCGTCTCCTCCTCCACCACCACTGCAGCCTGCGACTGCTGAAGGTGGCAGGAGAGAGAGGACGAGGAAGAGGACGAGGACGAGGAAGAGGCAGAGTGGGAGGCCTGGAAGGGGGGGAAAAGGAGAGCGTGGGGGAAGGAGAAAGTAGAAAGAGAGGAGCAGAGAGAATGTACAGTGGGAGATGTTATTTAGCAAAAGAAGATGTAGGTCTACGCAGATAGTTAAGCCCAATCTAGAAGCAGCAGAAAACAATAGGCTTGATGGACTAAAAGAATGCTACGGCAGACAAAGCGTTAAAATAGAAACACACTAGTGCTTTCTAATATTCTACTGTTACCTCTGTGTTATGCATCGCTCTGATGGAGGCCGGGCTTTCCAAAAAGAAAAAAGGAATGAGATTTGATGAGTGCAATGGAAAATGAAGCCCCAAATTTTTTTACAAATTTAAAACGCATCATCATGATGCTGTGGCCGGTGACACTGCTGGGAACTAGTCCGCGTTCACATCCTTGTCGGAACTAGGAAACTCCAACATTTCCGACTTGCTGATTTGTTGAACGCAGTTACCATGTAGGAAATGTCAGAGTTTCCGTGGAACGTATCAACAGTAGACTAAAGGAAAAAAATACTAAAATATAGTTTGAGTGGATTTTCCCTTTAAGCCGTTTCACCTAAGCATTTACATAAATTATCTGAACCTTTGTCATTAGTTCCCCTAACTGCCAATGTAAATTCTTTCCATGATTCTCCTTTGTTGTTAAGGCACAACAAGCAACCTGGTCTCAGAGAAATAGTATAATACTATACATGCACCAAGATGTATATCATCCAATTCGTATGCTATTGTATGTCCAGGTAAGACGTTTGATACTATACATCCTATAATTAGTATGATATTGTATGATCTATTCATAGTCACCTTACATCTACAAATGACCTATTTTTTTTACTTTAGTTTATTTAGTAAATATATAAAAACTGCATTGTAGGTGTAGGGCTTGAAAGTAAAAATTTCACAGTAAGGTCTACACCTGTTGGATTCTAGGCATGTGACTAATAACATTTGATTTTGATCGCTACTCCACTCCAAAAAATATATATATATAAAAAAAAGTTTACCTTCATTTAACTAGGCAAGTCATTACGCAACCTAACGTAACATAATATATCATACTAAATGGAGTGCCACAGATTTACGTACAGAATAATACGAATTGCCCTGAGACCACGGTGAACTATGCCTACATACTGTGCAAAACACATGACTGGCCGAAATGGAAAAAATTAGCTACTGGATCAGAAGTGAGTGGACATTCTGCTCAGGTAGAAGTCTATTCATTCTGGCAATCAGAAAGTACACAATGTGGACATGTCAGTTAACAACCGCCAGCAAAGTAACAACTTTTTGATTACATGAAACACAAACACCCTTTCCTCTCCCTCCCTACATCCAGGAGCGCATCTTTCACTGGGGACATGTCCCCCCCCCCACATTCTGACCCCTCCAGTTTTATCATTGGAATGTGATACAAAACGAGGCAACGGTGTGCTTTAGGACCATGCAAACGTCTCAGAGCGGTCTGGTAGGATGTTTGGCGTGTTTATCCCACTGGATACATTTCATTTTTAAATGTTTATGTCCCTCCCACTCCTAAAACCAAAGTTGTGCCCGTGTCTACATCTATAGCTTAAGTTCAAACCAATCCTTGTTTTATTTCCCTGCTCCCCAGAGGATTCTGTGATTGGTCTTAATCCTCACCCACTATGAACTGGGCATGCAGTCATCCACAAGGTCAAATAACAGGAAAAAAATGTGCAGAAATGTTTCATTTTCGTTTCTCACATTTTGATCCGCTTTAGATATGTTTAAAAATATCCGTAAATACGGATAAACCTTGAGCATGGATTGACTCATTTATATCGGGTTCATTTTTTTTCTGGCAGAGCAAATGACTTTCTCCAACCATGAATGTCTGGTAGAGAGATTATGGCATTGAATATAATCTGGGAAGTAAACTATTACAGCCTTGCAGAGGCCTGAAACAAACATAACAAATGGCCAAAATGATGAAAACAAATTCAATTCAAATACAGTGGTGGGATGTAAGATGGGACATCATGGAGGACAAGTCTGTACAAAAGGCCAATCGTCTTATGCCGGTGGAAAAAAACACATCTTACTGAGAAGTGGTAGTAATTTAAATTGTACCGTTGCACTGATTTGTATTTGTTGTTAAGATGTTTTTTTATGATGCAAAAGTTAGCCTACTGGTTAAGTTCCCTTGAGCAAGGCACTTAACCCTAATTTGCTCCAGGGGTGCCGTACTACTATGGCTGACCCTGTAAAGCAACATTTCTCTGCACCTATCCGGTGTATGTGACAATAAAACATGTCTTTTAAAATGTTTTCTCTATGTATTTAAGTAGAGTTTGGAGATGAGTTACCATGAGTTACCACTAGACCCTGCTTTTCTTCTTCTATGTTATACAGATGGGCTAAAACATAATGGACTCACTCACCACTCAATCCTACACACTTGGTACAATATATGATAAGAAAATGAGTTTCCTGAAATGCATTTGTATTGGGCCTTGGTAAGTGATGGATGTGTGTGAACAGGGTGTGTGGATGGGCTGGCGTACTGCATGTTGTAACACTGGGGAGTGTGAGGCCTCAGTGTGGCTTCAGTGTGAGGTGAGGGGCTATAGTTTACCAGCTGCCTCTGTTTGGGTGGCAGTGCCGGGGGTGGGAGGGGCTCGTGGACAGAGTCGCTGCTGCTAAACGAGTCATTGAAGCCGTAGACTTCCTGGAAGTGCTTGTTGCGTTGCTCATAGATGCTCTTGCTCTGTGGCATCTGGTAGAAAACTGAGGGCTGGGGCTCCGAGTAGTCTTCCACAAACTGCATGTACTTCAGTACTGTGGGGGTGAGACGTGCACACACAGACGCACACAGACGCACACGCACACACACAGACGCACACAAACACAGACCAAAAAAAACGGGATATTACAATAACAATGCGCTTGTAGATGATAATGACAGTGTTCTTCAGAGTATCCCAAACTGTTTACACATTGTTATAGTGTTTAGATGAGGAGGAAATTCTACATGTCAAATGTTGGTTTAAATGGAGCACTTCACTTCCAATCCTGTAAATTGTAAAAATGAAAAATGGTCGTGGTGTGCATTAAATACAATTTCAAAACAAGAAAATCGTATTTTGGGGGAGATGACAATGCTAGCCCTGTAGAAACCCTGACCATTTTGTCATTAGAACAGTGCTCTGCTGTTGAAAATCTAAATAAACAGGCTAGCGGAGGCACAAGTGCAACCAAACCTGCTGGTCCTGGTTTTAAGCTCTTTATAGTGCTACTGAACATATAAAATGTGCTGATTACTACATAGTTATGGCCACCATTCAACACATACGCTGAGAGGGCCAATCAGCACAAGCTCATTTCCTGCACAGCCGGGAGAGTCCCCTCCTCTATTAACTGACACATTCCATCAACAAATAAATGATTTCATGTGAGCTCACAGGGCTGGCATAAGTGAAACCTCCAGGCCTCTGTGTGTGTGTGTGTGTGTGTGTGTGTGTGTGTGTGTGTGTGTGCGCACAGGGCTCCTAGCTGTGGACTCATCCACACAGGCCAGCCCGCAGCACAAACATGAAGCGCATGGAACTCCCAACGGCTCTTCATTCAGCAGCAGCATGTCCTATCCAACATGGCTGGCCCCATTGTGATGGTCTAGCTAGCAGACAGAGGGTTGAGGGCAAGATGGAACAACCAAATCCTATAGGAACATAATAAGTATGGCAGATCTGCAGGGGTTACAAGCATTTATTAGACGGACACACCTGCCCAATAAAGGTGTCCAAATGCTTCCCAGCCGAAACAGTTCGGAAGAGTTTGTGCATATATTATGACAACATTTTGTGACGTTTTAGACTAGGGTATGTTTTTTTTTGTCATCTGTTCGGGCACACAAAAAATTTTCTTGAGGCAAACCGAAGTTGGTAGCTGAAGTCTACGGGGTCAATTTCACACCATATGTATTGATTAAAAAATATATAAAAATTGTGAACATGAAAAATAAAGTTGAGAATGTAAACATTATATTTTTGAGGATGAGTGAAATTAATAATGGATGTTGAAATCAAAAACCCAACAATTGAAAGCAAAATGTATAGAATTGTAAACAAAAATAAGACATCAAAAGCAAAACCCAAGAATTTTGAAAACTAATGCAAAAATTGTTTTCGGTTCAACTTTCCCAGCAACCAATCACACTGAATAGATTTTGCCTACACTCTTGCCTGCATGTACTACCATTTGGTTACGCTACTCGTATCTTTGCTTCGATGTCAGTTTCTTTGCTTTCACTGCCAGTCTTTTTTCGATTGCGAGTTTTTGCATAATTCTTCCCTGAAGGGTGGGGTGTAGAGGGAGGTCTAGACAATGAGTCTCCATTGGTCCACTAGTTTTGGAGTGACGGTTCGTCTTAACCCAATCAATGAACATGATAGACAGGCTTTTTTTCTACTGCCTATTTGAGTAGACGGTCTGACGTCACCTAGTTTTAGGGTTTTAGCTAACGGACTTCAAAAATATGTCAGTCACGGGTCAATAATGTACAGATATTAGAAGCATGTCTATCTAATACATTTAATAACAAACCATCTAACAACTTAGTAAACATATGAATTACCTGTTGCACAAAGTTTAGTGCAGATGTATGGCGAACCAGTTACCAACACCTGCGCTGAACGTTGTGCGACAGGTAATTCATGTTCATTGATTGGGTTAAGGCGAACCGTCACTCCAAAACTAGCGGACCAATGGAGACTCATTGTCTACGCCTCCCTCTAAACCTCGCCTTTCACGGGAAAATGATGCCCAAACTTGCAATCGAAAAGACTGGCAGTGTAAGCAAAGATACGAGATGTGTAACCGAAAGGTAGTACATTCAGGCAAGAGCGGAGGCTAAATCTATTCAATAGGATTGGTTACTGGGAAAGTTTAACCGAAAACGATTTTTGCATTAGTTCTCAAAAAATATTTTTGAATCATTTGTCAGAGTTTTGCTCTCACTTTAAAATGATTTGCTTACAAGTTTTTGGGGTTTGATGTCTTATTTATACAATTCTGTGCATATAATTCTATACATTTTGCTTTTAATTGTTGTGTTTTTGATTTCAACATCCATTATTTCACCCGTCCTGAAAATATAATGTTAATATTCTCAACTTTATTTTTCATGTTCACGATTTATTTTATTTGGAATATAATACATATGGCGTGAAATTGACCCCATAGAAGTCTACGCCCCTTCATCGGTGATTGGTCAACAGTATGGATTCTTCAATAAAATCTTTGCTGTCATTCAACAAGAGATTACTCTTTTTCTTGCACACTTTTTCATTCACAAAATACTGCACCAAACATCTTAGATGTATAATCGAAGATATCCTAATGCAAAAACATAAAAAAATAAATGACAGATTTTTGGCAGGGTAGCCTAGTGGTTAGCGCGTTGGACTAGTAACCGAAAGGTTGCAAGTTCAAATCCCCGAGCTGACAAGGTACAAATCTGTCGTTCTGCCCCTGAACAGGCAGTTAACCCGCTGTTCCTAGGCCGTCATTGAAAATAACAATTTGTTCTTAACTGACTTGCCTAGTTAAATAAAGGAAAAATAAAAAATAAAATACAAATTAATTCTAACTATTTTGAGGAAGTGTATACTTGATAAGGCAAACAGTACTATTGGTGCTTTTTTTCTTGTTTTTCAAGCAAAGGTCTTTTAAGGAAGTATAAGAGCACAATCGTTCGGTTCACCTAACCGAGTTTGGCTAGGCGCCAGCCGAACTGGAGCTTGCTGACGCCTTAAGGGTGCCAGGTTTTGTATGAACCCAGCCACAACCCCTACTGGAAAAAAAACATGGGACCCCAACGTTACACTGAGATAAAATATAATGTGTTCTATTTAATTCTGTGGTTTTATCGTTATAGCACAGCAGTAGGCCTCCGTGTGCATTACAGACATACCTAAGGGGCCTAATCCACTGTATTTGGAGCTTAAATGTCAAAATCCTGGTAACAGCAGAGATTGTATAAGGCTTTTTATGAATTATTTCTGCCTCCCCCTGACATCAGATACTCACTGTGACGGCTCTTCTTCTCAGGGAGTGGCGGTGGACTCTGAGGTACATCTGTCGTCTCGCTGCCGCTGAACTCAGACACAAACCCCCCGGCGGTGTGGCACAGGGGCAAGATGTCGGGCGTGAACAGGGGAAAGGGGGGCACAGGCGGTAGGTCCTCCTCCATGAGGTTGTCGTACTGGGATGGGTGGCGCTCAAAGGAAACGCACCAGGATGAGCCCGAGTAGGAGCCGTCGGAAAAGCCTGAGCAGGCGCCACCTCTGCGCTTCTTTTCTGGCAGGGCAGGGGGCGGCAGGGCGGAAGTCACGGAGCAGGCCTGGAGGGAGCTGAAGTGGAGTTGTGCCAGCGGCGGACCGGGGCCAGGGCAGGAAGACTCGCTGTGGGACTCAGGCAGGGGGCTGAGGCACGCTCCCACTGGCACAGGAGTCATCTGCTCCAAGCTGGACAGGTCCTGGTGCAGGAAGTCGTAGTCCGGGTCGTAGTGGTCTGTGGTGTCTGTGGAGGGGAGGAGGGAGGGAGAGAGAGAGAGAGAGAGAGAGAGAGAGATGGGGGATAGGTGAGTCACCCCACAGAGCACTGAAAACAATGCCACACTGTCACTTTGGCATAAAAGGTACTTTTCTCAAAAAAACCCACTCAGGAGCACAACAAACACATTGGCAGAATCTATTTTTATTAGGGGGTGAGGTGGGATATTGGGATTTCACAAAGGGTTGGTTTTGAAACTGATCCATGACACGTCAGTTGATCATAATGGAAAAGGCACAAAACGGTTCGCTTCTCTTTCCACTGAGAAAAGGGCCACCTGATGACTTGGTGCAATGTTCTTATCACCTTGACAACCGTCAATTTCTTGTCTTCGGTCCCAAAAGGTTTCAGCCGTGGTATTACAGCTTAGACTTTTTGAGGCTGCATCTCAATAGCATCGCATGGCTTCCTCTCCTCAACAAATAAGCACCCAGTAAGCATCCACCATATTGCCCTGCTCCCTGCTATCCTGTTTCCAGACCGATGCAGATGAAGGAGACGAGACTGCTTAAAGACTATTGAGATGCAGCCTCGCAAGATGGTGGTCACAGCTCGTAAACAATGCTCAGTGCAGTTGGAGGTGGCAAGAACAGGAAGCTCCTACCTGAGTGTGTTGACTCATTACACGCATCAGCAGCAGGCTTGTTTTCGCACACTGTGGCTGCCACATCAAGACAAACTATGGTGATCCCGTGGTGACCACGGTGCTCCTAATCAAAGAGACAGGCCTCTCTTGCTGGAATCATCGCGGCTCCTCTCTACCCTAATGGGCTCATAGCGGCTCCTCTCTACCCTAATGGGCTCATAGTGGCTCCTCTAACCTAATGGGCTCATAGTGGCTCCTCTCTACCTAATGGGCTCATAATGGCTCCTCTCTAACCTAATGGGCTCATAGTGGCTCCTCTCTAACCGAATGGACTCATAGAGGCTCCTCTCTAACCTAATGGGCTCATAGTGGCTCCTCTCTACCCCCAATTGGCTCATAGTGGCTCTTCTCTAACCTAATGGGCTCATAGTGGCTCCTCTCTAACCTAATGGGCTCATAGTGGCTCCTCTCTAACCTAATGGGCTCATAGTGGCTCCTCTCTAACCTAATGGGCTCATAGTGGCTCCTCTCTAACCCCAATGGGCTCATAGTGGCTCCTCTCTACCCCAATTGGCTCATAGTGGCTCCTCTCTAACCTAATGGGCTCATAGTGGCTCCTCTCTAACCTAATGGGCTCATAGTGGCTCCTCTCTAACCTAATGGGTTAATAGTGGCTCCTCTCTAACCTAATGGGTTCATAGTGGCTCCTCTCTAACCTAATGGGCTCATAGTGGCTCCTGTCTAACCTAATGGGCTCATAGTGGCTCCTCTCGAAAACCAATGGGATCCTCTCTACCCAATGGGCTCCTCTCCAATCAGGCCTCTGTGAAGCCAGTGCAGGAACATGTAACTCATATGTGTTTGTGTTGTGTGTGAGTTTCATGTGTGTGTGTTAGGGATGAGCATTTGAAATCTTTTGACTGTTCGGGTACCCGCATGAAAAAAGAACACAAGGCCCGCACTGGATTTTTGAGTGCATTTTCCTAGATGTCATCAGATTGCAACAGCGCGTAATTTATCATATACATTACAAACAAATCCTAATAGCTAAATTGCCTCAATAAAAAAGCAAGTGCCATGTAAGATGAATTTATTGAAACCATAATATCAACTGGTTATTATATTATATCTTGAAACACAATCTTCAAAAAGGCAGTAACCTGCTTGTAGAACTCCATGGCTGTGTAATGGCATAGCCTTGTTTTGTTCATTTAGTAGACAGACGCTCTTAATTCCTGAGCCCTTATCACAGTCAAGACACCTATTTTATAGTAAAAAAAACATGATGTAATATAAGAATAAAATATAACAGAATATTTATCCAAATGAATAAAGTTGCCAGTGTGAAGTGATGCACATCTCATGCCTGGAGCAGTTATTCTCAGAGAGGGATAATTTGAAACGGGGCTCAATTTGTTTGAGATGAAAGAAAAAATTCAGGGTTACAAACCAACATTTGTCTTCTTTTCGATATACAGACATTCGATTTAATCTTCGGAATTTTCAAAATGGATGAACAATTCCACATTGAACACTGCATAGTGATGAATTATGGCCATGACATCTGTTTGGTGAGTAGGCATAAGGCCCTGACATCTGTTTGGTGAGTAGGCATAAGGCCATGACATCTGTTTGGTGAGTAGGCATAAGGCCAGAACATCTGTTTGGTGAGTAGGCATAAAGCCAGAACATCTGTTTGGTGAGTAGGCATAAGGCCCTGACATCTGTTTGGTGAGTAGGCATAAGGCCCTGACATCTGACACTCTAGGATTCTTCTTAACTTCATTGAGCATTCTGTACTGTGAGCTTGCAGTCATCTTTGCAGGATGGCCACTCCCAGGGAGAGTAGCAACAATGCTGAACTTTCTCCATTTATAGACAATTTGTCTTACCGTGGACTGATGGACATCAAGGCTTTTAGAGATACTTTTGTAACCTTTTCAAACTTAATGCAAGTCAACCATTCTAAATTTTAGGTCTTCTGAAATCTCTTTTGTTCGAGGCATGGTTGACATCAGACAATGCTTCTTGTTAATAGAAAACTCAAATTTTATGAGCGTTTTTTATGGGGCAGGGCAGCCCTAACCAAAATCTCCAATCTCATCTCATTGATTCGACTCCAGGTTAGTTGACTCCTGACTCCAATTAGCTTTTGGAGAAGTCATTAGCCTAGGGGTTTACATACTTTTTCAACCCTACACTATGAATGTGTAAATTATGTATTCAATATAGACAAGAAAAATACAATAATGTGTTATTAGTTTAAGCACAGTGTTTGTCTATTGTTGCGACTTAGATGAAGATCAGATCAAATTTTATGCACAATTTATGCAGAAATCCAGGTAATTCCAAAGGGTTCACATACACTACCGTTCAAAAGGTGGGGGTCACTTAGAAATGTCTAATGGCAGCTTCATTAAATAGTACCCACACAACACCAGTCTCAACGTCAACAGTGAAGAGGCGACTCCGGGATGCTGGCCTTCTAGGCAGAGTTTTTCTGTCCAGTGTCCGTGTTCTTTTGCCCATCTTAATCTTTTCTTTTTATTGGCCAGTCTGAGATAAGTTTTTTTTTTGCAACTCTGCCTAGACGGCCAGCATTCCGGAGTCTCCTCTTCACTGTTGACGTTGAGACTGGTGTTTTGCGGGTACCTTTCAATTAAGCTGCCAGTTGAGGACTTGTGAGGCGTGTGTTTCTCAAACGAGACACTCTAATGTACTTGTCCTCTTGCTCAGTTGTGCATCGGGGCCTCCCACTCCTCTTTCTATTCTGGTTAGCACCCGTTTGCGCTGTTGTGTTATGGGAGGAGTACACAGCGTTGTGCGAGATCTTTCGTTTCTTGGCAATTTCTCAGATGGAATAGCCTTCATTTCTCAGAACAAGAATAGACTGACGAGTTTTAGAAGAAAGTCCTTTGTTTCTGGACATTTTGAACCTGTAATCGAACCCACAAATGCTGATGCTCCAGATACTCAATTAATCTAAAGGCCAGTTTTATTGATTCTTTAATAAGCAAAACAGTTTTCAGCTGTGCTAACATAATTGCAAAATGGTTTTCTAATGATCAATTAGCCTTTTAAAATGATAAACTTGGATTAGCTAACACAACGTGCCATTGGAACACAGGAGTGACGGTTGCTGATAATGGCCTCTACGCCTATGTAGATGTTCCATTAAAAAAATCTGCCGTTTCCAGCTACAATAGTAATTTACAACATTAACAATGTCAACACTGTATTTCTGATCAATTTGATGTTATTTTAAATGGACAAAAACAAGGACATTTCTAAGTGACCCCAAACTTTTGAACGTTAATGTACGTTTTCTTGTCACTGCATGCTTGATGTTTCTGATGAAATTACGCTCTTTGTCAAACTAATGTTTTTGCATATTGTCAGTGTGGAACCTGTCTATGTTTTGGGGGGTTATAGCCTAGGCTAACTAATTCTAAATGGCACTAGCAGTTTGCAAAGTAGCTTAAGCGGAAAATAGACAGGACGCAATTATTCAAAAACTGCAGCTCGTTGTTGGAACACATTTTTGTACTTCAATCAACCTGTCCATTTTGAATTTGTGATAAAACTGTCATAATTTGTAAGGAATGTAGCTTGTGTATTCCATCAGTTACATATATTTTTATAGACAATTATTTCTGTAAACCTAACAGGTGCTTGTGTGTGCACTGAGCACGTGCGGAGGGAGAGGTTGGAATGGAATTGAGTGAATATGACACGAAATACTGCCCAAACGGGCAAGTAAAATGTACAAATGGAACACTAGGGTCAAAGCAAATTAACATCGTCTTAAAGACAACATTTGACTTGCCCATTCGGGTAGGCACAAAGCACATTCCACCAAATAGTTTACATTATTTGAAAAATAAAATGGATCTCTGGTTAAAGATCGAGCTTTGACGCATGTTTGAGTACTCACCCAGAGCCTCACTGCTGGTGTTGCGTGAGCACTGCCCACTGTCCATTGTCCAGGACAGCTGCCCGTCGGACTTGCTCAGCTTGCCCATGCTATTGCAGGGGGATATGCGCGGCGACTCCCCTCCATAGTAATGGCTGCCCCCAGAGAAGCGCCTCTGCAGGGCATCCACCTCGTACTCCTGCCAACCAGAGAGAGGTGACAAGACCCGCTTTAGTGGAAAAATACATAATAGCCGGCAAAAAAGAAACAGTGCAAGAAATGGCTTATATATGTCACACCCCGGTGTAAAACATAGCAAAATCCAAAATGGCAACTTATTCCCTATGTGGCCTGGCCAGAAGTAGTACACTATACTGAATATGGTGCCATTTCAGACACAGCCCCAGTGTGTGTAGCTGCTCCTTCCACTGTACCTGTTTGTGGAGGCCGATGCCCATGAAAGACTGGAGTCACTGTACCTGTTTGTGAAGGCCGATGCCCATGAAAGACTGGAGTCACTGTACCTGTTTGTGGAGGCCGATGCCCATGAAAGACTAGAGTCACTGTACCTGTTTGTGGAGGCCGATGCCCATGAAAGACTGGAGTCACTGTACCTGTTTGTGGAGGCCGATGCCCATGGGAAGACTGGAGCCACTGGTGGCGCGGCTCATGGGGGCCACTACTGCCACCCGGGTGGGTGAGGGGGCAGACTGGCGCTTCTTTGGAGGCAGAGCAGGAGGACTGGTGGGGGAGAAGAAGGTGACGACATTTAAATATGAAGCAGCGTGCAATGTCCATCAATGCAACGTATTCCAAAAGCCACGCATGCAGCCCTAGCCACAGTACACTGACTGATTCACTTCTTCTGTGTGTACTGTGTAGTATGTATTCTGTAGTATGTTTGGTGAAGGGAGGTTGGGAAAAGACTGCACTGACACTGGCCTGGGTGGGTTGAGAGATAATATACAATATCTGACACTTTCCGAGAGCCTTCTGTAGTAGCAGAACAATGGGAAAAATGTGCAGTGCACGAGTCACTGCTTGGCTGCTTTTTCCCACACCACAAACAGATAGTGGTGGAGAGAGCAGCAGCTACTGAATTGTTTCCACACCGCAGTGCACACAGATGGCCCAATGACGAGATGCAGGGCAGGCAGGCAGCTGTGGTGATGAAGAAGTTGAGGATATACTCTATTCCAGTTAGGGAGTGGGGTGAGGGTGACAAGGCAAGTCCCCAGGGAGGAGAATTTTTTTAATGAATTACCACAAAAAAAGAACGACAAAATCTGCAGTGTGCCCCTACGTAAGACACACAGACCGCTGTCGTGAGCTACCCTGCTGCGGGCAAGGTGACATTCAGAGAGCTACCCGCACCTGCTGCGGGCAAGGTGACATTCAGAGAGCTACCCGCATCTGCTGTGGGCAAGGTGAAATTCAGAGAGCTACCCGCACCTGCTGCGGGCAAGGTGACATTCAGAGAGCTACCCGCACCTGCTGCGGGCAAGGTGACATTCAGAGAGCTACTCGCACCAGTTGCGGGATAAGTGACATTCAGAGAGCTACCCGTACCTGCTGCGGGATAAGTGAAATTCAGAGAGCTACCCGTACCTGCTGCGGGATAAGTGAAATTCAGAGAGCTACCCGTACCTGCTGCGGGATAAGTGAAATTCAGAGAGCTACCCGTACCTGCTGCGGGATAAGTGAAATTCAGAGAGCTACCCGTACCTGCTGCGGGATAAGTGAAATTCAGAGAGCTACCCGTACCTGCTGCGGGATAAGTGAAATTCAGAGAGCTACCCGTACCTGCTGTGGGATAAGTGAAATTCAGAGAGCTACTGTTCGGAGCAGAAGGAAAGACAAAGAGCCTTTAAGGATTTAGAAGTGTCTGGATATGCTGCTGTCCAGTGTGTTTGTGGTGGGCTCTGGAATCTGGTCCATTTCCATTCCTTGTCGTCACTCTCTGGCCGTAAACTCGCCAGCCTCTGCCGAGCACAGTTTCTCCCAAAAGAAAAGAGCCTCAGAGATGGTGCCGTGACAGTTCTCACCAGAGGAAGTCTAATTTCTGACACCTCCCTTTTTTACCCCCTTCAAAGTCTATAAAGCTTTCTAAAGAATCAAGACTACTTATAACACACAGTTTCCCAGCTATTGTACCTCTCTTGTCTTCTTGTAAAGAGACGAGCGGCAACCACATTGGCCTGTAATCCAAGGACATTCAATGTGATGAGTGGTATACAATGAACGTTTTTCAGTTGATAAATTGGTGTTGGCTTCAAGAGAGCTGTGTGCTGCGCTATCGGCAGGCCTAACAAGTATACAGAGTTGGGGACTTGAGTCTTGGCTAAACAGTGATTTGTGACTTGGCTACTGCATTTCCTTCAGTGCAGACTTGACCCTGCCTTGTGCTGTGACTGAGAGCAGTCAATTAAATGATCTTATGAGGGGTTAAACTTTTCCCATTCCGAAGCAGTTTATTAAGTCTGAATGCAATGGTATCCTGCAGAATGGAATGGTATCCTGCAGAATGGAATGGTAATCTGCTTGGATCATGATATTGATATGCAGCTCTGTGCCATTTGAAGAAAGAGAGGTGAGATACTGGAGACTTGACTTGGACTTGCCTGAAGCGACATGTCTGGGCCAGTGATAGGGGGGCTCCATTGATGAACTACTGTATATTGAAGCTATGAAACAGACACTATCTCCATGAAAGAAGCTCTTACTTGTGTTCAGCCATCTTGAGGCCAGGGAGAGGGGGTTTTGGTGGGGCCACCACCTCCTCCTCCTCCTCCTCTCCAGTGGGTTCAGTCAGGGCTTCCATAGATTGGGACGTGGCTGAGCTCTTGTCCAGACTCTCCTTCTCATTGGCAGGCGGCTCAGCAGCACTGTGGGTATGCAAGTTGTTTACTGATGTTGTTTTACATCTTGTACAATTACCATCAAGTCTGATATATACAGTGGGGTAAAAAAGTATTTAGTCAGCCACCAAGTGTGCAAGTTCTCCCACTTAAAAAGATGAGAGAGGCCTGTAATTTTCATCATAGGTACACTTCAACAAAAAATTCCAGAAAATCATAAATTATATTTTGGTTTCATCTGACCATATGACATTCTCCCAATCTTCTTCTGGATCATCCAAATGCTCTCTAGCAAACTTCAGACGGGCCTGGACATGTACTGGGGGACACGTTTGGCACTGCAGGATTTGAGTCCCTGGTGGCGTAGTGTGTTACTGATGGTAGGCTTTGTTACTTTGGTCCCAGCTCTCTGCAGGTCATTCACTAGGTCCCCCCGTGCGGTTCTGGGATTTTTGCTCACCGTTCTTGTGACCATTTTGACCCCACAGGGTGAGATCTTGCGTGGAGCCCCAGATCGAGGGAGATTATCAGTTGTCTTGTATGTCTTCCATTTCCTAATAACTGCTCCCACAGTTGATTTCTTCAAACCAAGCTGCTTACCTATTGCAGATTCAGTCTTCCCAGCCTGGTGCAGGTCTACAATTTTGTTTCTGGTGTCCTTTGACAGCTCTTTGGTCTTGGTCATAGTGGAGTTTGGAGTGTGACTGTTTGAGATTGTGAATAGGTGTCTTTTATACTGATAACAAGTTCAAACAGGTGCCATTAATACAGGTAATGAGTGGAGGACAGAGGAGCCTCTTAAAGAAGAAGATACAGGTCTGTGAGAGCTAGAAATCTTGCTTGTTTGTAGGTGACCAAATACTTATTTTCCACCATAATTTGCAAATAAATTCATAAAAAATCCTACAATGTGATTTTCTGGATTTTTTCCCCTAATTTTGTCTGTAGTTTAAGTGTACCTATGATGAAAATGACAGGCCTCTCATCTTTTTAAGTGGGAGAACTTGCACAATTGGTGGCTGACTAAATACTTTTTTGCCCCACTGTATTTACTGAACATATGAGAAAATGAGGTTAGTGGAGGAGTGTATTGATGTCCTCCGTGGCTCACTCACCTCTCGGGTGGGGTGGCCACTGGCACTGGTTTGACAGGAGACGTGGGGGAAGGATGCTCCTGTTTCTCTATGGTCAGTTTCACTAGCTCCTGTGAACAATCACCACGTGCAGTTAATAAATGCTAGACAACTTCATAGCCATTTTTAGCATCTCTTACCGAGAGAGTACTAAGTACTCGGCATAGCTACCATTTCCCCAAAAACCATAACGTTCATTAAATTTTACACATAATCTGCGATGTCTCATATTTCACGTTTACTTGTTTTCTGGTATGCTAACCTTTCCTTAACACCGCCGAGCACTACCTTGATCACAGTGGTGACGGTTTGGTATGCTAACATTACCTTAACACCGCCGAGCACTACCTTGATCACAGTGGTGACGGTTTGGTATGCTAACATTACCTTAACACCGCCGAGCACTACCTTGATCACAGTGGTGACGGTTTGGTATGCTAACATTACCTTAACACCGCCGAGCACTACCTTGATCACAGTGGTGACAGTCTGGTATGCTAACATTACCTTAACACCATCAAGCACTGCCTTGATCACAGTGGTGACGGTAAAGATGGTTTCTTTATCTTCCAGGTTGACCCCCTCCAGCATGACTTGGTCAGACCAACGGATGAGATTGCCCAGACTCTGGTACACACGGTTCAGACAGGAGGACACCCCCGAGCTGTGAACACCCCAGAGGAAAGATTGGGCTAACAGACTGACGAAAACACTCCATGGTTGGTTGGCAATTCTGTATCAGTCTTTGAAGGTTCCTCATGATTTCAACCTTAAAACTAATATAATCAGCAACCTTAAAATGACATTTGGCTGAATCTCATCTCGTGACGGTTGAAGCGTTGTCTAAAAATCCTCAATGGGCCAACAAGCTCCAGATACAGTGCATTCAGAAAGTATTCAGACCCCTTCCCCTTTTCCACATTTTGTTATATTTAAGCCTTATTCTAAAATTGATTCAATATTTTTCCCCCCTCAATCTACACACAATAGCTCGTAACGACAAAGCAAAAACAGTTTTTTGCAAAATACATTATAGAAAAATGTCATTATGGGGTATTGTGTGTAGATTGATGAGGAAAGTGTATCTCCCCTGGGCCAGACTCACCTGTGCTGGATCCTTGCATCCACTTGGACTAAAGGCAGGATGGCCTCCAGGACCTTACTGGCAGAGCCTGGTAACATCTCCAGCACCTTCTTGTCCACCGCCATCTTGTCAATGATGGTCTTGAAGTAACGCAAGGCACTGACCACGTCTTTCTCTTGCTCCTGTATCCGACTCAGACTCTGTAAAAGTAAGACAACGTGAGAACAATCGTGAACTTGGTGGCGTGGCATTACTTTTATTAATGGCATCTTGGTTGCGTGATTATTGCATAACATGAGGCTTTGTCACTCTGCCTTCAGTCTCACTCTGTTTTCTTGTAGGTTATAAATCAACAACTAATTGCTATTTTTGAGACGGGCACAGCAAAAGCTTGAGGTCTATGTAGAGGGAGAGATATATACACTGCTCAAAAAAATAAAGGGAACACTAAAATAACACATCCTAGATCTGAATGAATGAAATATTCTTATTAAATACTTTTTTCTTTACATAGTTGAATGTGCTGACAACAAAATCTAATTTATCAACCCATGGAGGTCTGGATTTGGAGTCACACTCAAAATTAAAGTGGAAAACCACACTACAGGCTGATCCAACTTTGATGCAATGTCCTTAAAACAAGTCAAAATGGGGCTCAGTAGTGTGTGTGGCCTCCATGTGCCTGTATGACCTCCCTACAATGCCTGGGCATGCTCCTGAGGCATGCCTGGGCATGCCTGGGCATGCTCCTGCCAACTCCTGGACAGTCTGTTGTGCAACGTGGCGTTGGTGGATGGAGCGAGACATGATGTCCCAGATGTGCTCAATTGGATTCAGGTTTGGGGAACGGGCGGGCCA
This sequence comes from Oncorhynchus kisutch, assembly GCF_002021735.2. Lineage (NCBI taxonomy): Eukaryota > Metazoa > Chordata > Actinopteri > Salmoniformes > Salmonidae > Oncorhynchus > Oncorhynchus kisutch. The sequence continues at coordinate 17,433,097 of NC_034176.2, read as the reverse complement.
GTCCATAGCATCAATGCCTTCCTCTTGCAGGAACTGCTGACACACTCCAGCCACATGAGGTCTAGCATTGTCTTGCATTAGGAGGAACCCAGGGCCAACCGCACCAGCATATGGTCTCACAAGGGGTCTGAGGATATCATCTCGGTACCTAATGGCAGTCAGGCTACCTCTGGCGAGCACATGGAGGGCTGTGCGGCCCCCCAAATAAATGCCACCCCACACCATGACTGACCCACTGCCAAACCGGTCATGCTGGAGGATGTTGCAGGCAGCAGAACGTTCTCCACGGCATCCCCAGACTCTGTCACGTCTGTCACATGTGCTCAGTGTGAACCTGCTTTCATCTGTGAAGAGCACAGGGCGCCAGTGGCGAATTTGCCAATCTTGGTGTTCTCTGGAAAATGCCAAACGTCCTGCACGGTGTTGGGCTGTAAGCACAACCTCCACCTGTGGACGTCGGGCCCTCATACCACCCTCATGGAGTCTGTTTCTGACCATTTGAGCAGACACATGCACATTTGTGGCCTGCTGGAGGTCATTTTGCAGGGCTTTGGCAGTGCTCCTCCTTGCACAAAGGCGGAGGTAGCGGTCCTGCTGCTGGGTTGTTGCCCTCCTACGGCCTCCTCCACGTCTCCCGATGTACTGGCCTGTCTCCTGGTAGCGCCTCCATGCTCTGGACACTACGCTGACAGACACAGCAAACCTTCTTGCCACAGCTGATGTGCCATCCTGGATGAACTGCACTACCTGAACCACTTGTGTGGGTTGTAGACTCCGTCTCATGCAACCACTAGAGTGAAAGCACCGCCAGCATTCAAAAGTGACCAAAACATCAGCCAGGAAGCATAGGAACTGAGAAGTGGTCTGTGGTCACCTCCTGCAGAAACACTCCTTTATTGGGGGTGTCTTGCTAATTGCCTATAATTTCCACCTGTTGTCTATTCCATTTGCAAAACAGCATGTGAAATTTATTGTCAATCAGTGTTGCTTCCTAAGTGGACAGTTTGATTTCACAGAAGTGTGATTGACTTGGAGTTACATTGTGTTGTTTAAGTGTTCCCTTTATTTTTTTGAGCAGTGTACATTAAACACACCTTGTTAGCAGGTTTCTCCGCAGTCTTGACGCCATGTTCTAAAGGCGGCTTACTGACTTTCTTTGAGGGTGTCCTTTTGATTTTGGGAGAGTGGAACTTGTCCATAAGCTTCATGGTGAAGGAAGACAAATGGGAGCGTTGGGAGTCTGAGGAGGAGAGGGAAAGAGAGAAAGGCAGAGTTAAGAGAAGAACCGCTAATCTTCATAATCAAGGGAGCATGAATTAAGAGAACACTAGTTAGAAAGTCACTTTTCGAGACACCACACGTCAAACTATGGAAGTTTCATTTAATGAAACACAACCTCTCCCAACTGCATTTGTTCAGAACTTCAGCCTATAAGAAATAGTAAGCACGTAACTTCTGAAGAACAATCAATATAGGAGAGATCCTCTGAAGATTTTGTGCATGTGTTCCTCAAAAGTGAATTTGTCAGAGTGAGATAATAGATAGGCCTACCTCACCAACAAAGTACACATATTAGCCTTAACTGCATAATATGAGTGAGAGCCTTGTAATCTGTCCTCGTAAAAAATAACATGTACTGTACTTCAACTGTATAGAAATAATGGTTACCCTCAAAACCTAAAATACGTTGTAGAGTACATAAAACAAATCTGCCCGTTTTTCATTGTCAACTGCATGAAGTCCATGGCCCAAATGAATCCTTTAGCAACCCGTACAGACAAAGGGGCTGGGACACAATGACATCAGCTTTATGAGAGAACCATCTGCAGAATGATGTGTTGCACATGGGACTCTTTATTTGGGAGTGTTTAAGTGGTGACTTAACACACTACATGACAATAGGCGTACCCTCACTCGTGCTCACTGTTATGAGAGCAGCGAATCCCCACAACCCCAACACCCCGAATCTGGATAGACCACTGCTATGGCAACAAGCAGTTTATTTACAATACTACATGTTTTCTCATGATCTCCAAACAATCTGGCTCTCATCACAGCCCTCTAAGAGTTGACTGCAGGCGGTGCTGCACTGTGCATGCCTGTGTGACCGATTGGGTTCAAAACCAGCCAACCCGGACTTCTGTGCTCCACAAGACTGTTAGCCCGCTGACCTTAAAGGGATACTTCAGGATTATGGCAATGAAGCCATTTATCTACTTTCCAGATGAACTCGTGGATACCATTTTTATGTCTCCGTGTGCAGTTTGAAGGAAGTTGCTAACTACAGTTAGCGGATTGTGGCAGTGGCTACGTAAACAAACCCAAACATGTTGACTATAGTCTCTCCTTTCCATAGACTGATAACAAGGTAAGGAAATAAATACATTGATCAAAAATAAACACAACATGTAAAGTGTTGGTCCCATGTTTCATGAGCTGAAATAAAAGATCCCAGAATATTTCCATATGCACAGAAATCTTATTTCTCTAAGATTTTGTCCACAAATTTGTTTACATCCTTGTTTGTGAGCATTTCTCCTTTACCAAGATAATCCATCCACCTGACAGGTGTAGCATATCAAGAAGTTGATTAAACAGCATGATCATTACACAGGTCCACCTTGTGCTGGGGAAATAAAAGGACACTTTAAAATGTGCAGTTTTGTCACACAACACAATTCCACAGATGGCTCAAGTGCTGAGGGATTGTGCAATTGGCATGCGGACTGCAGGAATGTCCACCTAAGCTGTTACCAGAGAATTTAATGTTCATTTTTCTACCATAAGCCACCTCCAATGTCATTTTAGAGAATTTGTCAGTGCGTCCAACCGGCCTCAAAACCGCAGACCACATGTAACCGTGCCAGCCCATGACCTCCACATCCAAATCAAATTTTATTTGTCACATACACATGGTTAGCAGATGTTAATGCGAGTGTAGCGAAATGCTTGTGCTTCTAGTTCCGACCATGCTGTAATATCTAACAAGTAATCTAACCTAACAATTTCACAACAACTACCTTATACACACAAGTGTAAAAGGGAAGAATAAGAATATGTACATAAAAATATATGAATGAGCGATGGCCGAACGGCATAGACAAGATGCAGTAGATGGTATAGAGGACAGTATATACATATGAGATGAGTAATGTAGGGTATGTAAACATTATATAAAGTGGCCTTGTTTAAAGTGGCTAGTGATACATTTATTACATCAATTTTACATTATTAAAGTGGCTAGAGATGAGTCAGTATCTTGGCAGCAGCCACTCAATGTTAGTGATGGCTGTTGAACAGTCTGATGGCCTTGAGATAGAAGCTGTTTTTCAGTCTCTTGGTCCCCGCTTTGATGCACCTATACTGACCTCGCCTTCTGGATGATAGCGGGGTGAACAGGCAGTGGCTCAGGCGTTTGGTGTCCTTGATGATCTTTTTGGCCTTCCTGTGACATCGGGTGGTGTAGGTGTCCTGGAGGACAGGTAGTTTGCCCCCAGTGATGCGTTGTGCAGACCTCACTACCCTCTGGAGAGCCTTACGGTTGTGGGCGGAGCAGTTGCAGTACCAGGCTGTGATACAGCCTGACCGGATGCTCTCGATTGTGCATCTGTAAAAGATTGTGAGTGCTTTTGGTGACACGCTGAATTTCTTCAGCCTCCTGAGGTTGAAGAGGCGCTGCTGCGCCTTCTACACCACGCTGTCTGTATGGGTGGACCATTTCAGTTTGTCCGTGATGTGTACGCCAAGGAACTTAAAACTTCCCACCTTCTCCACTACTGTCCCGTCGATGTGGATAAGGGGGTGCTCCCTCTGCTGTTTCCTGAAGTCCACGATCATCTCCTTTGTTTTGTTGACGTTGAGTGTGAGGTTATTTTCCTGACACCACACTCCGAGGGCCCTCACCTCCTCCCTGTAGGCAGTCTCGTCGTTGTTGGTAATCAAGCCTACCACTGTAGTGTCGTCTGCAAACTTGATGATTGAGTTGGAGGCGTGCATGGCCATGCAGTCATGGGTGAACAGGGAGTACAAGAGAGGGCTCAGAACGCACCCTTGTGGGGCCCCAGTGTTGAGGATCAGAGGGGTGGAGATGTTGTTACCTACCCTCACCACCTGGGGGCGGCCCGTCAGGAAGTCCAGGACCCAGTTGCACAGGGCGGGGGTCGAGACGAGTGACGAGTTTGGAGGGTACTATGGCGTTAAATGCTGAGCTGTAGTCGATGAACAGCATTCTTACATATGTATTCCTCTTGTACAGATGGGTTATGGCAGTGTGCAGTGTGATTGCGTCATCTGTGGACCTATTGGGGCGGTAAGCAAATTGGATTGGGTCTAGGGTGTCAGGTAAGGTAGAGGTGATATGGTCCTTGACCAGTCTCTTAAAGCACTTCATGATGACGGAAGTGAGTGCTACGGGGCGATAGTCATTTAGCACAGTTACCTTCGCTTTCTTGGGAACAGGAACAATGGTGGCCCTTTTGAAGCATGTGGGAACAGCAGACTGGGATAAGGATTGATTTAATATGTCCGTAAACACACCAGCCAGCTGGTCTGCGCATGCTCTAAGGGCTCGTGTAGGCCGGCAGCCTTGCGAGGGTTAACACATTTAAATGTTTTACTCACGTTGGCTGCAGTGAAGGAGAACCCACAGGTTTTGGTAGAGGGCCGTGTCAGTGGCACTGTATTGTCCTCAAAGCGAGCAAAGAAGTTGTTTAGTTTGTCTGGGAGCAAGACACCGTGGTCCACGAAGGGGGTAGTTTTCCTTTTGTAGTCAGTGATTGACTGTAGCCCCTGCCACATACCTTTCGTGTCTGACCTGTTGAATTGTGACTCTACTTTGTCTCTATACTGACACTTAGCTTGTTTGATTGCCTTGCGGAGGGAATAGCTACACGGTTTGTATTCGGTCATGTTTCCGGTCACCTTGCCCTGATTAAAAGCAGTGGTTCGCGCTTTCAGTTTTGTGCAAATACTGCCATCAATCCACAGTTTCTGGTTGGGGAATGCTGTGGGTACAACATCACCGATGCACTTGCTAATAAACTCGCTCACCGAATCAGCGTATTCATCAATGTTATTGTCCGACGCTATGCGGAACATATCCCAGTCCACGTGATCGAAGCAATCTTGAAGCATGGAATCAGATTGGTCGGACCAGCGTTGAACAGACCTGTACACGGGCGCTTCCCGTTTTAGTTTCTGTCTATAGGCTGGAAGCAACAAAATGGAGTCGTGGTCAGACTTTCCGAAAGGAGGGCGGGGGAGGGTTTTATATGCGTCGTGGAAGATAGAATAACAATGATTCAGGGTTTTGCCAGCACGGGTCGTGCATTCGATATGCTGATAAAATTAGGGAGCCTTGTTTTCAGATTAGCCTTGTTAAAATCCCCAGCTGTAATAAATGCAGCCTCAGGATATGTGGTTTCCAGTTAACATATAGTCAAATTAAGTTATTTCAGGGCCGTCGATGTGTCTGCTTGGGGGGATATACACGACTGTGATTATGATCGAAGAGAATTCTCTTGGTAGATAATGCGGTTGGCATTTGATTGTAAGCAATTCTGTGAATTGAACAAAAGGTGAACAAAATGACTTGAGTTCCTGTATGTTGTTATGATCACACCACGTCTCGTTAATCATAAGGTATACACTCCCGCCCTTCTTCTTACCGGAGAGATGTTTGTTTCTGTCGGCGCAATGCGTGAAGAAGCCAGGTGGCTGTACCGACTGATGACGTATCCCGAGTGAGCCATGTTTCCGTGAAACAAAGAACGTTACAATCTCGGATGCCTCTCTGGAAAGCAACCCTTGGATCGGATTTCGTCTACCTTGTTGTCAAGAGACTGGACATTGGCGAGTAGAATGCTCGGGGCAGGGCGCGATGTGCCCATCTACGGAGCCTGACCAGAAGACCGCTCCGTCTGCAGCGTGTTGTTTTGTGTCGCCGGCTGGGATTCGATCCATTGTCCTGAGTGGTGGACCAAACAGAGTGTCTGATCCATTGTCCTGAGGGGTGGACCAAACAGAGGATCTGATCCATTGTCCTGGGTGGTGGACCAAACAGAGGATCTGATCCATTGTCCTGAGTGGTGGACCAAACAGAGGATCTGATCCATTGTCTTGGGTGGTGGACCAAACAGAGGATCTGATCCATTGTCCTGGGTGCTGGACCAAACAGAGGATCTGATCCATTGTCCTGGGTGGTGGACCAAACAGAGGATCTGATCCATTGTCCTGAGTGGTGGAGCAAACAGAAGATCCGCTTTGGGAAAGTCGTATTCCTGGTCTTAATGTTGGTGAGTTGACGTTGCTCTTATTTCCAATAGTTCCTCCCGACTGTATGTAATAAAACATCATATTTTCTTGGGTAACAATGTAAGAAATAACACATAAGGAAACTAAATACTGCATAGTTTCCTAGGAACATGAAGCGAGGCGGCCATCTCTGTCAGCACCGGAAGTACAGGCTTCTTCACCTGCGGGGTCGCTGATACCAGCCACCAGCTGATGAAACAGTATGTTTGCATAACCAAAGAATTTCTGCACAAACTGTCAGAAACCATCTCAGGGAAGCTCATCTGTGTGCTGTAAGCTGAAAATGTCCCAGTTCTTCCATGGCCTGCATACTCACCAGAAGTCACCCATTGAGCATTTGGGGGATTTTTGGGATACACAGCAACTTCGCACAGTCATTGAAGAGGAGTGGGACATTCCACAGGCCACAATCATTAGCCTGATCAACTCTATATGAAGGAGATGTGTCGCGCTGTATGAGGCAAATGGTGGTCACACCAGATACTGACTGGTTTTCTTATCCACGCTCCTACCTTCTTTTTTTTTTAAAGGTATCTGTGACCAACAGATGCATATACATATTCCCAGTCATGGGAAATGCGTAGATTAGGGCGTAATGAATTTAGGGCCTATATTAACTGTAACTCAGTAAAATCTTTGAAATTGTTGCATGTTGTATTTATACTGTATTTTTGTTCAGTGTATGTAGCTTAAGTTTGTAATTTAAGTGAGCTTCCCTTGAAAACCAGACTATTTAAACAAAAGTGAAATATTATTTGACTACAAACTAAAATTGAACAGAGCTAATGAGCTAAGCTACATTATGCATCAGTGAAGCCTATTCGGAAGGCACTAGTTGTGCACAGCACAGCATTCAAAACACCTCAGGTAGCCTATACAGGATACAGCCCATTTCCTCTTCTATGCGAGGTAGTGAAGATTTGCAGAGAAACTGAAAACAAAAGCTTGATGCTGCTGGCATACCCATACTAAATGGGTGAAAAGTGGGGGGTTGAAACTGGATATTGAGTACATAAATAAACACCAATGATTGTGCTGCTCTTCCGTTGTGTACAGAAGCATGGGACTCCTGCCAGGGATAGGTCAATGGCTTTAGAGAGAGAATCAGCAGGCTTCACAACTGGGGGTGAAATGATTCTGCCTATAGAGTCAATGAGGATGAATGCAGTCTGGATGTCCATTCACTGTTCATCTCATCCAGTGTCTGCTGTGAATTCCTCGCTGTGCCCATCAGTCTCTGGGGATGTGCCACCCTTCCGCTAAAACAGGCAGGTTGTTGTGATTGTGACTGCCTGCTGCGAGCAGTGAACACAATTAATGAGTTTCCAGAATAGAGTCACAACAAGTCATCGTCTGGCTAACTAGGTTGCTTTGACCAGTTTGGAAACTATGATGTGAGAATGTTTTACAGGAAAAGGTTGATTATCAGATCCCAGGAAATCTCTGTCTTCCCAAGGGCAGATCATGGTAAACATCTTTCTGAAATAGCTACGGAATGGATGATCAGGCAATGGTAAAGGTGAAGTTCACTTAATTTGAACCAAATCTGTATTTTGGATGTACAGTGGCAAGAAAAAGTATGTGAACCCTTTGGAATTACCTGGATTTCTGCATAAATTAGTCAGAAATTTGATCTGATCATCATCTTAGTCACAACAATGGACAGACACAGTGTGTTAAACTAATAACATACGAATAACTGTATTTTTCTTGTCTATATTGAATACATAATTTAAACAATCACAGTGTAGGTTGTAAAAAGTATGTGAACCCCTAGGCTAATGACTTCTCCAAAAGCTAATTGGAGTCAGGAGTAGAGGTCGACCGATTATGATTTTTCAACGCCGATACCGATTATTGGAGGACCAAAAAAGCCGATGCCGATTTTTTGTATTTATAATAATGACAATTACAACAATACTTGAACGAACACTTTTATTTCAACTTATTATATATACATCAATAAAATCAATTTAGCCTCAAATAAATAATGAAACATGTTCAATTTGGTTTAAATAATGCAAAAACTAAGTGTAGGTGAAGAAAGTAAAAGTGCAATATGTGCCATGTAAGAAAGCTAACGTTTAAGTTCCTTGCTCAGAACATGAGAACATATGAAAGCTGGTGGTTCCTTTTAACATGAGTCTTCAATATTCCCAGGTAAGAAGTTTTAGGTTGTAGTTATTATAGGAATTATAGGACTATTTCTCTCTATACCATTTGTATTTCATATACCTTTGACTATTGGATGTTCTTCTAGGCACTTTAGTATTGCCAGTGTAACAGTATAGCTTCCGCCCCTCTCCTCGCTCACACCTGGGCTCGAACCAGGAACACATCGACAACAGCCAGCCTCGAAGCAGCATTGCCCATGCAGAGCAAGGGTAACAACTTCTCCAAGTCTCAGAGCGAGTGACGTTTGAAACGCTATTAGAGCGCACCCCACTAACTAGCTAGTCATTTCACATCGGTTACACCAGCCTAATCTCGGGAGTTGATAGGTTTGAAGTCATAAACAGTGCAATGCTTGAAGCACAGTGAAGAGCTGCAGCACGAAAGTGCTGCTTGAATGAAAGCTTACGAGCCTGCTGGTGCCTACCATCGCTCAGTCAGACTGCTCTATCAAATAATAGACTTAATTATAACATAACACACAGAAATACAAGCCTTTGGTCATTTATATGGTCGAATCCGGAAACTATCATTTCGAAAACAAAACGTTTATTATTTCAGTGAAATACGGAACCGTTCTGTATTTTATCTAACGGGTGGCATCCCTAAGTCTAAATATTCTTGTTAAATTGCACAATCTTCAATGTTACATCATAATTACGTAAAATTCTGGCAAATTAGTTCGCAATGAGCCAGGCTGCCCAAACTGCTGCATATACCCTGACTCTGATTGCAATGAATGCAAGAGAAGTGACACAATTTCACCTGGTTAATATTGCCTGTTAAGCTGGATTTATTTAAGCTAAATATGCACGTTTAAAAATATATACTTCTGTGTATTGATTTTAAGAAAGGCATGTGTTTATGGTTAGGTACAGTCGTCCAACGATTGTGCTTTTTTCACAAATGCGCTTTTGTTAAATCATCCCCCAGCGTTGCATCGATTATATGCAATGCAGGACACGCTAGATAAACTAGTAATATCATCAACCATGTGTAGTTATAACTAGTGATTATGATTGATTAATAGTTTTTTATAAGGTAAGTTTAATGCTAGCTAGCAATGAGCTTCTACTGCATTCGCGTAACAGGCAGGCTCCTCGTGGAGTGCAATGAGAGGCAGGTGGTTAGGGTGGTGGTTAGGGCGTTGGACTAGTTAACTGTAAGGTATTAAGATTGGATCCCCCGAGCTGACAAGGTGAAAATCTGTCGTTCTGCCCCTGAACAAGGCAGTTAACCCACCGTTCCTAGACCGTCATTGAAAATAAGAATGTGTTCTTAACTGACTTGCCAAGTTAAATAAAGGTATTAAAAAAAATATTTAAAAAAAAATCGGCGCCCAAAAATACTGATTTCCGATTGTTATGAAAACTTGAAATCGGTCCTAATTAATCAGCCATCCTGATTAATCGGTCGACCTCTAGTCTGGAACTCTGGTATGCTCCCTCTTATCAGACGCAAAAAAATACGTATTGAATTGAGTTTGATCACTGAATCACCATGGGAGCATACCAGAGGTGTGGATATTTTATAGTGCCCAGACACTTTTTATGCGATCTCACTTGAAACTTACCCCACCAGCGATATACTTCCTCGTGCTCGTTCAGCAGTTGCTGGGGCACAGATAAAACATGAACAAACGCCCCAAATAAGTCAGACACGACAACACTCTCAGTACAGTGATGCAGGCCTTTTGATGTTGGACACATGAAATTGTGTCATTACGAACTTTATCTGCAAAGTTATATTCTATTTTGTGCAACTCGAGTGATACCTCTCTGTGCAACCTGTGTGCACAACTGCTGAGCAAGCACGAGGAAGTATATCTAGTGGGATAAGTTTCTCAAAAACAAGTGAGAGTGCAAAAAAGGGTCTGGGTACTTCTATAACATGCCATTTACATCCAAAATACAGATTCTGTTCAAATTCAGTGGACTTCTCCTTTAAGAGGCCGTTTTCAAAACTATGGAGAAAAACTATGATTGTCACTGGGTGTGTTGTTGTCTCCTGCTAATTTCATAGACATGTCACATAGCAATATAAAAACTAGATCTATGCATGTTATGATTCCCTTTCCCTGTGCATTGCTACACTTGAGCCTCCTAATGTGCAGTGGTTTCCACAAAAGCTCTGTTAGTTCCACATCGGTGCAGACCCGAGGTCAGACGGTGTGGAGTGCTGCTGCACACCGCAAGTCTGCCCCTGGAGACGTCCATAGCAACAGTTTGTCTGCTCAACTCAATTCTGCCCTTGGAGACACCTGTGGCAACAGCTTGTCTGCTCAACTCAATTCTGCCCCTGGAGACACCTGTGGCAACAGCTTATCTGCTCAACTCAATTCTGCCCCTGGAGACACCTGTGGCAACCGCTTGTCTGTTCAACTCAATTCTGCCCCTGGAGACACCTGTGGCAACCGCTTGTCTGCTCAACTCAATTCTGCCCCTGGAGACACCTGTGGCAACAGCTTGTCTGCTCAACTCAAGTCTTGCCTGAGCAGCAGAGGCCTTACATTCATCGGAGTTCGGACACGTGTCCAATGGTAGACAGGCATCATGCGGAAAGGACAACAACGCCGTGAACCTCGCTAATGCCCACTAGGTCTCCAGAAGAAATCAATCAAATCTATTGCCGTCATATCATTTCTGCATTCAGCGATAAGAGTGATCATCAGGATCGGCGGACACAAATGTGGGTGTGAATAAAGACTGTATGTACTCCCAGTCCCAGTACAATAACTGTACACTATTATTTCAGTCAAGACTTTCAATAAGCAGCTTACACCGGCAAGTAGCCTAGCAGTTAGAGCGTTGGGCCAGTAACAAAAAGGTTGGTAGTTCGAATCCCAGAGCTGACTAGAGGAAAAATCTATCGATCTGCCCTTGAGCACTTAACCCTATTTAACCCTAATTGCTCTAGGGTCGCAGTCAATAATGGCTGATCTAACTGGTTGGCCGGCCGGACCTATATATCTGGCTGGCCGGTCGGACCTACATATCTGGCCGGTCGGACCTACATATCTGGCCGGCCAGCCGTCCTTGAGCTCTTAACTCTAATTGCTCCCGGGTCGCCGTCAATAATGGCTGATCACATGCCGTGACCCCACTCTCTGAGGGTGTCTCAGTGGGATATGGAAATGTGTTTTTTGCATTTCACACCACACTTGTACAGGTGAAAAAATAAGCACCCCATATTTTACCTAGCCTAGACATTGAGTTGCTCATTGATTTAAGCGGTGTAGACAGGTTGAAGCAATACAAAAAGGCCTACGTTTGCTGCTCACATCTACTGCCAGCAACATCTACGGCACACCCAGTCATCAAGTAGGCTAATACACAGAGGCCATTATAATGAGTTGTAAGAAACACTCCAATGCAATAACCCAATAGCAGACAGGGCACAAAAACAATTGAGCAGTGCTTGAGTTACTAAGAAAATGAATTCATTGGTCAGAATTGATCCATCTATGGACATTCAACAACAAATGAGGTCAAGATAAAATAGAAAAAGAACTAGGGAACAATCATCAGAAATCACAACAATAAAGAGGTAGTAAAACATTGTGCCTTCATGTCAGCGTTAACTTAAACAGAACAGGCAGATGTCCAAATTCAGGACCAATGTTTCGGTTTCCTCTGTATAACACCTTTTTGCTCCTACTTTAAACCAACACCATGACATTGAAATGCCAAAAGGAGCCTCTGTATGTATGGGTTCTGACTGCTCTCTGATGTTGTTGAATGTACTTCCTTGACATGTCCCGCTGCTCCACAAGCTATAAAGAGTCACTTTGCTCTCAGGTCTTCAAGCAGCCTGACTATTAAACCAAAATATAACCAAGCCTATATGGCCACGGCATCAGTTTCCAACATTATGAGGGCTGAACCATTTCACTTCCTGTAATAGATACATTTAGACATTAGCCTTCATAGCCTGTTTTAGAACTTCCGGGCCCTACTCATTACTTCCTCTTCTATTTCAAAACTAATTTAACTAGAACACAATGCTACTGGAACTTAGCTTAGTTCTTCAATTACTATTTTGAGTGTAGAGAATAACTGTTCCTAGCTACTTTTAACAACATGGCATGACTGCTATATATCCATCTGCAACAGCCACTCTAGCTAACTTGAAAATAACATTTACATGAGCAAGAGGGTGCAGTAACCACTCCCCTGTTTGCTCGGTCTCTGTGCAAGGGTGGAAATCTCTCCACCATGGTTGTAAAGAAAGGTGAGACCAACAGGCATGACTGTAGCCAGCAGATCCGTCCCACTTGCTTACAGCTGGCACTAGGGTCGGACAGCATTCCTGTGTATATTAAGACACTGTGGAACTGGCGTGAGATATGGCTCGGAAAAAAACTTACATCAATTCAGGGATGAGAAATGCGTTGCACTTAGAATTGTCCCATTATCCCAACTGTTACACAAATCTATCTATCAAATCAAATTGTGTAGACTAACAGTGAAATGCTTACTTACGGACCCTTCCGAACAATGCAGAGAAAAATATAAAAATAATAGAAAGATAATTACACAAGGAATAAATACAAAAAGTAACGATACCTTGGTTTATATACACAGGGTACCAGTACCGAGTACCGTAGATGTTTATTTATTTATTTATTTATTTTACCTTTATTTAACCAGGTAGGCAAGTTGAGAACAAGTTCTCATTTACAATTGCGACCTGGCCAAGATAAAGCAAAGCAGTTCGACAGATAAAACGATACAGAGTTACACATGGAGTAAAAACAAACATACAGTCAATAATGCAGTATAAACAAGTCTATATACAATGTGAGCAAATGAGGTGAGAAGGGAGGTAAAGGCAAAAAAGGCCAAGATGGTAAAGTAAATACAATATAGCAAGTAAAATACTGGAATGGTAGTTTTGCAATGGAAGAATGTGCAAAGTAGAAATAAAAAAATAATGGGGTGCAAAGGAGCAAAAATAAATAAATAAATAAAAATTAAATACAGTTGGGAAAGAGGTAGTTGTTTGGGCTAAATTATAGGTGGGCTATGTACAGGTGCAGTAATCTGTGAGCTGCTCTGACAGTTGGTGCTTAAAGCTAGTGAGGGAGATAAGTGTTTCCAGTTTCAGAGATTTTTGTAGTTCGTTCCAGTCATTGGCAGCAGAGAACTGGAAGGAGAGGCGGCCAAAGAAAGAATTGGTTTTGGGGGTGACTAGAGAGATATACCTGCTGGAGCGTGTGCTACAGGTGGGAGATGCTATGGTGACCAGCGAGCTGAGATAAGGGGGGACTTTACCTAGCAGGGTCTTGTAGATGACATGGAGCCAGTGGGTTTGGCGACGAGTATGAAGCGAGGGCCAGCCAACGAGAGCGTACAGGTCGCAATGGTGGGTAGTATATGGGGCTTTGGTGATAAAACGGATTGCACTGTGATAGACTGCATCCAATTTGTTGAGTAGGGTATTGGAGGCTATTTTGTAAATGACATCGCCAAAGTCGAGGATTGGTAGGATGGTCAGTTTTACAAGGGTATGTTTGGCAGCATGAGTGAAGGATGCTTTGTTGCGAAATAGGAAGCCAATTCTAGATTTAACTTTGGATTGGAGATGTTTGATATGGGTCTGGAAGGAGAGTTTACAATCTAACCAGACACCTAAGTATTTGTAGTTGTCCACGTATTCTAAGTCAGAGCCGTCCAGAGTAGTGATGTTGGACAGGCGGGTAGGTGCAGGCAGCGATCGGTTGAAGAGCATGCATTTAGTTTTACTTGCATTCAAGAGCAATTGGAGGCCACGGAAGGAGAGTTGTATGGCATTGAAGCTTGCCTGGAGGGTTGTTAACACAGTGTCCAGAGAAGGGCCGGAAGTATACAGAATGGTGTCGTCTGCGTAGAGGTGGATCAGGGACTCACCAGCAGCAAGAGCGACCTCATTGATGTATACAGAGAAGAGAGTCGGTCCAAGAATTGAACCCTGTGGCACCCCCATAGAGACTGCCAGAGGTCCGGACAGCAGACCCTCCGATTTGACACACTGAACTCTATCAGAGAAGTAGTTGGTGAACCAGGCGAGGCAATCATTTGAGAAACCAAGGCTGTCGAGTCTGCCGATGAGGATATGGTGATTGACAGAGTCGAAAGCCTTGGCCAGATCAATGAATACGGCTGCACAGTAATGTTTCTTATCGATGGCGGTTAAGATATCGTTTAGGACCTTGAGCGTGGCTGAGGTGCAGGGGTACGAGGTAATTAACGTAAATATGGACATATGGGTAGGGTGGAAGTGACAAGGCAACAAGATAGATAATAAGCAGTAGCAGCAGCGTAAGTGATGAATCAAAAGAGTTAGTGTAAATAGCAGATAGTCCGAGTAGCTATTTGGTTAACTATTTAGCGGTCGTTGACAATTTTAAGGGCCTTCGTCTGACACCACCTGTTATAGAGGTCAAAGTGGCAGGGAGCTCGGCCCCAGGGATGTACTGGGCTGTACGCACTTCCCTTTGTAGTGCCTTTATCAGATGCCAAGCAGTTGCCATACCAAGGGGTGATGCAGCCAGTCAAGATGCTATCAATGGTGTAGCTGTACAACATTTTGAGGATCTGGGGGCCCATGCAAAATCTTTTTAGCCTCCTGTGTGTGGACCATGCTAATTCCTTAGTGATGTGGACACTGAGGAACTTGAAGCTCTCGACCCACTCCACTACAGCTAGGTTGATGTGGATGGCGGCAAGCTCTGCCGCCGGCTGCTCGTTAAGAAAAAACCCATATTCGTCCTCATGCTAGACCCTACATCTGGAACGTTCTGGGAGGGAGAGGAGGACATGATGTAGGGCCAGCAGTAAGAGCGTTGGGCCAGTAACCGAAAGGTTGCTGGTTCGAAATACTCGAGCCGGCAAGGTGAAATATCTGTTGATGTACCATTGAGAAAGACACTTAACCCTAATTTGCTCCAAGGGTGCCGTACCACTATGGCTGACCCTGTAAAGCAACACCTTTCACTGCACCCATCCTGTGTGTGACAAAGCATTTTTTTGCTTTTTATGGAATGGCATGTCTCGTTGAACAACAAAAGAGCTGATTGGCTGACACTGCCATTCCAAAATGGATGCTGTGGCTTCTACCTACCCTAGTGCAGCTGTAAGCAGTTGTAAAAAAGCGGGTCCATTCTGCTGGCTAGCATGACTGAGTCATGCCTGTTAGTAGCCCCCCAAAATAACCACAAATGTAGGTCACGCATAATGATGCATCAGAACTTATCAGGGCCCGCTTCCACAAAGCGTCTCTGAGTAGGAGTTCTGATCTAGGATCAGTTTTGGGGGTTTTGTTCATTATTAATATGATTGTATGGACAGATCCTAGATCAGCACTCCTACTCTGAGACGCTTTGTGGATATGGCACTAGACCAAGAGGAACTGCAGAGAACTAGTGGGAGGATTACTGAAGATGAAGGTAAATTGTAAAAAGAAAAAATTGCCACAACAAAGACATAGCCTCTATAGTTATCTCTCAGTGGGAAAGTATCAAGAATCATAGCTACAAGAGAGAACACATATACAATAGGGCCTCAGACTGTTCCAAACTGATCTGCCGGCACTGGTAACATTTAGCCTGCAAAACATAAAAATGACATCATTTAAAATAAAACACAGTACCGCAATTCCCCCCCTCCCATCTGTGTAGCCTAGCCCATTTGGAATCGCTAGCTTGTTGGGCGGTATGCTAGTAGCATCCCTTGTGCAAGTGATGAAACTCCCCCTGAGACTTGAAGTAAGCTAGTTATATTCCTTGCGCCGCAAGGACCAAGGCTTTTTTGGAGTGATAGGTAACGCTGCTTTGTGAGTGCATATTGTTGATGTGCAGAAGGTCCCTGGTTCGAGCCCAAAGGGACAGGGTCTACTTTGTATGGCAGCAAGAAGGCCTTCCTCTGACAACCACTGCTGGGAAGCACTTAATGTGCACATGGAAAATAACCGACACCATTTTTATTATCAATCTAAAAGGAATGTGTTGCCAATGGCCGTTTAAGACTAGAGGAGATTATATCTAATCAGCTCATTTGAACACCACTGTAATTACACATCCGATGAGTTAACACTGTTATTAATGCGTTAGCTTGTCCACAGTCATTCAACCAACACCAACCAGCAGCCACTGATCAGAATCACAGCACACACTAAACAAGGACATCCTGATCCTACCACTTCTAGTTCACCATGAACCAGTAGTGAACAACACCTCCTGAGATTAGTGCTGGCCCTGCCATTTAGTATTCCAGATGTATGACCATTTCTAAACCCACAACAACCCAACAGAGAGCAAATCAATAGGCCTTAAGTCTTCTCTGAAACAGTATAAACTTTAATCAAATCATTCCAGAATCGTATGGCAGGTATGAGTAACACATGGCTACAGATGGGGACACTTTACTGAAGTAGTTAGAAGTGACTCTCTCCAGCCATAGAGGATGTAGGAAGGTTTTCAGTGAACTATGACTCACACTAGTTCTCATAACCCATGAGAAGAGAAAGACTCTCACACTGTGAATTAGACAAAGTACTTGTTATTCTCCTCGAATAGCTAGTCCCTGATCAGGAAGGTCAGAGCAGGTGGTGGAGGGTAATAACCAACCCTTGACAGCTACTGGCTGTAAATCATAGGGATGGAGAAAACACTACTACTACATTGCTAGTTAGACCCTATTTATCAGGTAGCCTAGAATGAATGACGGCCATTGTCAAGGTGTATTTTAAAAGTAACAGTGACACGTAAACTATATTATGATGTAGCTATAATTAACTAGCTACCTTGTTAACGTTACTATCAATACTGTCAAACAAGTTTCTATTCGGGCTACAGCAGACTGTAGCTCGACAGCGAAGGTTAACTAGCTCTTAAGCTAGCTATCTTAGCTAGCTAGTTTGCTAGACATGCTATAAATTCGCCACCAGCTCTTTTCAGAATAAAAAAACTAGCTAGATAGATAACTAATTAAATGCGAATAGATTTATAGCAACATTGTAACAAAATATTAAAGTTGTGTTTTCCCATTTCAATCACGTTAACTCAGTTAGCTAGGCTACCATGTAGCTAGCCAATGCTAGCAATCTAACTTTGCCTGGTTAGCTAGCTAATATTAGCTAGTTAAACACTGATTGAATGTTTGGCCAATATTGACTAGGTAGTAGCTACCTAGCTAACGCTGCGACAGAATGTGAAAGTTTGGTGGGTGATGCGGCCGTATTTCTAGCTAGAAGAAAAAAGGCAGACAAATCAGACTGACTAGCATCTAGCGAGAGGTCGTCACTAGTTAACATAGCCACAAAATCTAAATTATGGCTAAACCCCGCCCATTTATACAATTTATCTTCTTCAACTCATATTTCCAACCTAACCGTAATAACCCTAACCTTAAATTAAGACCAAAATGCTGTACTTTGACTTTGTGGCTGTGGAATCTGAATTTGTAGCTGTGTTATTTCGTGGAAACCCTCGCTAGCTGCCGTTAGCTATTTAGTCCAGTCTAGCCTTGCTTACCTGGTTTACTCTCTATTTTCCCCGACATTTCGAAGTAGTGGCAGTATCGTGGAACAAATTAAATCCAGGGAGGTATTTTGACCTTTTATTCTCTTTTAATCCCACATCCTTCAGCCAAAGCGATTGAGCTTTGATAGTTCCGACGCAAATACAACAACCAGCAATTTCTGCTATCCCAGCCAGCCAGCCAGCCAGCCAGACCCCGACGATGAGAGAATGATGATGATGGGCAGACTAGCAGCAAGAAGCAGACAACTCGGCTCAGTATCATAATCAATACCTCCCCCTTGTGGCTGGAATGAAGAAATGTTAGTGCACGCGGCGAAAAGGGTGCCCTCCGGTGATGGATTTAGTAGAATAATCTGATTCATGAGTTTAATTTAATTGTACCTTTATTTAACCAGGTAGGCTAGTTGAGACCAAGTTCTCATTTACAACCGCGACCTGGCCAAGATAAAGCATAGCAGTGTGACACAAGCAACACTTTTTTTAATTTATTTTTTATTTCACCTTTATTTAACCAGGTAGGCTAGTTGAGAACAAGTTCTCATTTGCAACTGCGACCTGGCCAAGATAAAGCATAGCAGTGTGAGCATACAACAAAGAGTTACACATGGAGTAAACAATTAACAAGTCAATAACACAGTAGAAAACAAAGGGGGGGTCTATATACAATGTGTGCAAAAGGCATGAGGAGGTAGGCAAATAATTACAATTTTGCAGATTAGATCAGATGGTCATGTACAGGTAGAGATATTGGTGTGCAGAAGAGCAGAAAAGTAAATAAATAAAAACAGTATGGGGATGAGGTAGGTGAAAAGGGTGGGCTATTTACCAATAGACTATGTACAGCTGCAGCGATCGGTTAGCTGCTCAGATAGCTGATGTTTGAAGTTGGTGAGGGAGATAAAAGTCTCCAACTTCAGCGATTTTTGCAATTCGTTCCAGTCACAGGCAGCAGAGTACTGGAACGAAAGGCGGCCAAATGAGGTGTTGGCTTTAGGGATGATCAGTGAGATACACCTGCTGGAGCGCGTGCTACGGATGGGTGTTGCCATCGTGACCAGTGAGCTGAGATAAGGCGGAGCTTTACCTAGCATAGACTTGTAGATGACCTGGAGCCAGTGGGTCTGGCGACGAATATGTAGCGAGGGCCAGCCGACTAGAGCATACAAGTCGCAGTGGTGGGTGGTATAAGGTGCTTTAGTGACAAAACGGATGGCACTGTGATAGACTGCATCCAGTTTGCTGAGTAGAGTGTTGGAAGCCATTTTGTAGATGACATCGCCGAAGTCGAGGATCGGTAGGATAGTCAGTTTTACTAGGGTAAGCTTGGCGGCTTGAGTGAAGGAGGCTTTGTTGCGGAATAGAAAGCCGACTCTTGATTTGATTTTCGATTGGAGATGTTTGATATGAGTCTGGAAGGAGAGTTTGCAGTCTAGCCAGACACCTAGGTACTTATAGACGTCCACATATTCTAGGTCGGAACCATCCAGGGTGGTGATGCTAGTCGGGCATGCAGGTGCAGGCAGCGACCGGTTGAAAAGCATGCATTTGGTTTTACTAGCGTTTAAGAGCAGTTGGAGGCCACGGAAGGAGTGTTGTATGGCATTGAAGCTTGTTTGGAGGTTAGATAGCACAGTGTCCAAAGACGGGCCGAAAGTATATAGAATGGTGTCGTCTGCGTAGAGGTGGATCAGGGAATCGCCCGCAGCAAGAGCAACATCATTGATATACACAGAGAAAAGAGTCGGCCCGAGAATTGAACCCTGTGGCACCCCCATAGAGACTGCCAGAGGACCGGACAGCATGCCCTCCGATTTGACGCACTGAACTCTGTCTGCAAAGTAATTGGTGAACCAGGCAAGGCAGTCATCCGAAAAACCGAGGCTACTGAGTCTGCCGATAAGAATATGGTGATTGACAGAGTCGAAAGCCTTGGCAAGGTCGATGAAGACGGCTGCACAGTACTGTCTTTTATCGATGGCGGTTATGATGTCGTTTAGTACCTTGAGTGTGGCTGAGGTGCACCCATGACCGGCTCGGAAACCAGATTGCACAGCGGAGAAGGTACGGTGGGATTCGAGATGGTCAGTGACCTGTTTGTTGACTTGGCTTTCGAAGACCTTAGATAGGCAGGGCAGGATGGATATAGGTCTGTAACAGTTTGGGTCCAGGGTGTCTCCCCCTTTGAAGAGGGGGATGACTGCGGCAGCTTTCCAATCCTTGGGGATCTCAGACGAGATGAAAGAGAGGTTGAACAGGCTGGTAATAGGGGTTGCGACAATGGTGGCAGATAGTTTCAGAAATAGAGGGTCCAGATTGTCAAGCCCAGCTGATTTGTACGGGTCCAGGTTTTGCAGCTCTTTCAGAACATCTGCTATCTGGATTTGGGTGAAGGAGAACCTGGAGAGGCTTGGGCGAGGAGCTGCGGGGGGGGCGGAGCTGTTGGCAGAGGTTGAAGTAGCCAGGCGGAAGGCATGGCCAGCCGTTGAGAAATGCTTATTGAAGTTTTCGATAATCATGGATTTATCAGTGGTGACCGTGTTACCTAGCCTCAGTGCAGTGGGCAGCTGGGAGGAGGTGCTCTTGTTCTCCATGGACTTCACAGTGTCCCAGAACTTTTTGGAGTTAACAGAGTTACACATAGGATAAACAAACATACAGTCAATAATGCAATAGAAAACACTATATACAGTGTGTGCAAATGTAGTAAGATTGGGGAGCTAAAGATTGGGGAGCTAAAGGCAATAAATAGGCCATAATGGCGAAATAATTTCAATTTAGCAATTAACACTGGAGTGATAGATGTGCAGAAGATGAATGTGCGAGTAGAGATACATACCTGAAATATACCTGCTGGAGCGCATGCTACAGGTGGGTGCTGCTATGGTGACCAGTGAGCTGAGATAAAGTGGGGCTTTACCTAGCAAAGACGTATAGATGACCTGGAGCCAGTGGGTTTGGCAATGAATATCAAGCGAGGGCCAGCCAACGAGAGCATACAGGTCGCAGTGGTGGATAGTGTATGGGGCTTTGGTGACAAAACAAATGGCACTGTGATAGACTACATCCAATTTGCTGAGTAGTGTTGGAGGCTATTTTGTAAATGGATCGCCGAAGTCAAGGATCGGTAGGATAGTCAGTTTTACGAGGATATGTTTGGCAGCATGAGTGAAGGATGCTTTGTTGCGAAATTGGAAGCTGATTCTAGATTACATTTTTGATTGAATATGCTTAATGTGAGTCTGGAAGGAGAGTTTACAGTCTAACCAGACACCTAGTTATTTGTAGTTGTCCACATATTCTAAGTCGGAACCGTCCAGAGTAGTGATGCTAGACAGGCGGGTGGGTGCGGGCAGCAATCAGTTGAAGAGCATGCATTTGGTTTTACTAGCATTTGAGAGCAGTTGGAGGCCACAAAAGGAGTGTTGTATGGCGTTGACGCTCGTCTGGAGGTTAGTTAACACAGTGTCCAAAGAAGGGCCAGAAGTATACAGAATGGTGTCGTCTGCGTAGAGGTGGATCAGAGAATCACCAGCAGCAAGAGCGACATCATTGATGTATACAGAGAAATGAGTAGGCCCAAGAATTGAACCTTGTGGCACCCCCATGGAGACTGCCAGAGGTCCGGACAACAGGCCCTCCGATTTGACACACTGAACTCTATCAGAGAAATAGTTGGTGAACCAGGCGAGGCAGTCATTTGAGAAACCAAGGCTGTTGAGTCTGCCGATAAGAATGTGGCGATTGACAGAGTCAAAAGCCTTGGCCAGGTCTCTTGAAGACAGCTGCACAATATTGTATTTTATTGATGGCGGTTATAATATCGTTTAGGACCTTGAGCGTGGCTGAGGTGCACCCATGACCCGCTCTGAAACCAGATTGCATAGCGGAGAAGGTACGGTGGGATTTGAAATGGTCAGTGATCTGTTTGTTAACTTGGCTTTCGAAGACTTTAGAAAGGCAGGGTAGGATAGATAGATGAGTGAGAGAGTGTCACGCCCTGACCTTAGAGATCCTTATTATTCTCTATGTTTGGTTAGGTCAGGGTGTGACTCGGGTAGGAAATTCTATGTCTTCTGTTTCTTTGTTTTTGGCCGAGTGTGGTTCCCAATCAGAGGCAGCTGTCTATCGTTGTCTCTGATTGGGGATCATACTTAGGCAGCCCTTTTCCCCACCATTAGGTTGTGGGATCTTGTTTTCTGTTTAGTGTCTTAGCCTGACAGAACTGTGCGGTTTCGCTTTTGTTTGAGTGTTTTTGAATAAAAGAATCATGAACACTTTCCACACTGCACCATCCAACCTGGAACTGAGTGAAAAATGTTTAGTCTGAAGCTATATTTTATTTCCAAAAGCCAAGAAGAAAAATACATTGCATTACTTTATAAGGACTGAATGCTAAATTAAGGCTGCCAAGCTTGATACAACTTCAATTAGCACTGACGTGCCAGGTGAGAGGTGTCAAATACCTTTAGCCCAACAATGGCAGGAGAGTCGCACAGTCTACTCCAAACAAATGGAGTGGCCTTGGAAGCTGCCTCCCGCTGTTCAGAGGTAATTAAAATAGAGCACCCTGTGTATGTAAAGAATGATAAGGCAAGAAAATATCACAAAATGAAGCTCCTTATGGAAAATAAAGACACCCATTTTGCTGACTATTATAAAAATGGGAACAGCAACCTCATCTTCTACACAAACCATCCCCTGGCATGGCACAGTGCTATATTAGCACACTACCCCTCTGCTAAAAGGGTTGTTAACGAGGGGTGGAAACTCAGGACACTAGACAACAAGGACTCTGAGTCAGCTAATATAAATCTCTATAAGTCAGTATTGGTTCAGGGCAACACCAGTTTCAGCTGACTTTCACCTAATCAAAGAATTAGCCCAGCAGGAGAAGCTCTCCCTTGAGAAAGACACCCCCACCCCAAGCGGGTCAGACCAGACCTCTTCATTATATAACCCTGCAGAAAAGCAACCACAAGTGGAAAGTCAATCTCCCAGCACAGAGTACTACCCCCTCATTGAAATGAAGGATACATTTACCCAGCTGGAGGTAAGTCAGGTGGAGCTGGAACAGCAGGTGATTACACTCCAGTCAGCACAGACCGTGACAACAGTCCAGCACAATAACACCCCCTTAACCAGCCCCGGAAAGCTGGAGGTGGAGAGAGACATATCTGGACTGTGGTGAGACAACTTCAACAAAATAAAAAGCAAGAGCAGGAGAAGAACAGAGCACTAGAGGAGAGGATCAGACTGCTGGAGGAGAGAGTGAGAGGGATGGCATGTGACAGAGAACAACTCACGAGAGGTGGCCACCCCTGCAGAGAAGCCAGCTGAACAGCCCACCTCAGCTCCTGACAAAAGTCTCAACACCACAGCAGAACAGTCCACACCAGACCCTGACCATAGCGTCGACATCACAGCAGAACAGACAAACGAAGAACCCCAAGCCCAGGGAATCTCACCCCTGTCAGCCACCCTCCTGACAACATACACATAGCACAGATTGTACTCCTTATGGGCTCAAATGGGAAATATATACAAGAGAAAAACGTTTTCCCAAACGCAGTGTCTAAACTCTGGTGTCCAAATACCCAGCGTGCCCTAGACCTTCTGTCTGAGGACCAATTAGGTTCACCCAGTCACATAATACACACAGGCACAAATGACCCAGCAGGAAAGGGTGGCCACAGCACTGAAGGGAGTGATTGAAAAAGCTTCTTCTACTTTCCCCAATGCACAAGTGGTTATCTCCACCCTG
Source organism: Oncorhynchus kisutch (assembly GCF_002021735.2). NCBI lineage: Eukaryota > Metazoa > Chordata > Actinopteri > Salmoniformes > Salmonidae > Oncorhynchus > Oncorhynchus kisutch. Next base: position 17,409,332 of record NC_034176.2, on the reverse strand, counting down.
CTACCATACAGTGGGTAAATGCAAGTATTTCCCATGGCAGTGCCTCAAAACCAAATGTTTTCCTGGCCCACCACTCCATCCTGGACTTGAACAGCCTCTATGACCAGGTCCACCTATACAAGGCAGCAGTGCCTACCTTCACCCGGACTCTAAAGGACATCGCTCTCAAACGCAGTCCCAACACTTCACACAGGCGCAACAGATCAATAGACACCCCGTCCAGACCAGCGAGACACTCTCCCAGACCTGCGGGACCCCTCCCCCTGGACCTACACATAGGGGACCCACGCCGAGAGGACCTACATCCAGATGACAACACCACCAGCCACATACACACCCCCACCCCAACCAATCAACACCCCCTCAAGTCAACCATGGCCGCACCCCATTTAGGCCCCCTCAGATCAGACCTATGCCCCTCCCCCGCAAAGAGGGCCTCAACATGGATGTCACACACAGTTGAAGTCGGAAGTCTACATACACCGTAGCCAAATACATTTAAACTCAGTTTATCACAATTCCTGACATTTAATCCTAGTCAAATTTCTCTGTTTTAGGTCAGTTAGGATCACCACTTATTTTAAGAATCTGAAATGTCAGAATAATAGGAGAGAATTATTTATTTCAGCTTTTTTTTCTTTCATGACATTCCCAGTGGGTCAGAAGTCTACATACACTCAATTAGTATTTGGTAGCATTGCCTTTAAATTGGTTAACTTGGGTCAAACGTTTCGGTTGGCCTTCTACAAATTTCCCACAATAAGCTTGGCCCATTCCTTCTGACAGAGCTGGTGTAACTGAGTCAGATTTGTAGGCTCCTTGGACGCACACGCACACATTTTCTATAGGATTGAGGTCAGTGCTTTGTGATGGCCACTCCAATACCTTGACGTTGTTGTCCTTAAGCCATCGTGCCACAACTTTGGAAGTATTCTTGGGGTCATTGTCCATTTGGAAGACCCATTAGCGACCAAGCTTTAACTTCTTGACTGATGTCTTGAAATGTTGCTTCAATATAGCCACATAATTGTCTGTCCTCATGATGCCATCTATTTTTGTGAAGTGCACCAGTCCCTCCTGCAGCAAAGCACCCCCACAACATGATGCTGCCACCCCCGTGCTTCACGGTTGGGATGGTGTTCTTCGGCTTGCAAGCCTCCCCCTTTTTCTTCCAAACACAATGATGGTCATTATTGCCAAACAGTTCTATTTTTGTTTCGTCAGACCAGAGGACATTTCTCCAAAAAGTACGATCTTTGTCCCCATGTGCAGTTGCAAACCGTAGTCTGGCTTTTTTATGACGGTTTTGGAGCAGTGGCTTCTTCCTTGCTGAGCGGCCTTTCAGGTTATGTCGATACAGGACTGCGTGGTCCCATGGTGTTTATTCTTGCGTACTATTGTTTGTACAGATGAACGTGGTATCTTCAGGTGTTTGGAAATTGCTCCCAAGGATGAATCAGACTTGGTTGATTTCTTTTGATTTTCTCATGATGTCACGCAAAGAGGCACTGAGTTTGAAGGTTGGCCTTGAAATACATCCACAGGTAAACCTCCAATTGACTCAAATGATGTCAATTAGCCTATCAGAAGCTTCTAAAGCCATTACATAATTTTCTGGAACTTTCCAAACTGTTTAAAGTCACAGTCAACTTAGTGTTTATTTTATTTTTTATTTTACCTTTATTTTACTAGGCAAGTCAGTTAAGAACAAATTCTTATTTTCAATGACGGCCTAGGAACAGTGGGTTAACTGCCTGTTCAGGGGCAGAACGACAGATTTGTACCTTGTCAGCTCGGGATTTGAACTTGCAACCTTCCGGTTACTAGTCCAATGCTCTAACCACTAGTGTATGTAAACTTCTGACCCACTGGAATTGTGATACAGTGAATTATAAGTGAAATAATCTGTCTGTAAACAATTGTTGGAAAAATTACTTGTGTCATGAACAAAGTAGATGTCCTAACTGATTTGCCAAAACTATAGTTTGTTAACAAGAAATTTGTGGAGTGGTTTAAAAACAAGATTTAAGAAGAGAGGGAGAAGATTCCCCACAGTGCACCAGAACAGCAACACAATTAGACCCAGAACAACAGCCAAGGACCTTGTGAAGATGCTGGAGGAAACGGGTAGAGTCATGTATCGACAAAGCCTGAAAGACCCAACCAAGTAAAGGGAAAACAAAAAGATATTACTTAGACACCTTGGAAAGAATTAACAACAAAAAAACAGAGGAAACTAGAATGCTATTTGGCCCTAAACAGAGAGTACACAGTGGCAGAATAGCTGACCACTGTGACTGACCCAAACTTAAGGAAAGCTTTGACTATGTACAGACTCAGTGAGCATAGCCTTGCTATTGAGAAAGGACACCGTGTGCACACTGCCCACAAAATGAGGTGGAAACTGAGCTGCACTTCCTAACCTCCTACCCAATGTATGACCATATTAGAGACACATATTTCCCTCAGATTAAACAGATCCACAAAGAATTTGAAAACAAACCTGATTTTGATACACTTCCATATCTACTGGGTGAAATACCACAGTGTGCCATCACAGCAGCAAGATTTGTGACCTGTTGCCACAAGGTCAACCAGTGAAGAACAAACACCATTGTAAATACAACCCATATTTATGTTTATTTATTTTCTCTTTTGTACTTTAACCATTTGTACATTGTTACACTGTATATATACATAATATGACATTTGTAATGTCTTCTTTTGGAACTTCTGTGAGTGTAATGTTTACTGTTAATTTTTATATATATTTTTTTTACTTTTGTATATTATCTACTTCACTTGCTTTGGCAATGTTAATATATGTTTCCCATGCCAATAAAGCCCCTTGAATTTAATTCAGAGACGTTATTGACTGTGTTTGTAATCATGATGCATGTTTGAGTATAGGAAATAGGAGAGAAAATATAAATATGACTTATTATGGGTTTAGTGGAGTATGCAGCTCATGTCATTTCGTATTTAAAGTAAAAACAGTACTCAATATTTTCCATCAGAAAATATATATTGATTTCAGGATTCACAAACGATCAGAAAAGGCTAAATCTGGGCTATTTCCTGCTATTCAATGGTATTTACAGTTGATGATATTGTTGTGACCTTTGTACAGCTAGCGACCTTGTCCAGATGTTTAGACCTCTTGGTGTAAAGGTTAAGGGGTTGGGCTGACAGCAGAAGTGGCCGGAGCTATCCCTGAACTTGTACATTGGTGTCGGAAGTGGGATGGCACCCTGGTGAGGCCATCGAGAGTCTGTCCCAAAGGTATGGGCGCGAGTGTCTCAAGAGTTGTTGTGGAATGATCAGAATTAGTTGGGTAACATAGATAAGATGTTTTATTTTCATGATATGCTTATGAGTTATTTCTCATAAGAATGTATTTTGTTGTACTATAGTGGTGGCCATTGGCAGTTATCTGTTCTATGTCAGGACTAAGTTGCATGGGCCGCAGAGAGGGGAGAGGTCAAGGGGTCATCATGTGTAAACATATATTTTCTGTGGGCCAGTGACTCCCTAATTTTCTCATCGGGGAAAGGAGGGTGACAGTGTCTGGAATCATTCTATGCTCCCTCTTTGTTGACCTATCCCTATCACTCTCCTTTCCGTGAGTTTGTCCTCTGATTGGTTGTAATATAGAATTGGTTCTATCTAAATGACAATTTGATATATATCATAGGGTGGGGGTAATGTCTTGGTACCATTTTGTACCAAGGACGAGATAAGAGCTTTGTTTAGGAGACCAAACTGAACGATAATTTATAGCCCACTCTGTCTGACTAGGGGATATTCTCTCTGAAGTAAGGTTTTTTCTTTGTGTAAGTTCCTAAGACCTGTGTTTTGTCATGTCGTCTAGGAGGGGGTGGATCTTTGCTATAAAGGATCCCATTTGCCATTGTGTAAAGCACTCTCAACTTTTCATTAGAGATACTGAACTGTTGAAAGTCAAAATGCTATTGCAAAAGCTTAATTATTATTAAAGGTGAAGATTAAGCATAACTCTGACTCGTGTGATTTGCTCTCTCATCAGTTGGTATTTAAGGAAATTTCCACGACATTTGGCGACGGGGATGGGATGTGAATCTTCACTCGGTGACCGCTCCTGACGACCTAGCTAATCGTGCACAAGGGATCCCTCAAACTCGGGATCTCAGGGAGACCACACTTCGAGAACGGAGCAGATGGACCAACCTAAGATCGGAGAGGCAGCGAGCTGAGTGGATACCACATCCCGAACATAGTAAAAAAATAATAATAAAAAAAAAAAGAGGTGAGATGAGCAAACCACATTTGAAGTTGAGTTGGATCGGACTTAGAGCTTGGTGAAGCCCTAGTGGAAGAAGGACCTCATTCTGTGTATCTGTGTGATTGTCTAAGTGACTCTCAGAGGTGGTGAATTCCAATGATTTAAAATGTGCTAGCCAGGTATGCCCTGGGTTACTCTGTGTAAGTATTGTGTAGGAGCGTTCTGTGTGGGCGCGGTAGGTAGACTCTGTGTGGGTTACCTTTTTATGTTCTGATGTTCTGTGTGGACACCTGACCAGTTCTGTGTGAGCATCTGACCAATCCTGTGTGGGTGATCAGTAAAATTCTGTGTGAAGTACTTAAGGAATTCCTGTTGTAATTTTTTTTTTCTCTCCCTGTGTGTGTGTGTGTGTGTGTGTGTGTGTGTGTGTGTGTGTGTGTGTGTGTGTGTGAGAGAGAGGGGGAGTGAGATTGTGTGTGTGTGAGACTAAGGAGCCATGGGTGTGCGCGAGTGCAAAGAACCAGGCATTCCGGACCCTCCCACTGGAGCCTTGAAGGTTATGGTAGATAAATGGGGTAGGGATATTCTGGAACAGGTACTTCTATGGCATAGAGAGGGTAGTTTTTCCTTTGACAGGGACACTAAGTGTGACGCGTTTAGATGAGATAAGACAGAGATTGGTAGAGAAGGAAGGTAAACTAGGAAAAAAGGATCAAATTGACTGGGTGAAATTCAGGAAATGGGAAAGGGAAGCTGACAAACGGAAGAAAAGATAGGACACATTTCGGGGAAAACCCTGTCAGAATATGGTAGTTCAGACTGAGGAAGGAGAAAAGAAGGGGAAAGATGAAACAGTGAGAAGGAATAGGAAGGATGATGATGACAGAGACTGTCCCCCTCCCTACTTTACTCCTCAAACTCTCTACCCAGTGTTGCCGGACCTCCCTCCTCCTCAGGCGCCTAGTGCTGATCCGCTGGATGCAAGACCACTACAACCTGCAACCCCACCCCCTGTCTCTCCCAACACCACGGTGATTGATCGTCTGGCACGGAGCCTGGCTGAAGTCCTGACAGGGTCTGGAGTGACTCCGGCCAGTCTCACTGGAGGCGCAGTGGGGGGAGCACGCCAGAAGGGTAAAAAGATCAACAATCCTTTTCTCAAGGCTCCTCCACTCAGCTCCAGTGAGGAAAGTGAGGACGGAGGGGCACCCCAGCTGACTCCCCCGTTGAAGGACCGTCTACGGACCAGGATGGAGAGGCGTGTCTCTACCCCCTTCCAATACGACCCAGCATCAGACATGTATCATCAATACCCTCTGATGGCCTGTCCTAACCCTCAGCCTCAACCTGATGATGCTACTGCTGCTGCCGCCGTAGCATGGAACCCCATTGTGTATGTCCAGAGGACGTGGAGACATGATGAAATCAAAGACATTGTAGAGGACCTACCAGACCCAAGTAAGGACGCTGTGAAATATTCAGCAGAGATTAGGGTATTAATGGGTCAGTACAAACCATCTGCTGCTGAGATAGCCCATATCTGTAAATAGAAACTGGGACTCAGGTGGGCGGATGTACAGGGACAGTTTGATTGCAACTACCTGTGGGCTGAGAATGGCGCATATCAGGACCAGATTGACGCAACGGAGCTGCTGGCCAGGATTGTGGAGATGTATCCAACGACTGGACTGCTATCAGAGAATGCACTATGAAGAAAGATGAGGGCCTGGAGGCTTTCAGAAAGAGACTTGAGACCTGTTTCAGGCTACACAGCGGTATCAGACCAAACGAACACGCATATGGGGATCTGCTGAAAGACGCCCTAGTGAGGGGTCTGGCACCGGGCCTGGAGAAAGCTGTGAGGACTACCTGCATCAGTTGGGAGACTGAGCCATTAGCAACGGTGGTACAGCACTGCAAGCATGCTGAGAGACAACAGAGTACACAGAAGGAAGAAAAAATAAACGAAGAAAAAGTAAAGACACAGAAACTACAGGCTGCCCAGATGACGTTTTACAAGGGAGCAGCCCCAGCAGGGACAGGACGAGGGGGTGGAGTGCGCAGGTGCTACAACTGTGGGAAGCCGGGTCATTTTGCTGCTGACTGCTCTGAGCCAACGAATCCACAGAGGAACAAAGACAGGGGCGGACCGAGAAGAGGGGCCCGAGAGGAGGGGGCAAGAAGAGGAGGAAAAGGAGCACATGCATGGACAGCCCCATTCCAACAACAGCCGTGGCAGCCACCTCCCAAGCAATGGCAGGTCGGGCCACCTCACGGGTCCAGCAACAGCAACAGTGGGGACCACAAGGAGTCCCTCCAGGCAGAGGACAAACTGGAGCCTGGCAGACGGGGCCGCCGGCACAGACGACCCTGTACAATCCAGGACAGGGACAGGAGGAGGAGTATTGACATGATGAGAAGACAGGGACAGTTGTGCTAAAATCCTCAGAGCAACAAGAGCATTTGTTTTTAAAGTGTCACACCCTTCCGAGAGTAGAGCCAACAGTGGAGGCTTGCGTCAATGGTGAGTCATTAATATTTCTTGTTGATACTGGGGCTGCTATGTCTGTCATTAACTGCAAGGCTATGATAAAACCTCCCATGTCTAATGAAATAGTCAAAACTATAGGGGCTTCAGGCCTCCCACTCAGAGAGCAGGTAACTATGCCTCTGCCTGTCTCCTTTTGTGAGGAGAAGTGTCAACATCAATTTCTCTACTCTGACCACTGTCCTGTCAATCTGATGGGCAGGGACCTCCTGTGTAAACTGGGCATCAACATAACATGTGGCCGAACCGGTTTAACTGTTATTCATGAGGAAGAGGAGGAAGAGGGGGAGCAATTGATGTTCATGTCTGAGGGTTGTGACTGGTATTATGTATGGGATGTTGATGATGAGGTGCCCAATATTGCTCGTGTTTTCTCAATGGCCAAAACCCATTGGGGCCACGAGGGCAGTTTCATGTCTGAAGCAGGCTTACATTGCACCTCCCATTTTTCACCATTGACAAGAGATCTCCATTATGAGAAACAATGGCTGTGTGATACATTACAGAATGAGTCAGTGCAGTGTGAGGGTATATACTGTAGCAGTGATTTCTGTGCTTTAGGGGTTAATCTAACCCCTGCACAGAAAGAGCTCTACCTGTTTGAGGATAGCGCACCACATGTGTCCCTGGCAAAATCAGACAGAGTAGAATGGGTGGATACTGGAATTTGGATGAAATGCTTGGTTGATGCTACAGACTGGGAGATGCACCCTGATGGGTCAACTTATTCACCCAGCACACTGACAAGTTGTTACCCACTCAGTTGGGGAACACCAACTGAGAGGGGTGTGCATGGTGTTGATCAGGTTTCTTTTTCTACCAATATCATGTTGTTGAGTGAAGACTCACCCCTCCTGAGAGGGGTCCCTGAATGCCTATGGGCAAGGGACAAGTATGATTTTGGGAGAATAAAGGGAGCTGAGCCAATGGTAGTCACTCCTAAAGATACCAGGCGCCCGTCTAGAGCACAGTATCCACTCAGTAAGGAGGCAATAGCAGGTATTACACCTGTTCATGCATCCTTGTTAGCTAATGGTGCTTTAATTCCCTGTCCAGAATCACCCTGTAACACCCCTATCTTGCCTGTTAGAAAACCTTCAGGTGATTGGAGATTTGTCCAGGACTTAAGGCCTGTGAACGATGCAGTTTTTGCCCGTTCCTAATGTTCCTAATGTTACTACACTGTTGGGGGCGGTACCACCCACAGCAGAGTGGTTCTCTGTGATTGATTTGACAAATGCATTTTTCAGTATTCCAGTGGCACCAGAATCTCAGTTCTGGTTTGCTTTCACGTTTTTAGGAAAGAGTTTTACTTGGACCGTCGCTCCAATGGGTTATGTGGAATCCGCCGCAATTTTTTCAGCGGCTTTAGCACAAAATCTGGAGGGTTTTATACCCCCTGAGGGCAGCACTCTGATTCAGTATGTGGATGATTTGTTGTTGTGCTCCAGCTCAGTGGAAACTTGTGAAACTGATACTCGGGCTCTGTTGATATTTCTCGCTGAGAATGGCCACAAAGTTTCAATGAAGAAGTTACAGTTGGTTTCACAGGCAGTGAGGTATTTGGGTCAGCTGGGTAAAGAGAGGATACCGGCTGTGGGACAGGATCTCTCTGTCCCACAGCCGGTTACTAAACGACACATGATGTCATTGACTGGTATGGCAGGGTATTGTAGGGCGTGGTTACCTGACTATGCTGAGGTGGTGCAGCCGCTTGCTGACCTTATTTATGGCCACAAAATGGCTATGAGTGACAAATTTAAGTGGACACCAGAGGGACTGACTGCTCTGACCAAACTGAAACAACTCATGACTACTTCTCCCTGTTTGGGGCTCCCTGACCATTCTAAACCTTTTAACCTTTTTGTTTGTGAGAAAAATGGTTTTTATGTCATCTGTTTTAACACAGGAACATGGAGGAAAGCAGCGCCCAGTTGGGTATTATTCCAAACAGCTGGACAGTGTGGCCAGAGGTCTGGTTTGTTGTTTGAGAGCTGTGACTGCTGCTACTGAAGCTGTGTTGGCTTGTGCAGACACTGTTGCCATGTGTGAACTCACTGTACACGTTCCTCATGCTGTACATGCTCTTATTTCACAGGCAAAGACGGCCCATCTAACACCAGCTCGACTGCTCCATTATCAGAATGTTCTTCTGACAATGTGTCATGTGACCCTGAAGAGGTGCACTGTGTTAAATCCTGCTACTTTGTTGCCCACCGAGGATGATGGAGAGCCGCACGACTGTGCTGAACTGTTGGAGCTTGTCTCTAAACCAAGGTCGGAATTAACTGATGTCCCTTTGCAAAATGCACATTTGGAACTGTTTGTAGATGGCTCTGCTCAGCGTTCTGAGAAAGGAGAACCATTGGTTGCGTATGCGGTTAATACTGCCTCAACCACACTGGAAAGTGCTAAATTACCCTCCCACCTTTCTGCTCAAGCAGCAGAACTCTTTGCACTCACTAGAGCTTGCATATTAGCTAAAGGCCAGTCTGCTACAATCTATACAGATAGCAGATATGCCTTTGGTGTGGTACATGATTTTGGTACTCTGTGGAAACAGCGCGGCTTCCTGACCTCCTCTGGTAAGGCGATCTCTCATTCAAAACTTGTTGATAACTTGCTAAAAGATATTTTGCTCCCTTCTGAAATTGCTGTTTGTAAGTGCCTTGCTCATGCTAACTCTTCCGACCCTGTCTCCAAAGGTAATGCTATGGCTGACTTGGCAGCTAAGGCAGCAGCTGTCTCCTTGGAGGCCCCTGTGTTACAGATGGTTTTACTTCCTGATAGTAACCTCTTCTCTCCCACTGATATCTCTGACTTACAATCCTCTGTAGGTCCTGTTGAGTTGAGGAAGTGGAAACGACTATGTACATATGACCAGGTGCAGAAACTCTGGCTGGGCCCGGCTGGGCTACCAGTCTTACCACGTTCATGTTTCCCCTACTTAGCCAAGTTGTCACATGGAAGAGATCATGTGTCAAAGGGGGGAGTTGTTGATTTTGTAAATACATATAGCAATATTTCCATACCACAATTGAATGAATCCTATCTGGGAATGTCAACATGTGTCAATTATAGTGTTTTCCCAATAGGATGTAGCTGGAAGAAGGGAACATGCAGCTCTGGATACCCCATTAGACTGAGGGTGGGACACACCATTATTGATGCTGAAACTGACAATCGTTCTCCTCATCAATTTGGCTCGGCAACATTTACTGATCATTATTGGATTTGTGGTGATAAAGCTTATCTCTACCTACCCACAAATTGGACAGGATGCTGTATTTTTGGTAAACTAAACATCTCCCTTGTGGTAATGCATAAAACGAATTCCTCTATTCCAAGCAGGTTAAGACTAATTAAGAGGGACATCTCGCAATACAATAATGTCCCTAGTGACTCTCGACGATCCTCGAAATTGGAAAAGTTCTGGCGTGGTTTAATCCCCTGGTATGGGGCATCGGAGAATGCACATGAGTTGGATAGGCTAGGATATCATTTGGAATCCCTGGTAAATTTGACCACTGCAGGGTTTTCTATGATGGGACCAGAATTACAAGCCACTCAACTCATGGCAACACAAAATAGGGTGGCACTTGACATGTTGCTAGCACGTGAAGGAGGGGTGTGTCAAATTATAGGAGATCACTGTTGTACATTTATACCCCAGGGAGATGACAACTTGACTATGGTAGTGGAACATTTGAAAGAGCTTAGGGGTGTTCTCGAAAGGGAACACCAGCCTGACATCAACTGGAATCCGTTAGGATGGGTTCAGTCAGTGTTTGGTGCTTGGGCTGCGACCATTTTCCACTGGTTAATCTATGGTCTAATATTACTGATTGCTCTGTTGCTAATTATCATTTGTGTGAAGAAATTGTTTAATAAAGTGGTTGATGTTGTTCTTACTATGCCCTTGCTTGCAAATGAAGTAGGTGTAGATGAGGAATCTGAGATTGATGGACAACAATCAGGTGAACACAGTGAAATATTCTCACTGGACAGTGTAGATAGAGAGGGTTCACTGTATATGAATGATTTCCCTGACCCATTCCCTATTCCTGACTATATCTCTGATAGTGGGGAATCCAATTCTAAGCATGAGGACTTAGAGGGATGACTGTCCTATAGATTGTAATGATGCCTGTGCTTAGACATGGGTTATCTTGTAATTTTGGGAGCATTTATATGTTTCTTTTTTTTTTTTTTTACTCAACAAATGTATTATTCTATATGTTTAAACAGGTGCAAGTCTGTATTATGTTATAAACATTGTAAACTCAGTTTCTGACGGGTGAATACTTTGAAGGGATTTGATTCTTTATTATCTTTAAATTTTGATTATGGATTTTTTAATTGTATTATATACTCTACTGTTAGTAAGGTGCCATGTTACTATTCTGATTCTTCAGAAGGGACTGAGTCCCTTGAGAGGGGAATGTTGTGGAATGATCAGAATTAGTTGGGTAACATAGATAAGATGTTTTATTTTCATGATATGCTTATGAGTTATTTCTCATAAGAATGTATTTTGTTGTACTATAGTGGTGGCCATTGGCAGTTATCTGTTCTATGTCAGGACTAAGTTGCATGGGCCGCAGAGAGGGGGAGAGGTCAAGGGGTCATCATCGGGGAAAGGAGGGTGACAGTGTCTGGAATCATTCTATGCTCCCTCTTTGTTGACCTATAGGGTCACTCTCCTTTCCGTGAGTTTGTCCTCTGATTGGTTGTATTTAGAATTGGTTCTATCTAAATGACAATTTGATATATATCATAGGGTGGGGGTAATGTCTTGGTACCATTTTGTACCAAGGACGAGATAAGAGCTTTGTTTAGGAGACCAAACTGAACGATAATTTATAGCCCACTCTGTCTGACTAGGGGATATTCTCTCTGAAGTAAGGTTTTTTCTTTGTGTAAGTTCCTAAGACCTGTGTTTTGTCATGTCGTCTAGGAGGGGGTGGATCTTTGCTATAAAGGATCCCATTTGCCATTGTGTAAAGCACTCTCAACTTTTCATTAGAGATACTGAACTGTTGAAAGTCAAAATGCTATTGCAAAAGCTTAATTATTATTAAAGGTGAAGATTAAGCATAACTCTGACTCGTGTGATTTGCTCTCTCATCAGTTGGTAATTAAGGAAATTTCCACGACAGAGTGTGGAACGCACCCTCCGAAGCAAGCAAGTAAAGTAGCGACCTTGGTACAAAACCTCATCAAGAAGGTAGGAACTCTTGGGTTAGCTGACAGCCACAGGAACATTTAACATATTGTATTGTATTTGTGCTTGTGCTTGTATTGCATTTGTGCTACTATTTGTGCTGTGGCTACTTGGCAGGATTAAACTATGAGAAAAAAGGAACTCCATTCCTTTGTAACCCAATTCTTTATCATTCAATTCCTATAAGCCCTCCAGAAGAGGTGACTGATAAGTCTAGAAATGATGGATACACAACCTTAGATTTTGGTTTATGAAAAGGTAACACATTCCTAATTTCTCATTCCTCATAACAATCAATGGGTATACCTTTAAAGTAAATTACATTTTGTTTGTCACATGCGACAAATACAACAGGTGTAGTAGACCTTAACTTGAAATGCTTACTTACAAGCCCTTAACCAACAATGCAGTTTTAAGAAAATAAAAGTTAAGAAAATCTTTACTAAATAAAGTAAAGTAAAAAAATATATAATTGAAATGAAATCTGCATTGACCCTTTTTGAACAAACTGTTTAAAAAAAATCATCACATACACTGCTGCTACTGTTTATTATCTATCCCGTTGCCTAGTTATACACGGAGTGTACTAAACATTATGAACACCTGCTCTTTCCATGACATAGACTGACCGAGTGAACTGAATATTAGGACGGTTTTCTTAATGTTTTATACACATCTACCTCAAATCTACCTCAATTACCTTGTACCCCTGCTCATCAACTCAACTCGGTACTGGTCCCCCATGTATATAGCCAGTTATTGTTACTCATTGCGTATTTGTTATTAATTGTATTATTACTTGTATATTATTTCTCTATTTTCTCTCTCTTTACATTGTTGGGAATTGCCCGTAAGCATTTCACTGTTAGTCTAAACCTGTTGTTTACCAAGCATGTGACAAATAATATTTGATTCGATTTGAAATAAGCAGGAAATCTGTCAGATCAATCAAGTCCATTCTTTGCAGAGATTGCAGGATAGTTGGGCAGGGATGCACTACCTCTGCTCGGGGAAACTGATATATCCTATAGCCTATTATGTCCATTTGGCAAAGGCAACTCTATACCACAAGCTGAGAATATTCCTTTTGTTATACCCTGTTGTTCAGTGGACATTGGTGACCACTAGATGGCCATCTATCTCTATCATCAACTAGTTGCTCAACAACATGACCTAATTGATGCACAGGAGCAGGTGAGTTTTCTTCTATAACATATTTATTTGTATGTATCTTATTGAACCAGGAACGTTGCATCCAGATTGACATCTCTTTAAGTGCATTTGTCAAGAAAAGCAGCATATAAATACACAATATATTTAAAGTCCTCAGATTGTACTCCAGTCTGTACATCGTAGAATGTGACCAATAATGACCTCACTTAAAGATATGACTACCTATCTCATTATTGAGATTTGAGTTAAGAGAAAAGGAGTATTTGATGGTTGAGCTGAGGGTGAGAAAGTTTTCCATTGAGACAGCACACATCTTTGATGTTTATGTTTGTTGGGGTGTGTAAAAAACATTGAGAGCCACACTAACTGCCAAAGCGCCGGCGGGACACACACACACACACTTTCCTTTTTCAATTATTAAAATTACAATACCTATTCAAACTCTGCTCTTTCGGAGTATTCCTTCCCATGTGTTTGTTTACCTTATATTTATGCTGTGACGATCACAACTACAATTTGGTAGACGGGTTCTGAACAACATTCCTACATACTGTAGAGAAGGCTTGTTTAATAGATGTATTGATCTGTTTTAGAGGGAGGTACTGTATCTGCAATGGGGTGTAGTTTCTAATTAGGTTTTACCTCTGGCAATGAGTTATTGGATGGGGTGAAACACAAAACCTAAAGACCCAGACATCAATGTGGTTTTACCATGGCTCAAAGCCATCTCATCACTAAAACTACAACAACAGTATCACAATTTGTTTAGGACCCCAGGAGGTTTGCTAAGATATTAGTAATTCATTATTCATTAAAAAAAAGGTTTTCAGTTGCAGATCTGTATGCTGTTTTCCTTTTTTTATTTATTAAACCCCCCCTGGTTGCCTTAAAGTCTATGGGCATCTAGTTAACAGCAAATAGGACAAAACAAACAATACCCAGCGTTGAGCGATTGGTCCAATTCATTAACAGCTTCACTAATAGCTCTATGAATAACAAACACACTATCCTCTCCTCTCCAAGGAACCCATACACACGGCATCAGGAGCTCAGTATGGGCTGCATGTGTTCAGCTGAAATATAAATTATAGTATACTCAGTCTATGCACTTCTCACTGCCTCGGTCTATTTATTATCAAAGACCAAATTTACATTACTGAGAGGGAGGGAGAGAAGGGGGGGGGGGGGTAGAAGGTAGATGATGGCATGCATTTATGAATTCATGAAAAGTGAGAATCATGCTTTTCCATTTTGTGTGGGGTAAAAATGTGACATGCAGAGCAATCTGTCCAGAAAGAAGTCAACACCTTCTGACAGGCCATGTTTAATGTATACCCAACCCACTACACCACTAGTGCAACCATGGTGTCTTTGCGGCTTTACACAAACATAACTCGAGGATAGCACACCCATTTCAATCAAATCAATCAATCACATTTATTTATAAAGCCATTTTTACATCAGCAGATGTCACAAAGTGCTGTATAGAAACCCAGCCTAAACCCCCAAACAGCAAGCAATGAAGATGTAGAAGCACGGTGGCAAATTATAAAAGTATATGGCCGGGACAAGGTAGCACGTCAGGTGAACAGGTCAGGGTTCCATAGCAGCAGGCAGAACAGTTGACACGAGCAGCAGCACGACCAGGTGGACCGGGGACAGCCAGGAGTCACCAGGCCAGGTATCCTGAGGCATGGTCCTAGGATTAAGGTGCTCCGGGAGGGGAGGGAGAGAGAGAGAGAATTAGAGGGAGAATACTTAAATTCACACAAGACACCAGATAAGACAGGATAATTACACCAGATATAACAGTCTGACCCTAGCCCCCCAGCACATAGACTATTGCAGTATAGATACTGGAGGCTGAGACGGGGGGGTCGGGTGACACTGTTCAACAATAACCCTGCACAGGGCCAACCAGGCAGGATATAACCCCACCCACTTTGCCAACACATAGCCCCCACACCACTAGAGGGCTATCAACAGACCACCAACTTACTACCCTGAGACAAGGCTGAGTATATCCGCACGAGCCCGAGGGGGCACAAAACCCAGACAGGAAGATCATGTCAGTGACTCAACCCACTCAAGTGATGCACCTCTCCTAGGGATGGCATGGAAGAGCACTAGTAAGCCAGTGACTCAGCCCCCGTAATAGGGTCAGAGGCAGAGAATCCCAGTGGAGAGAGGGAAGCCAGTCAGGCAGAGAAAGCAAGGGTGGTTCGTTGCTCCAGTGCCTTGCCGTTCACCTTCACACCCTTGGTCCAGACTACACGCAATCATAAGACCTACTGAAGAGATGATCTTCACTAAAGAATTCAAGGTTGAGACCGAGTCTGAGTCTCTCACATGGATAGGTAGACATTCTATAAAAATTGAGCTCTATAGGAGCACGCCCTGCCTCCAGCTGCTCGCTTAGAAATTCGAGGGACAATAATGAGGCCTGCATCTTGTGACCGTAGAGTACGTGTTGGTATGTACAACAGGACCAAATCAGAAAGATAGGTTGGAGCAAGCCCATTTAATACTTTGTAGGTTTGTAGTAAAACCTTGAAATCAGCCCTAGCCTTAACAGGAACAGAGGCTAGGACTGGAGTAATATGATCAAATTTGATTCTAGCAGCCTAACTGAAGTTTACTTAGTGCTTTATCTGGGTAGCCAGAGAGTATAGCATTTCAGCAGTCTAATCTAGAAGTAACAAAAGCATTGATTAGCTTTTTTGCCTCATTTAAAAAAAAAAAAGTTTCACATTTTTGCAACATTACGTAGATGGAAAAATGCTGTCCATTAAAAATTATTGATATGTTCGTCAAAAGAGAGATCAGGGTCCAGAGTAACCCAGAGGTACTTCACAGTTTTATTTGCGACAACTGTACAACCATCAAGATTAGTTGTCCGATCCAACAGCAGATCTCTTTGTTTCTTGGGACCTACAACTTTTGTCCCCGTTTAAAATTAAAACATTTGCCGCCATCCACTTCCTTATGTCTGAAACACAAGCTTTCAGGGTAGACAATTTTGGGGCTTCACCATGTTTCATCGAAATGTACAGTTGTGTGTCATCCCCATAGCAGTGAAAGTTGACATTGTGTTTCAGAATTACATCACCAAGAGGTAGAATATACAGTGGGGAGAACAAGTATTTGATACACTGCCGATTTTGCAGGTTTTCCTACTTACAAAGCATGTAGAGGTCTACAAAGCATCATAGGTACACTTCAACTGTGAGAGACAGAATCTAAAACAAAAATCCAGAAAATCACATTGTATGATGAAGTAATTAATTTGCATTTTATTGCATGACATAAGTATTTGATACATCAGAAAAGCAGAACTTAATATTTGGTACAGAACTTAATATTTGGTACATTTGTTTGCAATTACAGAGATGATACGTTTCCTGTAGTTCTTGACCAGGTTTCCACCCACTGCAGCAGGGATTTTGGCCCCCTCCTCCATACAGACCTTATCCAGATCCTTCAGGTTTCGGGGCTGTCACTGGGCATTACGGACTTTCAGCTCCCTCCAAAGATTTTTTATTGGGTTCAGGTCTGGAGACTGGCTAGGCCACTCCAGGATCTTGAGATGCTTCTTACGGAGCCACTCCTTAGTTGCCCTGGCTGTGTGTTTTGGGTCATTGTCATGCTGGAAGACCCAGCCACGACCCATCTTCAATGCTCTTACTGAGGGAAGGAGGTTCTTGGCCAAGATCTCACGATACATAGCCCCATCCATCCTCCCCTCAATACGGTGCAGTCGTCCTGTCCCCTTTGCAGAAAAGAATCCCCAAAGAATGATGTTTCCACCTCCATGCTTCACAGTTGGGATGGTGTTCTTGGGGTTGTACTCATCCTTCTTCTCCCTCCAAACACGGCGAGTGGAGTTTAGACCAAAAAGCTATATTTTTGTCTCATCAGACCACATGACCTTCTCCCATTCCTCCTCTGGATCATCCAGATGGTCATTGGCAAACTTCAGACAGGCCTGGACATGCGCTGGCTTGAGCAGGGGGACCTTGCTTGCACTGCAGGATTTTAATCCATGACGGCGTAATGTGTTACTAATGGTTTTCTTTGAGACTGTGGTCCCAGCTCTCTTCAGGTCATTGATCAGGTCCTGCCGTGTAGTTCTGGGCTGATCCCTCACCTTCCTCATGATCATTGATGCCCCACGAGGTGAGATCTTGCATGGAGCCCCAGACCGAGGGTGATTGACCGTCATCTTGAACTTCCTCCATTTTCTAATAATTGCGCCAACAGTTGTTGCCTTCTCACCAAGCTGCTTGCCTATTGTCCTGTAGCCCGTCCCAGCCTTGTGCAGGTCTACAATTTTATCCCGGATGTCCTTACACAGCTCTCTGGTCTTGGCCATTGTTGAGAGGTTGAAGTCTGTTTGATTGAGTGTGTGGACAGGTGTCTTTTATACAGGTAACGAGTTCAAACAGGTGCAGTTAATACAGGTAATGAGTGGAGAACAAGAAAAACTAACAGGTCTGTGAGTGCCGGAATTCTTACTTGTTGGTAGGTGATCAAATACTTATGTCATGCAATAAAATGCTAATGAATTACTTAAAAATCATACAATGTAATTTTCTGGATTTTTGTTTTAGATTCCGTCTCTCACAATTGAAGTGTACCCATGATAAAAATGACAGCCCTTTACATGCTTTGTAAGTAGGAAAACCTGCAAAATCGGCAGTGTATCAAATACTTGTTCTCCCCACTGTATAGTGAAAACTATAGTGGTCCTAAAAAGGAACCTTGAGGAACACCGAAAGTTACCATTGATTTGTTAGAGGACAAACCATTCACCTACTCTGCATCTCACAAAGACACGGTGGTAGGAACCAAAAATCTCAAATTTGGACTCATCAGACCAAAGGACAGATTTCCACAGGTCTAATGTCCATTGCTCATGTTTCTTGGCCCAAGCAAGTCTCTTCTTCTTATTGGTGTCCTTTAGTAGTGGTTTCTTTGCAGCATTTCGGCCATGAAGGCCTGACTCACGCAGTCTCCTCTGAAAAGCTGATGTTGAGATATGTCTGTTACTTGAACTCTGTTTAGCATTTATTTGGGCTGCAATTTCTGAGGCTGGTAACTCTAATGAACCTATCCTCTAACTCTGGGTCTTCCTTTCCTGTGGCGGTTCTCATGAGAGCCAGTTTCATGATAGCACTTGATGGTTTTTGCGAATGCACTTGAAGAAACTTTCAATGTTCTTGAAATGTTGTCTTGAAGTAATAACGGACTGTCTTTCTATTTGCTTATTTGAGCTGTTCTTGCCATAATATTGACTTGGTCTTTTACCAAATAGGGCTATCTTCTGTATACCACCCCTACCTTGTCACAATACAACTGATTGGCTCAAACACATTAAGAAGGAAAGAAATTCCACAAATGAACTTTTAACAAGGCACACCTGTTAATTGAAATGCATTCCGGTTGACTACCTCATGAAGCTGGTTGAGAGAATGCCAAGAGTGTGCAAAGCTGTCATCAAGGCAAAGGGTGGCTTCTTTGAAGAATCTCAAATATGAAATATATTTTGATTTCTTTAACACTTTTTTGGTTACTACATGATTCCATATGTGTTATTTCATAGTTTTGATGTCTTCACTATCTTCACTACAATGTAGAAAAAAGTAAAAAATAAAGAAAAACCCTTGAATGAGTTGGTGTATCCAAACTTTTGACTGGTATTGTACATTACCCGCCAATATCCTCTGTCATACCACATGAATAATCTCAGTTGAAACATTTAGGGTGTGGTTACTATATTCAAGTTGTTCTTTGGAAGAGTGACATCAACGACAGTAACTATAGGAACTGTGCTCTAATCTGCATTTTAAATAGAAGGTTTGAAAAAGATGCCCACTCTTCCAACCTTGGCAAAGGTCACCTCCAGCACTGAAGTGGGACTATGGCTGTCAAAGTACATAGACAGCTTGGCCAAACCACTCATCCATCACGAGCAACCATGTCTACTTTGCACACCCAGATAACAGGGGAATTAAGAACAAGTCCAGAGATCAATACATTATTTAAGAGGCAGCATGCAGATTGGTGATAAAAATGTATGAGTGTCCTCCACCCCTCCCCATCCCCCCACCTCTCTCTCTCATTCTCTATCTCACTCTCCTTTACCCATCTCTCTTTCTGCCACTCTCCCCCCTCTCTCTTTTCTTCCTCTCCCGGTCTCTCGAGTTCTCTCACACACACTTCTGTGTGCACATGGTGATTGCTTACAAAATTCACTAAAATGTAAAATCCCCCCCAGGCCTGAGAGATGCACCGTTCCCATCTATTATTTACGCAGACCTTGACAAGTCTTCCATGAAAGAGCAGAGGAAGGAAGAAGATCTCATCCCAGGCCCCTGTCAGCGGGGTCACGCTGTTTTATTTCAGGTGACAGGCCCTGTGATTCAATAAAAACGTATTGATGGTGAGCTACTATCCCATCCACATCTCTGCTCTGACCCCCAACACGCACGCAGACACACGCACACAGACACGCACGCAGACACGCACGCAGACACGCACGCAGACACGCACGCAGACACGCACGCAGACACGCACGCAGACACGCACGCAGACACGCGCACACAGACACGCACACAGACACGCACACCTTTAAAATATAGCAATATTGTATAACAGTGCAGACAATTTTACAAGGTTTTAATTCCTCTGTTTGCTAGTCCATTCCCGATACTTTTCTTTGAGTATCGCTTCAGTCTGTATGACCTTTGACTGTGTACCCTTGAGGAAATGCAGTCTATCCTGGAACAAGAAGAACACATCCCTCATTACTGTAGTCTGCAGGAAGGACATGCAGCGACAGTCTCTCTGTGACCTTGGCCAAGCACACAGCAGTGGCCACAGTCCTAAACAGGTTTTTCCCCCGAGGTAAAGGAAAAGACAAAAGACAGTATGCTTAAAGAGTGATTACATGGGATCTGATAGGGGAAGCTGAGCGGGTCCTTTCAGCGATGCAGGAGAAAGATGGAGAAAGATGGAAGCAGTTGGACAGGACCAGGGGAGTAACACATCTGCAATACATGCCATTTAGACCAAGCCATGTGGAGCAGGACAGAGGCGTGGTGCTTAAAGCCACCTCTTTAACTTTCTGGCTCCTGATAAATAGAGGATAATGAAGACCTTGCAGCAGTGGCACCTCCAAGATCCATTATTTATCCATGTCCATATTACAAGCATAATGTACCGCTACACAAAAAAAACATCTTACATCACACATCATGAAGATTGGTGCACTGGTAGAGCAGACTTATTTTAAGAGTGCTTGATGAGACAGGATCTGATGAGAGGTGAGGGATGTCTCTACAGTAAAGCAGTGGCAGCTGGTGATTTAAAAAGTTGAGTAGGATGATGGAGACACTGATGCAACAAGGAATAAAGGAGCAATTTAGAGGCTGAAAAGCCATGGGTTTCTGTTGCTTGGTCAATTCTCTCAACAGTAGTTACTAAAACATAATCAGAAATTAGTATACTACTTGGGACAACATACTTATGAAAGAACAGAGATATTTGAAGTGTATGCTACTTGCAGTAATGCCCGGGCTGACAAAGTGTGCATAGTCATAGTCATGGAATTCTATGAATTGGACACAATTTACTATTTTGGAAACCTTTTTTTGAGTTTTATTATTATTATTATATATTATTTAATTTTTTACTCAAAGGATTATTTCCAGAGAAATGCTCGGGAATATTTCACAATATAATTGAAAATGTCCCAAACTACCTTTGGCGGTTTATAGCAGGAGTACTGATAGAAAAAAATATACAGTATTTGTATGATGTATCTTTAAAGAAAAATAGCTTGAAAGATATTCAAATAGATTTCCCATCAAAAGGAATTTCTAATATCCCTCCCTCATTGGAATGCATGGTATAGTGTGCTCTATTTTCTTTCTGCTTACATATTTAGTGGGAATATGACAGCTAGCATATCGCTCCCAAAGTAACGAGGAAAGCCAGGATAAATATTCACACATTAATAAAAGAATGATGAAGCATTTTCTTCTAAATGAATTTAGATGCAGTATATGTTCTAACATAAACTAAAATAAACTGGGTGGTATCTGATTACAGAAATTAGCAGTGTTGACATTTCTTTCATCGCTGTAGTTTAAGTGGTTTCTTACCTCAAGGTATGAATTGGTAATGATTCAAAGTTATATACTTTTTTTGTAAGATTAAATGATTTTAAAGTAGTGCTTAATGAGGGGCTTTAATCGAAGGCATTGCATCTCAGTGCTAGAGGCGTCACTACTTTGATTTGATTTGATTTATTTCACCTTTATTTAACCAGGTAAGCTAGTTGAGAACAAGTTCTCATTTACAACTGCGACCTGGCCAAGATAAAGCAAAGCAGTGCGACACAAACAACAACTCAGACCCTGGTTCGATTTCAGGCTGTATCACAACCGGCGGTGATTGTGAGTCCCACAACTGGCCTAGCGCACAACTGGCCTACCGTCGTCCGGGTTTGGCCAGGGTAAGTTGTCATTGTAAATAAGAATTTGTTGTTAACGGACTTGCCTAGATAAATAATGGTTAAATATACATATATTTTTAAATGATGCTCAAACCTTCAGGACATCAAAACTTCCTTGACAAATAGTATTCCACATTCCATGGTTATCTTGCTCCTCTTTGAATAGAGGTCAATTCACTTCCTTTGTGAACAAGCACATACATTAGGTTAGTATTCTGGTCATGCACTTCCCCCACTCTAAGTAGGGGCCTTCAAACAGCAGAGAAATCTAAAATCAAACGCATTGAGGAATCATTTAAGAATGGCCCCTGGAGTGATCTGCTCAACTCTAATGAAGGTTAGACTTTCATGCAAATTAAAGAAGCTATGCTCGTGTTAGAGAAGCTAGATCAGAAATAAATCTACACGTTTCCAGCTGAGTTCAAATTGTAGAATGCAACAGTGTAAAAGTGCACGTTTGTAATTGGTTGCCCATCTGTTGTATGGTAATTAGCTACCTCTTATTACTGACCCTCTGTGTATAATGACAGTATATACTGTAGTAAAATGAGAGTAATACAACAATGTTAAATGATAATGAACTGCTACATCCAAAAAAAGGTGTGATCATGTGATTAAGCTTTACATTAGATTTGTTTCAGAAACAGAAAGCATTCGTTGATTGAAATTGTGTCTGTATTCCAAATCCAATAGCAAATAAAAAATGAATACTGCATATTACATCCCGGTATACAAGGTTTTATGAACAAACTTAATGTAATAATCGGTAGTCACCTCTTACTTGATGATATATTTCATCATTTTAATTTGCTTATAAATTAAACATTGCAATTTCTTGGTGAACATGCTCTCTTAGAAGTTGACACGAATCAAAGAGAAATCAAATCTCTGGTCTGTCACTGAGAAAAAAGATAATCCAACGAAAAAGTTATAGATTTTGATAATGAGCCTCAAATAAACATTAAATGCATTATTAATTTTGAGTGAAGGTCATATGTGATCGTGCTCAACTAATATGATTTCATCAAGTATAATTATTTAATTCCATGACCTCTATCAGACCATTTAGCACTCCATCATATCCTTTCCATTAGGATGAGAGGGGGCAGAGTAGGGTAAAGCAGGGCTGCAATGCCCATTGAAGCTGTATACATTAGGTGCATGTTGTCTTTGGGGTAGGGAGATCAGAAGTGACATGCACCAATTAAGCAATGGCCAAATTCAATCTTTGAATGCACAGTGCATTCAGACCCCTTGACTTTTTCCACATTTTGTTACGTTACAGCCTTATTCTAACATTTATAAAATAATTTTTCTACATTATCAATGAACACAATTTAACTCAGCACTTTCTTAAAGCTCCTTTGGCAGAGATTACAGCCTTGAGACTTCTTGGGTCTGATGCTACAAGCTTGGCACACATGTATTTGGGGAGTTTCTCCCATTCTTCTCTGCAGATCTTCTCAAGCTCTGTCAGGTTGGATGGGGAGCGTCACTACACAGCTATTTTCAGGTCTCTCCAGAGATGTTAGATCGAGTTCAAGTCCGGGCTCTGGCTGGGCCACTCAAGGACATTCAGAAACTTGTCCCGAAGCCACTCCTGCGTTGTCTTGGCTGTGTGCTTAGGGTCATTGTCCTGTTGGAAGGTGAACTTACGCCCCAGTCTAAAGTCCTGAGCGCTCTGGAGGAGGTTATCATCAAGGATCTCTCTGTACTTTGCTCCGTTCATCTTTCCCTCGATTCTGACTGGTCTCCCAGCCGCTGAAAAACATCCCCACAGCATGATGCTGCCACCACCATGCTTCACTGTAGGTATGGTGCCAGGTTGCCTCCAGATTTGACGCTTGACATTCATGCCAAAGAGTTAAATCTTGGTTTCATCAGACAAGAGAATCTTGTTTCTCATGGTCTGAGAGTCCTTTAAGTGCATTTTGGCTGTCATGTGCCTTTTACTGAGGAATGGTTTCTGACTGCCCGGTCTACCATAAAATTCTGATTGGCAGAGTGCTGCAAGATGGTTGTTCTATGGAAGGTTCTCACATCTCCACAGAGGGATTCTGGAGCTCTGTCAGCGTGACCATCGAGTTCTTGGTCACCTCCCTGACAAAGGCCCTTCTCCCCCGATTGCTCAGTTTGGTCAGGTGGCCAGCTCTAGGAAGAGTTTTGGTGGTTCCAAACTTCTTCCACTGAAGAATGATGGGGGCCACTGTGTTCATGGGGACCTTCAATGCTGCATAAATCTTTTGGTACCCTTCCCCAGATCTGTGCCTCGACACAATCCTGTCTCTAAGCTCTACGGACGATTCCTTCGATCTCATGACTTGGTTTTTGCTCTGACATGCATTGTAGGACCTTATATAGACAGGTGTGTGCCTTTCCAAATCATGTCCAGTCAATTGAATTTACCACATGTGGACTCCAATCAAGTTGTAGAAACATCTCAAGTATGATCAATGGAAACAGGATGCACCTGAGCTCAATTTCGAGTCTCAAAGCAAAGGGTTTGAATAGTTATGTAAATAAGGTATTTCTGTTATTTTTAATACATTTGCAAAAAATTCTAAAAACCTGTTTTTACTTCATCATTATGGGGTACTATGTGTAGATTGATGAGAAAAAAATCTAGATGTGATACATTTTAGAATAAGGCTGTAACATAACAAAATGTGGAAAAAATTGAGGGGTCTGAATACTTTCCGAATGCACTGTATATGCAAAAATATATATATATATTTTAGACTTTCAGTGTGCAAGTGGATACATTTGAGGAAGCCTCGGCCCTCAGTTTCAAAAGACATCATGCCCCTGTGACAAGTCTATGTGCTATGGCGTAGGCACTGCATCTGTGGATCTCATCCCCAATCCACACAGATCTAAATCTGAGAGTTTATATGTGGCAAGTTTAATGTGAGTTGATCTCCATCTTTTCTGCATGAATGTCTTTGTGTAGAAGAACAGGCTGACTCGACAGACGTTCTCTGCATGTGTTTGAAGAGTCTAACACCCCCCGAGCCCTGCGAGATACAGATGGTCATAGGGATACAGATTAGTCCGGAATGTGGATTGAGCGGCACTCTCTCCACAGCTATGATTTAATCCAACAGTGTTACACGATTTCCATTTAAAAAGACAAAGGACGTGTGCGGTATAGTTGCCTGGCAGCCAGCGCTGGTTCTTCCTCTGCTGTTTTTATTTAGGATCTTTCTCCAAGATTAATTCCTTGCCTTCCTTTTCCTGCCTGCCAGTTCAGGGATTAAAGTAAAACATTTTAACAAAGCTGTGCTCTCTGGGAGCAGGCCGCGCTGTGGAAAAGATTGAGTAACACCGTTCCTCTGAGAGTTTTAAGAAAGGACTAATGTATTGCCCCCAAACTATCAGTGCATGTCTGAGAGTAATGTGCTTGGCAAACCCAAAAGCACTTGAGAATACATTTTTAATGCCACTGTCTACAGTATATCCCTTGATTTTGCAACATGTAATTTAGTGCCATGGTCAATTTTACCACATGGAAAGTGGTCAATAAAACCTGCTTGAAACCCCCAAATAATTTGTTAGTATCATGTATCTTGGATTATTTGATCAATTCAACTGTCTATAGTAAAACGAATGATTTACTTTGTTGGAATTGGAAAATTAAAACCTCAAAACCTTTTGAAGGAACAAAAATATAGGCCCGGAGTTGGAGGGTGGGTGACTGGGAGGTTTTGAACCTGTGTCCAGTTTCTCACGGCACTGCTAGCTTCCCAGGCTACAGCCGGCTGCAGCATGCATTGATTGGCTGATAAAGCACAAATGTATTAGCCGGCCCTCATTAGCATCCTGTTAGCGATGACCTATACCTACTGAGCCCTACCACGATCTGACGTCAATGGATTAACAAGCAGCACAATTCTGCCAGGGACAGAAAATCAGTTAACACTTGTCAGAGAGCCCAACATCAATACAATTCACATCATTAACCCCCTACGGACCCCACAGTAGCACTTTCAAGATGCAACTCGGATACAAACATCTATTTTAATATTTACATTTAATTAAATATCAATCAGTCTTCTGACCTCAGTGATTTGCTAATCTCCAATCTAGATTTCAAGGTGTGTTTACCACTGGGGGATGTAGCTGCCCTGACTGTGCTGCCTTTAATGCTCTGCCAGGCTATTGATACTGTAGCTGAATTCACTTTAGTGGCTTCAACCAGCCAGGAAATGCTTGTTCCCAGAAGGAAGAGAATGGGGGAATATAGTGCACATTGATTATAGTATTTTTTCTATGCTATTCTAGTTTCCTTGTTTTGTTTAGTAGGAACTAGGGACAACAAATAGTATTCAATTATCACAATAGGGCCCGATTTCCAGTCCTCCAAATCTGTAAACCTATGTGTTTTTGCCGTAGTTTACTGAACTGATAGGGACTCTAATTTAAACACAATTATCAATTAATTAGAATACTGCCGCCCGGTGCCCACTGAAAGCTTCTAGGAATAACGCATTCTTCTTTGAAGTAAATTCAATTCTGTCAAATATCACACTAAAGCACTGTTTCCAAATAAAGAAACTGACATTAGAATGCTGTAATTCAGCATTATGAAAAGTTCAAGCACTTATTCATAACTGTACATTTGCATAGATATATAAAACTGACAGCATTCAAGGAACAATGCCCTGGAGATGATATTTAATTGGATGACTATAATGAATATTTTAATACATGGGGTTCATCAGGGCAGTACATCTCTCACTGTTTATTGCAAACTTATTCTGTGATTAGCCTGTCTAATCATGTCGTTGTGCTTTTCTTTTCTCTCGCCCAGTGCTACAACTTAATCATAGGCATTAACATTTACACAGAATAACATTTAAGAACATCATCATAAAACTATATACTGCATGTCTACCATTACAAACTCGTATTGGTGAGTTCCAACTACTGGACAATGTACCAACGGTATCAATGTTATGGCATGTACATTAGTGAATGTCATTTCATCTGTTTAGCCAGGAAAGTCCGCTCAGTAATAATTCCCACTGTTTTCCAGGGAATCAATAAAAACACACAATCACATAAAAGTGAATGTGATTGTAAGACCACCTGCGGCCAACTGCTGGGCTAGATTTGCCACAGCAGAACTACTGTTGAGTAGCAAATCATTCCCCTTTCTCCCTAATACTGTGCATCTTGTACTTGACTTTGGTTTCTCTCTATGAAAGTTTCACCATCTGTTATGGAATGGGATACAATTCTATTTCTGTCCAGGAGCCAGTAGAGCATCTGATTCAGAGAGCTTTCAGGGCTGGTGTATCACTAGCTTGGTGCCTCACTACTCCTCAGCCAAGAGCCCCCCCCCCCCCCCCCCCAACTGTCATTGAGTACAGTAGCATGCACACAATGTGATAATTGTGAATAGTCATATTAAAATAGTTTGATTTGAACATTTACATGCTTTGCAAGAAGAATGATTTCCCTAATAATCCTGTTTACATGGACATCTGAAATCAGGCTTCCTGATGAAAACATTCTACCACAGTGACCACTTTATATTTGAGAAGCCTATTTGATTGAGTTTGGACATACAGTGCCTTCAGAAAGTATTCATACCCCTTGACTTATTCCACATTTTGTTGTGTTACAGCCTGAATTCAAAATAGATTAAGCAAAAATAAAAATATCATTTACATAAGTATTCACACCCGAGTCAATACATCTTGGAATCACCTTTGGCAGCGATTACAGCTGTGAGTCTTTCTGGATAAGTCTCTAAGATCTTTGCACACCTGAATTGTACAATATTTGCACATTATTCTTTAAAAAATTCTTCAATCTCTGTCAAGTTGGTTGATGATCATTACTATACTGCCATTATCAAGTGTTGCCATAGATTTTCAAGACAATTTATGTCAGAACTGTAACTAGACCACTCAGGAAAATTCAATGTTGTCTTGGTAAGCAACTCCAGTGTATATTTGGCCTTGCGTTTTAGGTTATTGTCTTGCTAAAAGGTGAATTTGTCTCCCAGTGTCTGTTGGAAAGCAGACTGAGCCAGGTTCTCCTCTAGTATTGTGCCTGTGCTTAGCTCTATTCCATTTATTTTTATTCTAAAATACTCCCTAGGCTTTGCCGATGACAAGCATACCCATAACACGATACAGCCACCACCATGCTTGAAAATATGAAGCATGATACTCAGAGATGTGTTGTGTTTGCCCCAAAAATAAGACTTCTTTGCTACATTTTTTTGCAGATTTACTTTAGTGCCTTACTGCAAACAGGATGCATGTTGTGGAGTATTTTTTTCTGTACAGTCTTCCTTCTTTTCACTCTGTAATTTAGATTATTATAGTGGAGTAACTACAAAGTTATTGATCCACCCCCAGCTTTCTCCTATCACAGCCTTTCAACTCAGCAACTGTTTTAAAGTCACCATTGGCCTGATTGTAAAATCCCTGAGCAGCTTCCTTCCTCTCCTATTGCAACTGAGGTAGGAAGTTTGCCTGTATCTTTGTAGTGACTGGGCGTATTGATACATCATCAAAAGTGTAATGAATAACTTCCCCATGCCCAAAGGGATATTCAAATGTGCCCTTCATTATGAAGCATTGTAAAACCTCCCTGGTCTTTGTGGTTGAATTTGTGTTTGAAATTCACTGCTCGACTGAGGGACCTTGCAAATATTTGTATGTGTAGGGTACAGAGATGAGGTAGTCATTCATGTTAAACACTCTAATTGCATACAGAGTGAGTCCATGCAACTTGTGACTTGTTCAGCACATTTTTACTCATTAACTTTTTTAGGCTTGCCATAACAAAGAGGTTGAATATTTGACTCAAGACATTTCAGCTTTTCATTTTTAAACATTTCTAAAAACATAATTCCACTTTGACATTATGGGGTATTGAGTGTTGGCCAATGACACAACATCTCAATTGAACCCATTTTAAATTCAGTCTGTAACACTACAAAATGTGGAAAAAGTCAAGGGGTGTGAATAGGGTTGCACATTTTGGGAAATATTCAGAGGTAGAAACTTTCCGTGGGAATTAACGGGACTATATGGGAATTAACAGAAATATATGCAAATTAATATTAAATCCATTTAAATGTAGATGTTGTTTTAATTGGATATATTTACCATATCATACGGAGACAGAAACATAAACCTTTTACGTTATCATAAGTAGACATCATTGCAAATGACTAAATCCTTCCAATAGAAATGTTTAAAAACAATTTAGTTATGAATTGAACTTTAATTAAATGAGTTGACTCTTCACATGGGATGATTTAACTGAACAACAAAAGAAAGGGAATATTGAATGATCCCCAATGATCCATCGCATCTCCCAAAAACATTTTCAACATACATCTGTAAATTGATAGTCTAGAAACTAAAGCTTTGGTTGTCTTCCTCTCAGGCTACCATGTCTTCTCCCTGGACATCCTCAATGTCCACCTCTTGAACATCAGACTCTGAGGCCTCATCTTCACTGTCACTTTCCAACCTTGTTGAGGATGGCTCATTGTCAAGCTCAAAAAGCTCAAAAAGCCTCAAATTTGTCAACCCTTGTATTGGTCAGCCTGTTGCGTGCTTTGTTGTGCGTGTTCCTTACAAGGACCAGTTGCGCTCTGAGGCGGCTGATGTTGGTGGGATTTGGAGGATGATGGCGGCAACAGGGGAAAGAGCCTCAGATCCACAAAGTCCCTTCCACCAGGTGGGTGATGGGATATGTTGGCATGACTGCATATTGCATCTCCATCCCAAAGCACTTTCTTGGAAGTGTACTTCGCCAGACTGCCAAGAACCTTGCCCTCATCCAGGCCAAGGTGGCGAGACACGGTAGTGATGACACTATAGGCCTTGTTGATCTCTGCACCAGACAGGATGCTCTTGCCAGCAAACTTGGGATCCAACATGTACGCTGTTTTTCAGAACTGCAGTTTCCTCTGCTTGGAGCAACAGTGAAGTGGGCAGGGCAGTACGGATCTCTTCTTCTCTTACATCTGCAAGCAGAGTCTGAACATCAGACAGAATGGCATTGTCTCCCTCAATCCGTGCAATGGCTACTACTATAGGTTTCCGGAGTTTCAGGCTGCTTACCACTATCTCCCAAAATACATCATACAGGAGGATCCTCTTGATGGGGCTGTCCATATTGGCAGACTGTGATATGGACATTTCTTGGAGAGACTCCTTCCCCTCCAGGAGACTGTCAAACATGATGACAACACCACCCCAATGGGTGTTGCTGGGCAGCTTCAATGTGGTGCTCTTATTCTTCTCACTTTGCTTGGTGAGGTAGATTCCTGCTATAACTTGATGACCCTTCACATACCTAAACATTTCCTTAGCTCTCGTGTAGTGTATCAATTGTTTTCAGTGCCATGATGTCCTTGAGGAGCAGCTTCAATGCATGAGCAGCACAGCCAATGGGTGTGAAGTGAGGGTAGGACTCCTCCACTTTAGACCAAGCAGCCTTCATGTTCGCAGCATTGTCTGTCACCATATCTTGGCCAGGTCGCAGTTGCAAATGATAACTTTTTCTCAACTAGCCTACCTGGTTAAATAAAGGTCAAATAAGTCAATCAATCAATCAATAAAAACCAGTGCAAATACCTTCTGTGGTCCAAGGTCATTGATGACTGCCTTCAGCTCATCTGCAATATAGAGACCGGTGTGTCTGTTGTCCCTTGAGTCTGTGCTCTTGTAGAATACTGATTGAGGGGTGGAGATGATGTAGTTAGTTATTCTTTGCCCATAAACATTTGACCACCCATCAGAGATGATTGCAATACAGTCTTTCTCTATAAATTGTCTTGACCATCACTTCACTTGAACCGTATCTACATGTACATACTACCTCAATAAGCCGGACTAACCAGTGTCTGAAGGCACTGTATAAAGTTTGTATGTGAAAACCATTCGCAATTTTTTTCTTCTCCAAACTCCAAACTTGAACTGCTGGTACATGTTATAAAATAATCCAAGATGGCATAGCAGTCAGATGTCTTTTGTCCGAGTCTTGTCGTGTCCCTTGTATATATCTTTAAAAAAATATTTTCTAAAGTATTATTCACCTCGTATTCGGAATCCCCCAACAGAAGCTAGCCAGCTCACTAGCTACTAATCAATTAACCACTGCTAGCGGTCATCAGCTAATCTTTAGCTCGGAAAGCTCTCCCCAGTTTGTACAACGCGACTCAAACCAGAGCATACCGGACATATTTTCTCTCCATGTCCCCGGATTCCTACCGCAAGCTCTGGACATTTACACCTGGATCTTCGCAGCTAGCTAGCTGCTATCCGAGTACTGGCTAATGTCTGTCCCGGAGCAAGCACCAATTAGCCTGGAGCTAGCCCATGCTAGGCCCTTTCTCCCGGCTAGCTAAAGAGGCCCATCAGCCACTCCTTGTCTACAATACCCGGACCCCTTCTACTGCCGGTACGGAACCCCGCCGATCCTTCACGACTGGACTACGACGTAATCTGCTCGAGGGGGTACTCAACTGGCTTCTACATCGCGACCACCCCTGAATGCTCATCCGATCGCCGCATCCCGCTAGCTGCTATTGGTCTAGAGCATATCGGACTGTTAGCTGTATAGATCCATCAGCCAATTTCTTGGGCCACTATACCTATTTTGCCAATTGGACTTGGACCCCTCTGCTACTCGGAACCCTACTAATCCATCACGACAGGTCTAACAACGCCACTGCACGCGGAGACCAAAACAGACTTTCCTCTGTCGAGACGTCCCTATAAGGCCCTTCTGCTAGCCCCGGTCTGCTAGCTTGTTAGCCCCGGCCTGCTAGCTGCCTGAATCACCGTGTCTCCAGCCAGCCCGACCACTCACTGGACCCCTATTGATCACCAGGCTACGTATGCCTCTCCCTAATATCAATATGCCTTGTCCATTACTGTCCTGGTTATTGATTATTGTCTTATTTCACTGTAGAGCCTCTAGCCCTGTTCAATATGCCTTAACCTACCATTTAATTCCACCTCCCACGTTTAAACGTCTCTAGAGACAATATCTCTCTCAGCATTACTCAATGCCTAGGTTTACCTCCAATGTACTCACATCCTACCATACCTCTGTCTGTACATTATGCCTTGAATCTATTCTCTCACGCCCAGACCTGCTCCTTTTACTCTCTGCTCTGAACGCACAAAACAACCAGTCCTGATAGCCTTAAGCCATACCCTCATCCTACTCCTCCTCTGTTCCTCTGGTGATGTAGAGGTTAATCCAGGCCCTGCAGTGTCTAGCTCCACTCCTACACCCCAGGCGCTCTCACTTTTTGACTTCTGTAACCGTAAAAGCCTTGGTTTCTTGCATGTTAACATTAGAAGCCTCCTCCCTAAGTTTGTTTTATTCACTGCTTTAGCACACTCTGCCAACCCGGATGTCCTAGCCGTGTCTGAATCCTGGCTTAGAAAGTCCACCAAAAACCCTGAAATTTCCATCCCTAACTATAACATTCTCCGACAAGATAGAACTGCCAAAGTGGGCGGTGTTGCAATCTACTGCAGAGATAGCCTGCAGAGTTCTGTCTTGCTATCCAGGTCTTTGTCCAAACAATTTGAACTTCTACTTTTAAAAATCCATCTTTCCAGAAACAAGTCTATCACTGTTGCTGCTTGCTATAGACCACCCTCTGCCCCAAGCTGTGCCCTGGACACCATATGTGAATTGATTGCCCCCCATCTATCTTCAGAGCTTGTGCTGCTAGGTGACCTAAGCTGTGACATGCTTAACACCCGGCCATCCTACAATCTAAGCTTGATGCCCTCAATCTCACACAAATTATCATTGAACCCACCAGGTACAACCCCAAATCCGTAAACACGGGCACCCTCATAGATATTCCTAACCAACTTGCCTTCCAAATACACCTCTGCTGTTTTCAACCAAGATCTCAGCGATCACTGCCTCTTTGCCTGCATCCGTAATGGGTCTGCGGTCAATCGACCACCCCTCCCTCATCACTGTCAAACTCTCCCTAAAACACTTCAGCAAGCAGGCCTTTCTAATCGACCTGGCCCAGGTATCCTGGAAGGATACTGGCCCAGGTATCCTGGACATCCTGTCAGTAGAGGATGCCTGGTTATTCTTTAAAAGTGCATTCCTCACCATCTTAAAGAAGCATGCCCCATACCAAAAATGTAGAACCAGGAACAGATATAGCCCTTGGTTCTCTCCAGACCTGACTGCCCTTGACCAGCACAAAAACATCCTGTGGCGTTCTGCATTAGCAACTTTTCAGGGAAGTTAGGAACAAATATACACAGGCAGTTAGGAAAGCTAAGGCTAGCTTTTGCATCCTGTAGCACAAACTCAAAAAAATTCGGGGACACTATAAAGTCCATGGAGAATAAGAGTACCTCCTCCCAGCTGCCCACTGCACTGAGGCTAGGAAACACTGTTACCACTGATAAATCCATTATAATTGAGAATTTCAATAAGCAGTTTCTACGAATAGCCATGCTTTCCATCAGGCTACCCCTACCCCGGTCAACAGCCCTGCAATCCCCACCGTAACTCGCCCGAACCTCCCCCACTTCTCCTTCACCCAAATCCAGATAGCTGATGTTCTGAAACAGCTGCAAAATCTGGACCCCTACAAATCAGCCGGGCTAGACAATCTGGACCCTCTCTTTCTAAAATGATCTGCAGAAATTGCTACAAATCCTATTACTAGCCTGTTCAACCTCTCTTTCGTAACGTCTGAGATTCACATAGATTGGAAAGCTGCCGCAGTCATCCCCCTCTTCAAAGGGGGAGACACTCTAGACCCAAACTGCTACAGACCTAGATCTATTCTACCCTGCCTTTCTAAGGTCTTCGAAAGCCAAGTTAACAAACAGATTACCGACCATTTCGAATCACACTGTACCTTCTATGCTATGCAATCTGGTTTCAGAGCTGGTCATGGGTGCACCTCAGCCATGCTCAATGTCCTAAACGATATCATAACCGCCATCGACAAGAGAAATAACTGTGCAGCCGTATTCATCGACCTGGCCAAGGCTTTCGACTCCATCAATCACAACATTCTTATTGGCAGACTCAACATCCTTGGCTTCTCAAATGACTGCCTCGCCTGGTTCACTAACTACTTCTCTGATAGAGCTCAGTGTGTCAAATCGGAGGTCCTGTTGTTCGGACCTGTGGCAGTCTCCATGGGGGGTGCCACAGGGTTGAATTATTGTGCCGACTCTCTTCCCTGTATACATCAATGATGTTACTCTTGCTGCTGGTGATTCTTTGACCAACCTTCATGCAGACGACACCATTCGGTATACCTCTGGCCCTTCTTTGGACACTGTGTTAACTAACCTCCAGATGAGCTTCAATGCCATACAACTCCCCTTCCGAGGCCTCCAACTGCTCTTAAATGCAAGTAAAATTAAATGCATGCTTTTCAACCGATCGCTGCCCGCACCTGCCCGCCCGTCCAGCATCACTACTCTGGATGGTTCTGATGTGGAATATGTGGACAACTACAAATACCTAGGTGTCTGGTTAGACTGTAAACTCTCCTTCCAGACTCACATTAAATATCTCCAATCCAAAATTAAATCTAGAATCGGCTTCCTATTTCCCAAAACAATGCATCCTTCACTCATGCTGCCAAACGTACTCTCGTAAAACTGACCATCCTACCGATCCTCGACTTCGGCGATGTCATTTACAAAATAGCCTCCAACACTCTACTCAACAAATTGGATGCAGTCTGTCACAGTGCCATCCGTTTTGTCGACCTGTACACTCTCTTTGGTTGGCCCTCGCTTCATACTCATCGCCAAACCCACTGGCCCCAGGTCATCTACAAGTCTCTGCTAGGTAAAGCCCCGCCTTGTCTCAGCTCACTGGTCACCATAGCAGCACCCACCCGTGGCACGCGCTCCAGCAGGTATATCTTACTGGTCACCCCCAAAGCCAGTTTTTCCTTTGGCCGCCTCTCCTTCCAGTTTTCTGCTGCCAATCACTGGAACGAACTGCAAAAATCACTGAAACTGGAGACTCTTACCTCCCTCACTAGAGCTCTAAGCACCAACTGTCAGAGCAGCACACAGATCACTGCACCTGTACATCTGTAAATTAGCCCATCCAATCTACCTCATCCCCATACTGTATTTATTTATTTATCTTGCTCCTTTGAACCCCAGTATCTCTACTTGCACATTCATCTTCTGCTCATTCTACCATTCCAGTGTTTAATTGCTATATTGTAATTACTTCGCCACCATGGCCTATTTATTGCCTTACCTCTCTTATCCAATTCATTTGCACATGCTGTATATATAATTTTTTTTCTACTGTATTATTGATTGTATGTTTGTTTATTCCATGTGTAACTCTGTGTTGTTGTATGTGTCAAACTGCTTTGCTTTATCTTGGCCAGGTCGCAGTTGCAAATGAGAACTTGTTCTCAACTAGCCTACCTGGTTAAATAAAGGTGAAAATAATAATAATAAAATGTGCAGATCAAATACGATACGTCGCTGGAACTCTGATTAAGCTGTTTACATGTCTAATATTTTTTTTTTAAATCAGAAAACCAGGTGTTTTAATCAGCGTATGCTTACTTCGATTACTACCTTATGCTAAAGATAAGCAGAGTAAGGTGTTGACATGACCAATGTCATACTCTGTCTACTCCCATAATCAGTTTAATA
The DNA here is from genome assembly GCF_002021735.2 of Oncorhynchus kisutch. Lineage (NCBI taxonomy): Eukaryota > Metazoa > Chordata > Actinopteri > Salmoniformes > Salmonidae > Oncorhynchus > Oncorhynchus kisutch. Next base: position 17,373,932 of record NC_034176.2, on the reverse strand, counting down.
TCAAATTATTAGAAAGCATGTTAACATACGGAGGACCAATGATATGTACTACTTGCTTAGGTTCCTCACTTTGTTGCATCATCATTTTAAATGCCATTCAAATGTGTCACTGTATCTTTCTATTCAAACATGCTGATATACAATCATTACTGTGGTATGGTTTGGACAGGTTCACAGTTAATGACCTTTCCATGACCAGAGAGAAGGCAGGACTCACGTGGTGGAGTGCTGCTGATAACACAGTGCTAGTTGGAGATCTGGTGGTGGAGCCAAAGAACAGATGGGAGTTGGATGTGGCCTCCACTGCTGAGGCCGACCCCGGTGTACGCACCTCCTACATACGCCTAGGGCTGTGTGAATGGAGCCTGTCCAGGCTTCTCCTGGCATCGAGAGGAACTCATCACCATCTGCCTCTCGGGACAACGACTGACCTCCCTTACACAGACCTCCTTCCACCTCCCCTCTTCTCGGTAATGCAGGCAGAATGGGAGTCCATGGTAAAAAAACAAAACACCTCCACTGTAATTAAGAAATGTCAGGGTGTCTGTTCAATAGGTTTTTGACAACCTTTGACATAGACTTAGCCACTCTTTTATTATGCTGTCAGTTTCTATTTTCATGACGAGGGGAAACTTTATAAAACAAGGAGGGAATACGTCTTGTCTGTGTATAATGTCAACATTTTCTAACATAACACACATTATAGTGTGTATTTGGATAGTGAATCCTGTGAGGATAATTGAGTAGTCTTAACTACCAGTGTGTGCACTGAAAAGTGTGCTGAAAAAAGGCTTACGGCGCGGGGCACAGTTGGCTCTGTAGACACCAGTCATTCAGCAGCGTTGCTAGCTACACACCTTACACCCTGCTCTCTTGGTCTTCTTTCACACCTGAAGGGAGAGGAACAACAGCACTCATTATCAATCATAAGCAGTGTTGGGGAGCAATAATTAGGCATTCCAAGGGAGAATGTGTGTGAGGTGGGGTGAGGCGGGGGGCTGGGAGAGGGTGGGATAATGGGAGGGGAAGGATTACGAGGAAATGCAGCAACAACGGGTAACTCAAAGGAAACAGGGGGAGGCTAATGGAAATGCAGTGGTGGGACAAGACTCTTACTTGTAAAAAAAAATATATATATATATACAGTGGGGCAAAATTGTATTTAGTCAGCCACCAATTGTGCAAGTTCTCCCACTTAAAAATATGAGAGAGGCCTGTAATTTTCATCATAGGTACACTTCAACTATGACAGACAAAATTAGAAAAAGAAATCCAGAAAATCATATTGTAGGATTTTTTATGAATTTATTTGCAAATTATGGTGGAAAATAAGTATTTGGTCAATAACAAAAGTTTATCTCAATACTTTGTTATATACCCTTTGCTGGCAATGACAGAGGTCAAACGTTTTCTGTAAGTCTTCACAAGGTTTTCACACACTGTTGCTGGTATTTTGGCCCATTCCTCCATGCAGATCTCCTCTAGAGCAGTGATGTTTTGGGGCTGTTGCTGGGCAACACGGATCTAACATCTAGTGGAAAGTCTTCCCAGGAGAGTGGAGGCTGTTATAGCAGCAAAGGGGGGACCAACTCCATATTAATAGCCATGATTTTGGAACGAGATGTTCGATGAGCAGGTGTCCACATACTTTAGGTCATGTAGTGTACATCGTTAGTTGTTAGTTATTTAGCTAGTGAATTTTAGCCATATCATCATAGACATTGCGCAAGTAAAAACACCTCAAAACAAGAACAAAATAAACTACATTAAAAACTAGCAGGAATTGGCAGAGACGTTTGGATGCTCCTTCTTATTGTTCTATTAAAGGGAAACTTCACCGCTAGACACTATTTGGGGTGTTCTTCCAGTCTCCCTACATAATTCTGATTGATGATCGATCGGGTGTGTCGGATATAATATATATATATATATATATATATATAATATATATAATTACACTAAAGCTGTGTTATTTTATTTTTGCACAGGGAGAGTTCAACCAATGACGTCATTGGCTGATTGAGCCTGCTGTCGGATATAAAAATTAATGGAGTCATGTTTTGTAGCAATTGTTGTGGCCTTTGTGTTTTTGGCCGATTGCCCCCTCACGCTAGCAGAGAGTAGATATGGTTGTCCTTGTTCAATAGAGACACTGGACTTGTCTCATGGAAGTTCCCATAATTAGCTAAAATGGCTGCTTCTGAGGATTCCTCTTACCAAGAAGAGCTGGATGACACCATTTAAAAAATACACTGCTCAAAAAAAATAAAGGGTACACTAAAATAACACATCCTAGATCTGAATGAATGAAATATTCTTATTAAATACTTTTTTCTTTACATAGTTGAATGACAACAAAATCACACAAAAATTATCAATAGAAATCAAATTTATTAACCCATGGATGTCTGGATTTGGAGTCACACTCAAAATTAAAGTGGAAAACCACACTACAGGCTGATCCAACTTTGATGTAATATCCTTAAAACAAGTGGCCTCCACGTGCCTGTATGACCTCCCGACAACGCCTGGGCATGCTCCTGATGAGGTGGCGGATGGTCTCCTGAGAGATCTCCCAGACCTGGACTAAAGCATCCGCCAACTCCTGGACAGTCTGTGGTGCAACCACTGTTGGTGGATGGAGCGAGACATGATGTCCCAGATGTGCTCAATTGGATTCAGGTCTGGGGAACGGGCGGGCCAGTCCATAGCATCAATGCATTCCTCTTGCAGGAACTGCTGACACACTCCAGCCACATGAGGTCTAGCATCGTCTTGCATTAGGAGGAACCCAGGGCCAACCACACCAGCATATGTTCTCACAAGGGGTCTGAGGATCTCATCTCGGGTACCTAAATGGCAGTCCGGCTACCTCTGGCGAGCATATGGAGGGCTGTGCGGCCCCCCAAAGAAATGCCACCCCACACCATGACTGACCCACTGCCAAACCGGTCATGCTGGAGGATGTTGCAGGCAGCCGAACGTTCTCCACGGCGTCTCCATACTGTCACGTCTGTCATATGTGCTCATTGTGAACCTGCTTTCATCTGTGAAGAGCACAGGGTGCCAGTGGCGAATTTGCCAATCTTGGTGTTCTCTGGCAAATGCCAAATGTCCTACACGGTGTTGGGCTGTAAGCACAAATCCCAACCGGTGGACGCTGGGCCCTCATACCACCCTCATGGAGTCTGTTTCTGACCGTTTGAGCAGACACATGCACATTTGTGGCCTGCTGGAGGTCATTTTGCAGGGCTCTGGCAGTGCTCCTCCTGCTCCTCCTTGCACAAAGTCGGAGGTAGCGGTCCTGCTGCTGGGTTGTTGCCCTCCTACGGCCTCCTCCACGTCTCCTGATGTACTGGCCTGTCTCCTGGTAGCGCCTCCATGTTCTGGACACTACGCTGACATACACAGCAAACCTTCTTGCCACATCTCGCATGGATGTGCTATCCTGGATGAGCTGCACTACCTGAGCCACTTGTGTGGGTTGTAGACTCCGTCTCATGCTACCACTAGAGTGAAAGCACCGCCAGCATTCAAAAGTGACCAAAACATCAGCCAGGAAGCATAGGAACTGAGAAGTGGTCTGTGGTCCCCACCTTCAGAACCACTCCTTTATTGGGGGATGTCTTGCTAAATGCCTATAGTTTCCACCTGTTGTCTATTCCATTTGTAAAACAGCATGTGAAATTTATTGTCAATCAGTGTTGCTTCCTAAGTGGACAGTTTGATTTCACAGAAGTGTGATTGACTTGGAGTTACATTGTGTTGTTTAAGTGTTCCCTTTATTTTTTTGAGCAGTGTACATATTTTACATAGGAACATACAGACATATTTATTTGAACCGTAATACACTGAAGAGGAGTTGAAACCGCAAGAAAAAGTAATTGCGAGACCAGCAAGCAGTGGCGACAGCCTAGAGCAGCAGTTACCAATAGTCCAGAGAAGTATTCTTCTGATGTTCAGTCAGACAACCGTTAGATTGCAACACTAGCTAGTGTAAGCTATCATATACTGTACCATTTTATGTTTTCATGATTCATTATTAGGAGTGAGTCTGTTTTCCAAACATAAAAGGACATTCACATCCTCATACTCAAGTGTACAGTAGCTACCCAGTGTTCCAGAGTCTGGTCTAATGGTAACGTGAAGAGTCCAGACTAAACACTGCCCCTGGAGGCAGGGGTACGATCCCCAGGTCCCCCACTTTCTTCTGTATATCCCACTCATATCTCTATCGTGTTCCGGTGTATCCTAATAAACAACAAAACAGTGTGGCTTCCCAGGAGGACATAGAGCGGCCATTTTTTCAAACCTCTGATTAGGGCCTGGTGGCTATTTTACACAGCTAAATAAACTGGATGGAAGGGGTGTGTGGAGCTTCTCTGAACGGAGCACTGACCGCTTCCAATGGACGGACGGACAAAACAGATGGACAGACACACGGTCCTGTCCTATGGAGGAGACGGCACTAACAGTATGCTGTTACCACCATCATCATTATTCCTTTTATGCTTAATCTTAATATCTCTTTCTATGGCTGATTCTACATCGTAACATAAACAAAATCAATAATTCAGAGCTGGAAAGCCAGAAAGCGACATGTACAGAGGTGACAAAGTACAATGTCCGTACTGTACTGGGGAGGTTACGAAACAATGGCCCATTCTACTTTCACTCTTCATGCAATCTCAACCCCTCACATAAACTCATAGTTTTTTCAAAACTGTGCAACAAAGTTTTTAGTTTGGAGAGTGTTGTGTGCTGTCTCTTTGTGACTTAAAATACCTTTATTTCAGTATTTCAGTTTTGCATGTGGTGTAAAACATTTACACTACATTTGACTGTGAACTGTACGCTCTTTGAGAATGTGCCAAGGATCCTTGATAACTGCTGTTCACAGTCACAAAGAGCCCCATGAATGATGAAATGCATGCGTAATGTCTAATCTGAAAATTTATGAACAACATTGAAGACTAGAGATATTCAAAATGTGTTGTGAATTGACAAGACCCTTTCCTCCATCCTCCAGAAGATTGAGATAAGATGACAGACGGCTACAATTAAAACAATTCTGTACTTTATTTAGACAATGGTTATAAAAAAGACTACAGAAGACTACAGATTCTACAGAAGTAGGATCTTCATTTGAGCCAGTTTGGTACAGCAAGAAAATAATCCTGCAACAGGAAACTGAAATGATTATGTGGATTATAATTTATGGACATTTTATGTAGGGGTTTATACATTTTTTTGTAAGGGAAAATCAAGTCAAACTACTAAATGGAAATTACAAACTTTTAAAACCTCAAATAGACTACAAGTTAAACATTTCCTGCATTGCATTTCCAGTTCTCCTGCAATAGGGTGATAAAATTAAGATATTACATCTGTACAAAATTAGCAATTCCCTTCGCTTGCCATCTAAATACATAAGGGTCATGACCTACTTTTTGAAGTTGACTTTTTAATAACCACCTCACAAAAAATACTTTTCCCTCCACATATCCAGCATAGATCAAGAAATATTAAACCCAGCTCTTGTATAAAAGTGACCAATTACAACACAATGCTAAAAAACGGCACAAGATTTGGGGCATGAATATGTTCGCTCAGCCTTTGATGCAAAATAACTTTTTATTTTGTTCTTTGGAGAGTTGTGTGGAAGAGAAAAAAAGGTTCCCGCACAACCAGGGGACTGGAGTAGGAGCAATCAACAATTCTCTATAAGGCAAACATTTGGTCAGCTGTGTGAGATTAGGTTAAAGGTAGACTCATTAATATGACATCATCATACACAGCGGGGGAGGGGGGGACTTACAGACCTAAACAACATTCATGTTAATGATGGAAGAGTCAACGGTGGCAGTCTTGGCATTTTAATTTGGATGTTGACGTCTGTAAACTGGAATTCCCACTACGTACTGGAGCTCTCTCTTCATCCCAGTCGGCTACCTGATGCCTATTCAACCAGGAAGTGGACTACCGGGCATGATAGTCTATATATCCCGGGGTTGTTGCTCTACATGCACAATGTAGACAGAGGTTGAAGAGAAGGTGAAGTCTTGCCATGCTCTCGTCTTATCAGATGAGTTGTCAGAGCAGTTTCCAATGGAACCTGTCCCCACCGTTTCCTCATTGCCTGCACGTGTCATGGAAGGCCTCCAGGGTACGAAAGTCTCTCCAGGTCGGGGGAAGTCCCTCTTGCAGAAACTTTCCACAGCGCTGACAAGGGGTCTGGAACAGCTTGATGTAGCTTCTTAGCCAGGTCTGCCGAGGAGAGCAGAAAAGGGACATTCAGGCTGGAGGCCAGTGATATATTTGTCAGGAGGATTCACCAATAGACTGATTCTAGTAAAACATGACATTTTTTATCAAAACTCAATGATGGCCACTATAATGAGCATATGTGCTGACAATGGTGAGAGAGACCCAATGTGGGGGCCTGCAGTTGATCCACCTAGGGGGGTGAAATGGAGCCTCTCCTCCTGCTTGGGCTCCCCCCGCTTTCTCTCCCAGCCAGTCAGTGGGCTACAGCCAGCCACACCTCCTTCTCAGTCACACACCTGGCAGAACACATTCACCGGCACCATCAATCTAGAGGATTAAAACCCTGCTCCAAGATTCATCACCAGCCAAGGTAATGTTCACCACTGTCACTGGGAAGCGTGAGAAAAGACCCATTACAACAATCTCAGGTCAGCTCTGCAACCAGAAGGCTACATACAGTTATATGTAAGGAGAGAGAAATGTCAATGGAATAGTAACTGAGAAACAGGTGCAGAAAAGCCATATTTGTTTGACTGTTTTAGTAGCTATTTAAGACGGGACTTAGGCCAACTGTTCCCTTCAACAGGATTGATTGCAGACATACAGTACCTTCCAAAAGTACTCACACCCTTTTACTTTTAGATCAGAGGACAGGACCGCCGAATGCTGAAGCGCGTAAAAATCGCCTGTCTTCGGTTGCAACACTCACTACCGAGTTCCAAACTACCTCTGGAAGCAACATCAGCACAATAACTTTGTACATTTAGCTTCCTATCATGACCATCTATTTCAATGAATCTGTACATTTAGCTTCCTATGATGACCATCTATTTTATATCAAACATTTTTGTTGTTGCAACTCCCGTACAGAACTCGGGAGAGGCGAAGGTCGAGAGCCGTGCATCTTCCGAAACACAACCCAACCAAGCCACACTGATTCTTGACACAACGCCCGCTTCACCCGGATGCCAGCCGCACCAATGTGTCGGAGGAAACACTGTACACCTGGCGACCGTGTCAGCCTGCATTACGCCCGGCCCGCCACAGGAGTCCCTAGTGCGCGATGTGACAAGAACATCCTTGCCAGCCAAACCCTCCCCTAACCCGGACGACGTTGGGCCAATTGTGAGCAGTCCCATGGGTCTCCCGGTTGTGGCCGGCTGCGACAGAGCCTGGAGTCTTGCCCATCTTTTCTATCTGAATATTTACATATATTGAGAAATAATCACATACTTAAATGCAATATTGTATTTCACTGTTCTTAGGTCCTACTCTAGCACATCAGAGGTATCCTGCAAGTGTTGAAGTGATCTGTTTTAAACAGATCTGTTTGTAAAGTTTGTGCTAGCAATGAGTAAGTGATTGCCAAATCACTACAAGACAAACATGGAATCAATAAGTAAACAACTAAACCATATAAATACTATTTATAGTGCCTTGAAACGTCTCATTCATTCTAAGATTGTCTTCAAACGTATTAAGACAGTCTATAGATGCACCTTAAAGATGTCTTGACTTTTTAAGATGTCTTAAGACGTTTCAAAACATGGTGATGTCTGGGTATGTAGTGATCATGTCTTTCTGGACAGTGTCAAGCTGTAAATGAGGAGAGGTCAGTAAAGGAGGTGCCCCGTTGTTGGCCCTGAAGCCGAGCCGTTGAGCTGTCCGTTTGAAACACCCTCCCTAAAGGACGGCGGTGCTACCCAGCCCCCACACCCTGGCCGGGTCAGATCAAAATAGTATCTCATTGATTTTCAGCACCGGAGAGAGGCGGCTAATCAATCTCCCTCACTTCAGCACTAAGAGCATGGATCTACAGAGTGGACAGTCGGGCTATTTAAAGACTAAAACATCAAAACACTAATATATAACCCCGCCCTGCACTCCGGGAAGCCATGAGTAAGAACATCCGATGGTACCTGATACATCACACAATAACAATGACAAGTATTTTCTATGCTTCCTGAGGTACCTCCTCTATTGGACTCTATGTGGTGACTGGCTACTAGCGTCAGTGAGAGATGGAAGCTTTGTCTGACTCAACCAGTAGTTATTCAGTAATAGCCTGACAATTTTCAACCCCCTCCTCCCCTTATAAAAAATGTGTCTCTGAGCTTTTAAATCAAATGAGGTACTGTTACAGTACTGTGTGATAAGATGCCTGGACTGACTAGCAATGGAAGTGCAATCCATTGGCTATGTGTACATGGTGAAGATATGGGACTAAAGACAGAGTAGATTATCAAGTAGAGGAGCTCAGACACAGGGTGGGAGAGGGTTATGTAGAGCGTTTGCTTTGTGAATGTGCTCACCATGAAGGACCGTACCACCACGTCGGGCATTTGTGGAAGTTGGTAGTGCAGCAGAGCAGTGGTGGCATGATCCGTAACCTTAAGAGAGAAAACGGGGCTTGTAAAAACCCATGAACATGAACATTCCAGGTGTCTCTGCTAAACCTGAAACAATAAAATCACATTAAGCCTGCCAGTTCATTTTCAATTCTATATGGTTTTATGAGCAAGCATTACATAACATAATCAATTCAAGCGGTCAAGTAAAACAAGATGTTTTCAAAGACAGTACTTATTACTCAACTTTTAAAATAACTAAAAGAGTTCTGGTAGACTACTGCATGGTTGTCATTGGAGCAATACTAATCATAGCATATACTGTATCCATCTCTCACTCCTACACATTCACTTGGCAGTGACTGTTTTTTTTTATTATTCTTAATACTTTGATCAAAATCAAATATTCATCCCACATGTAATTAACTGCGGGCCATCTATTACGTAACTAAGTTCTTCTGTCGATGTAGCTAGTATTGTTTTATTCTGTGTCCAGTCAATATGTCCATTGCTATTACATTTTTACCATCTGGCAAAGCATGAGGGACACGGATATTAGCAGCACATGGCAGGCATATAGTACACTAAATGCACAGGGAAAACATATCAAAGCAGAAGGGGGGGCTTTCTCCTCAAAGAAGATGTAAGGATATGACTGGGCGGTTAACAAAGAGGCTTTGGTGACAAGTCAGACCTTGGCAGTGCAGTGACAGATGGGAGGGGAAGCTGAGAGGTGCCATCCTCCCTTTCTCTCGCCTTCCTCACGGTCTGTTTGACTTAGCATTAGGATGAGATCAAGAAATAAACATACTGTGCTTTGAACAGCCAGGGGGCACAAGTGACAATGCTCTATGAAAAACACAATCGGGGGCTCTCTTTCTATTAATGCTGGCTCCATGCCAGTCGTTGGTGTGTGTGGCTTTCTGGCTGCCCATATGCTGCCATGGCGATGACTCCGCCTGATGAGATTTGGTGAGGGAGGATGAGAGGGAAGTGAGGACGACTCATAACCCCCATATCCTCGCCAGAAATGAGTTTGAAATTAAATCCGACCGGAAACAGAATACATTTTGGTATGACAGGGCTTGACAAGTGGGAGAGAACACCCAGCAATAGCTGGCCCAATGGGAGAGAGACAGAGGGTTCCACAGAGGGTTGTGCATTGTATCTCCGTTTGGAGTAAACATAGAGATAGGGTCTCACCTTCTGAAATACCTGATAGTTTGACTTTGACCAGATATCCAGCTGAGGAGAGAAAATGATATTATTCTCATATCTATGTAATCAATCGTACATTTTCAAATCCACACACACATCATTTGCTTCAGTTGTATACAATACAAATCACAGCAAGTGTTAATTTTGAGAATTTAGAACAATGAGATTGGAGTACACGTGTCGTCATCATCAAGACTGACCTCCCCCAAACTCAACTATGGACTTCGAAGCCAGTTCCACTGCATTTTTTCAATGTTCCCCTCTAATCAGGGACTGATTTAGACCTGGGTAACCAGGTGTGTGCCATTCATTATCAGGTAGAACAGAAAAGTTGTAAACGATAACTTGTTCCCAACTGGCCTACCTGGTTAAATAAAGGTGTGTGTGGGGGGGGGGGGGGGGGGGGGGGGGGAGTGTTAAATACCTCTGGACTACACCATCAACATTCACTTAAGTCTATAATCTTTATAATACCATTCATTAACATTGTATTGATAATTTGATCAGGTCTATATTTTAAATTCAAATGGCTCCTCTCTTCTGGATCCCCTGCTGTCCTGTGACTTGCATGGTCCTTCAGTGAACTGGGAGAGAAGGGCAGGAGATTGTGCGAAGGTCATCCAAACAGTTTCAAAGGCGATAACAAATCAAAACACTACCCTGAAACTAATATCAAACAGGCCTGGTGTCAGCATTTATTAGAGAAATCGGATTCAATCCCCCTCTGTCCCTTTACCCACTACCGACACACAGAGACCCTTTGAAGGGAAAATAATACAGGATCACAAATTACCCAAGAGATGCATTCGATAGTCTTTGAAGACCTCCTTTGATAGTGCAGTTTTCCTTCTCCTTTTCCCTCTCTCTCTGTATGCTAGAAGGTTCAGCTTGCTGCTCCTGCTGCTTCTTACCGTATGATAATTAGTGGAGAAAACGGCAGAAATAGGGATGTTGGAGCCTGAGGGGCGGGGGTGCGAGACATCCTAAACAAAACCCTGGCTGCTGTTGTGTCTGTCTAACTCATCCTAGGTGGAGCTTTGGGAATGTCTGGACTTCAAAACATTTTCCATGGAGCACATTATCTCTATAAAGAACCATGGGTAGTTGTGGCAGTTACATATACACTACCGTTCAAAAGTTTGGGGTCACTTAGAAATGTCCTTGTTTTTGAAAGAAAAGCACGTTTTTTTGTCCATTAAAATAACACCAAATTGATCAGAAATACAGTGTAGACATTGTTAATGTTGTAAATGACTATTGTAGCTGGAATATCTATGGAATATCTACAGATGCCCATAATCAGCAACCATCACTTCTGCGTTCCAATGGCACGTTGTGTTAGCTAATCCAAATTTATAATTTTAAAAGGCTAATTGATCATTATAAAAGTATTTTGTGATTATGTTACCACAGCTAAAAACTGTCGTACTGATTAAGGAATCAATAACACTGGCCTTCTTTAGACTAGTTGTGTATCTGGAGCATCAGCATTTGTGGGTTCGATTTTACAGGCTCAAAATGACCAGAAACAAAGGACTTTCTTCCTAAACGCATCAGTCAATTCTTGTTCTGAGAAATGAAGGCTATTCCATGTGAGAAATTGTCAAGAAACTGAAGATCTGGTACATTGCTGTGTACTACTGCTGTGTAAACTGGCTCTAACCACAATAGAAAGAGGAGTGGGAGGCCCCGGTGCACAACTGAGCAAGAGGACAAGTACAGAGTGTCTAGTTTGAGAAACAGACACCCCACAAGTCCTCAACTTGCAGCTTCATTACATAGTACCCACAAAACCTCAGTCTCAACGTCAACAGTGAAGATACGACTCTGGGATGTTGGCCAGAGCTGCAAAGAAAAAGCCATATCTCAGACTGGCCAATAAAAAGAAAAGATTAAGATGGGCAAAAGAATACAAGACACTGGACAGAGGAACTCTGCCTAGAAGGCCAGCATCCCGGAGTCGAATCTTCACAGTTGACGTTGAGACTGGTGTTGTGCGGGTACTATTTAATGAAGCAATACAAGCGTTTGTGTAAGTTTATCGATTGCTCGACAAAACAATAAGTACACCTAGCATCAGGTAACTTAGTCACGAAAATCAGAAAAGCAATCAAATTAATCGATTACCTTTGATGATCTTCGGATGTTTTCACTCACGAGACTCCCAGTTAGACAACAAATGTTCCTTTTGTTCCATAAAGATATTTGGATATAAAAAATACCTCCGTTAGTTTGGGGCGTTATGCCCAAGAATCCATCGGAAAGAGCTGTCACGACAACGCAGACAAAAATTCCAAATTATATCCATTATGTCAACAGAAACATGCCAAAAGTTTTTATAATCAATCCTCAGGGTGTTTTTCAAATATCTATTCGATAATATATCAACCAGGACAGTTGGCTTTTCACTAGGACCGGGAGTAACAATGGTCGCCTCTATCTTTTGCGCACAAATCACTCTGAGAGCCCCCACCTGTCCAGTTACGCAATGTGGTCGTTCACGCTCATTCATCAAAATAAAAGCCTGAAACTATGTCTAAAGGCTGTTGACACCTTAGGGAAGACATAGAAAAAGGAATATGGTTGATATCCCTTTCAATGGGCAATAGGGATGCATAGGAACACAGGGTTTTCAAAATAAGAGTCACTTCCTGATTGGATTTTTCTCAGGCTTTCGCCTGCAATATCAGTTCTGTTATACTCACAGACAATATTTTTACAGTTTTGGAAACTTTAGAGTGTTTTCTATCCTAATCTGTCAATTATATGCATATTCTAGCATCTGGTCCTGAGAAATAGGCCGTTTACTTTGGGAACGTTATTTTTCCTAACATAGAAATAGTGCCCCCTAGCTTCAAGAGGATAACAATGTCTACACTGTATTTCTGAACAATTTAGTGTTATTTTAAATGGACCAAAAATTTGCTTTTCTTTCAAAAACAAGGACATTTCTAAGTGACCCTAAATTTTTGAACGGTAGTGTATGTGAGAGCTCGATTTGAAACACTAAATCCATGCATGTGCTTGTGTGTGCGCACACATACACACACACAGTTGAGTACATCAGACAGCATTGTTCTGGCAGGAGGTTCAGAAGTCTACCATTCATTGGCATAATTAATGGTGATCAAGGTTCTCTGTGGCTTTGATGGCCTCCTAATATTGATGTCAGTTCAAAGAGTCCTCACTCTCTGGCTGAGTGAGGGCGAAACACCAACACAGAGCCACATTCAAAATTAATTAGGGATTAATGTTGAATCTGATAGAGTGGAAATCGTAGAGGAAAGCCAATGTGACATATCCTTTACAAGTTTTTCATGTGAGTGTGCAAGAGAGGAAGTGGTCACCTAAATTATTCAGCCGTGCCAACAGAAAACTGACAATGAGGAATGGAGGTCCAGACCCTGGATTGCATCGTCTTACGTTAGCAGCTGGAGACCGTCAACCCCCTTGTATAAAAGGCCATATGAGGTCCCTTTGAATACATAGCCCAGAGGGATCCTTCATTGTAGACAGGACAGTCTCAAGAAGACTGAAGTAGAGGTCTTCACAGGTCCAATAGACCAGAAACTCTGAGATCTGACCCGGGACCAGAGTGGTTCCTAAATTCAGACTTCTGTCTTGGATCTGGGTCGAGTCTGATACACTACATGACCAAAAGTATGTGGATCTCGACAAAGGCACTTCTGTATGGACCTCGCTTTGTGCACGGGGACATGCTGAAACAGGAAAGGGCCTTCCCCAAACTGTTGCCACAAAGTTGGAAGCACAGAATTGTCTAGAATGTCATTGTATGTTGTAGCGTTAAGATTTCCCTTCACTGGGACTAATGGACCTAGCCTGAACCATGAAAAACAGCCCCAACCCCATTTTTCTTCCTCCACCAAACTTTACAGTTCGGGGAAGTAAATTTCTCCTGGCATCTGCCAAACCCAGACCCGTCCGTCAGACAGCCAGATGGCGAGCACAAATCATCACTCAAGAGAAAGTGTTTTCACTGCTATAGAGTCCAACGGCGGTGAGCTTTACACCACTCCAGCCAACGCTTTTTCATTGCGCATTGTGGTCTTAGGCTTGTGGGCAGCTGCTTGGCCATGGAAAACCATTTCATGGAGCTCTTGATGAACAGTTCTTGTGCTGACGTTGCTTACAGAGGCAGTTTGGAACTCGGTAGTGAGTGTTGCAACCCGAGGACAGACAATTTTTATGCGCTACGAGTTTCAGTGGTCCCGTTCTGTGAGTTTGTGTGGCCTACCACTTCGCAGCTAAGACGTTTTTGCTCCTAGATGTTTCCACTTCACAATAACAGCACTTACAGTCGACCAGAGCAATTCTAGCAGGGCAGAAATTTGACAAACTGACTTGTTGGAAAGGTGGCATCCTATGAGGGTGCCACGTTGAAAGTCACTGGAGCTCTTCATTTAGGCCATTCTACTGCCAATGTTTGTCCATGGAGATTGCATGGCTGTGTGCACGATTTTATACACCTGTCAGCAAAGGGGGTGGCTGAAATAGCCGAATCCCCTAATTTGAAGGTGTGCCCACATACTTTTGTATATTGGCCACAGGTCTCGGGTATGTGCAATTAAAATTGATTTACTGACTGGACCCGGCCTCATAATTTAATGTGTGAGGTGATGACAATTGTGTGAACTTGCTTTCTATGTCAGCCAATAGCAACTCAATAAAACGTAAAGCTTATGTCCAGCTGAAACTGGTTCTGTCCACTCGCCTCACACGTGTCTGCGGCTGTTGATTGCAAAGATGGAGGACATTTTTAATGAAGTAAAACGAAAGCTAGAGGAGAAAGTGTATAGTGAAAATAAACCGACAAGGGGAAAATCTGTGAGTGAACAAAGACGAGAAGGTTGGCGTGGCAAAATGGACTGTATGCAACTCGCTATTCAGGTTTGATGCAATTTTCTAACTTTTATTTATTTATTTTAATTTGGTTTCTCATCATTATTATTATTGGCCTATTTAAGAATCTAAGCCAGTTCTTTAAATATGCTCAAAGTGTTTTTGTTTTTGCTGCGACATTTTTGTTGGCTAAATTAAGTTCCATCTGTCTTTTTAATTTAAGATTAGGGGGTAGCCTAGTGGTTAGAGCGGTGGACTAGCAACCGGAAGGTTGCAAGTTCAAACCCCCGAGCTGACAAGGTACAAATCTGTTGTTCTGCCCCTGAACAGGCAGTTAACCCACTGTTCCTAGGCAGTCATTGAAAATAAGAATTTGTTCTTAACTGACTTGCCTAGTTAAATAAAGGTAAAAAAAAACCGTCTCTCCCCAAAAAATTATGTGATGGCTTTAGAAGCTTCTGATAGGCTAATTGACATCATTTGAGTTAATTTGAGGTGTACCTGTGGATGTACTTCAAGGCCTACCTTCAAACTCAGTGCCTCTGCTTGACATCATGGGGAAATCAAAAGAAATCAGACCTCAGAATAAAAATTGTAGACCTCCACAAGTCTGGAAATTGCTCCCAATGATGAACCAAACGCCTGAAGGTACCACGTTCATCTGTGCAAGTATAAACACCATGGGACCATGAAGCCGTCATACCGCTCAGGAAGGAGATGCATTCTGTCTCCTAGAGATGAACGTACTTTGGTGCGAAAAGTGCAAATCGATCCCAGAACAGCAGCAAAGGACCTTGTGAAGATGCTGGAGGAAACAGGTACAAAAGTATCTATACCCACAGTAAAAACGAGTCCTATACCAACATAACCTGAAAGGCCGCTCGGCAAGAAAGAAGCCACTGCTCCAAAACCACCATAAAAAAAGCCAGAATACAGGCCTCCCGGGTGGCGCAGTGGTCTAAGGCACTGCATCGTCATCCGGGTTGGGGAGGGTTTGGCCGGCAGGGATATCCTTGTTTCATTGCGCACTAGCGACTCCTGTGTCAGGCTGGGCGCAGTGCACGCTGACCAGATCGCCAGGTTACGATGTTTGCTCCGACACATTGGTGCAGCTGGCTTCCGGGTTGGATGTGCATTTTGTCAAGAAGCGTGTTTCGGAGGACGCATGGCTCTCAACCTTCGCCTCTCCCGAGTCTGTATTGGAGTTGCAGTGATGAGACAAGACTGTAACTACTACCAATTGGATACCACGAAATTGGGGAGAATATATATATATTTTTTTTAAAGCCAGACTACGGTTTGCAACTGCACATGGGGACAAAGTTTGAACTTTTTCGAGAAATGTCCTCTGGTCGGATGAAACAAAAATATAACTGTTTGGCCATAATGACCAGGAAAAAGGGGGATGCTTGCAAGCCGAAGAACACCATCTCAACCGTGAAGCACAGGGGTGGCAGCATCATGTTGTAGGGGTGCTTTGCTGCAGGAGGGACTGGTGCACTTCACAAAATGATGGCATCATGAGGCAGGAAAAGTACGTGGCTATATTAAAGAAACATCTCAAGACATCAGTCAGGAAGTTAAAGCTTGGTCGCAAATGGGTCTTCTAAATGGACAGTGACCCCAAACATACTTCCAAAGTTGTGGCAAAATGGCTTAAGGACAAGGTATTGGAATGGCCATCACAAAGCCCTGAAATCAATCCTATAGAAAATATGTGGGCAGAACTGAAAAGGCGTGCAAGCGAGGAGGCCTACAAATCTGACTCAGTTACACAAGCTCTGTCAGGAAGAATGGGCCAAAATTCACCCAACTTATTGTGGGAAGGTTGTGGAAGGCTACCTGAAACGTTTGACCCAAGTTAAACAATTTAAAGGCAATGCTACCAAATATTAATTGACTGTATGTAAACTTCTGACCCACTGGGAATGTGATGAAATAAATAAATTGTGGAATTAAATAATTCTCTCTATTATTATTATTCTGACATTTCACATTCTTAAAATAAAGTGGTGATCCTAACTGACCTAAAACAGGGAATTTTGGCTTAGATTAAATGTCAGGAATTGTGAAAAACTGAGTTTAAATGTATTTGGCTAAGGTGTATGTAAACTTCCGACTTCAACTGTAAATAATTTGGCCAATATCGCTTGTTTATTGATGGCGCTAGCAGGTTTCTCTCTGTCTTTTTATATATATATATATATTTTAACATTTGAGTTATTTAGCAGACGCTCTTATTCAGAGTGACTTAATGGAGCATTTAGGGTTACGTGCCCTTGCTCGAGGGCACATCGACATGTGTTTTACCTAGTTGGCTCCGGGATGCATATTGGGTCATGTGGGAAAGCCACGGATCCATTTCAGAATGGATAAACATTTTTGGGACCCGTGAAGACCTTTCGACTGAAGTCTCCTGGGATGTGAACAGATAATATGCCTAGTATGACGTCTCTTGACCTGAGTGTAAAAGTAATACTTTTTGTAATGTAATACCTTATGTGAAGTAATACCGTATGCATATTTTTTCAATGGAGAGAGGGTCGCACCTCACCATCTCATGCAGTACAACCCAATCCAGCTGTTTGGGCACTAACCTCCCTTTTAACCCTGAACACAATACCTTGCCATCCTCGGAATACACATTCTCGCTGAATCCTCTCACGATGGTCCGGTCTATGAACAAGCTTCTCATCACCACGATGGCTTTCAGCACCTTCCCCAACGTCACCTAAAGGAAGAGACAGCAGAGATGAAAAGACAACGACAAATGAAGCCTTGTTCAATCATCTCCTAACCAACTGCCATGTCAAAGAAATGTGCATAGACTTCTCTCCCCTTCTCTCTCCGCTTGAGGCTAAGGTTAACCTACAGTGCTCTCCACTGGATGGCCCAATAGGCTTATTGTACTTTCCAGTGAATTAACCTTGGAAAAGAGCAGACACCTCTTTTCATCTGACACACACTTGACATACATAATTACTGAGTTGTGCCCTGTTAGATATTGACCTTGATCTTTCAAGGCTGAGTAAAGCTTACAAAGGGCTTTGACTATCTCTGTGTAAGAGCAGGGGATAAGAAAGAAACAGCCGAAATTGACCTCTTTAGGTACCAGAGAGAGAGGGAGGGAGAGAGAGAGGGAAAGATGGAGAAAGAGGGAGAGCGAGAAAGAGAGAGGAGGGAGAGAAAGGGTTAGAGGGGGAGCATGATAAGAGGGAGAAAAAACCTTGCTTCATTTGTCAAAGCTGTTCCAACAGCAGCAGCGTCCCTAAAACAAAACAGCGGTGCTTATCAGCTGCTCTACCCAGTCGGAATTATTCCTCCAAGTCAGCGCTCCGGCTCAGCTGGTGAATGGGAGGGAAGACGGTCCCAGACTGACAGGGAGAGCATAATATTTGGGAGGGCTTTCAGGACTCCACTCAAACATGAGAAAGGGGGGGTGACTGAGAAAACCTTTGTTTAAACAAGCCAGTTGGATTCAATGGCAGACTTAGCAGAACAACTTTGCATGAAGTGAGCAACAGTTCATGCAAAGTTGTTTCAAAAGAAAAGAAAGATGTTTCAAAAGATGCTGCATGTTACAAAATATACTAAGTAGGCCTACACATTTTGAAATTCATTTTTCATTAAAGCCCTAAATAATAAGAGGCAGTCTTTTTTACGAATGTTACCAGCCATTTACCTCGACATTAGGCTGGCTATATCTACAAAAAAACTATTTTCATTAATATAGTATAGTGTTCACAACTAAATTGTCTTCATCAGGCTTCCCCAAGCTGAGAAGATTGTGTTGACATTATTTGCGTCTGTGAAAGCCTTATGGTAGGCTTACATGGTAACATGTTAATTACACAGTAATAAGCTAACCAATTAAATAATTAAACCGTTTCACGGGTACAATTTAGTACCACTTACATTAGTTACCAATTGTGTTGAACTCTAACATATCAATTTGTTGCCAGATAATTTCCTGTTAATATCATACAAACATTGTGGAAGCAGTACCGTAAAATGAAGTGCCCCCAAGACATCTGCAATGGTCATTTCAGATGGCTCATTAAATCGTTTCTTCTTAAATATTCGACCAGTTGGATGTTTTTCTAGCTCTAAATACAATGGAAACTGATCAGTGTTTCAGTTCAGTGGATTAGTAAGCTCTAAGCTATGAGAGAAAATGGTCATCTTACTGTGCTCGGTATTTGAATTTCTGCAGTGAGGAAAACACTTCAAAAGCATTTGACTTGATGGATTGTTCTGCACACCAAAATAAAAAACAAAAGGATACGTATTAAGTCCGGTGACAGGGAATCTAACAACCCTCCATGCATAAATGAATAAATCCATTAATGGAGAAAATATCACCATTGAAAATCATTTGTTTCTCCACAGAAGACGGCCTGTTAGATGGCCTAAGAGGCTTCTGTAAAAGGCTGGTCACTTCCACAGCTCTTGTAACCAGCTAATTGGAGAGGTGATCAGCAAACAAATGTCAAGGAGCGCCTGAACCCATCGAGTGCACTTACAGTGTAGAAAGGAGAGAAACGTACTCCTGTTAAGTGTTAGCACAGATTAGTAAAAGACAGTGATGGTTCCAAAACAGTTCAAGGCTAACTAGGTAAATGCAGTATTTATGCAGTATGATGAGGAAAGTGTTGCTGCATGACCAGTCAAAGTAGGATAAACTGTAGATCAACCCAGAACCACTACTCAGAGAAGTACACACACGTCTCTCAAAAAGTCCTTCAGAGAGATGACAAACCAAAATACAGTTTGAAACAATTGAATACGGCAGACCTGGAAGGCCCCTTTAAGTTCAACGTAGGAGCGTGGACTAGAAAATCCTCTGACGTGATTAAACATGTCTAGAAAACGCAGGAGCATCCATTCATATTTCATGAGGGTTCCTCAGCAACACACATTTTCCAGTCTTTAGCGGTTGGGCTGTATCAGGGAGGCTATAAGGCTGTCAAACCTCTCCGGCGGCCTGCTCGCTACTTGCCAAGACAGGTGCTCAAAGGGAGAATACATTACTGACGACAGGCCTTTTATAAAGGCAGGGCCCTGGCTCTCTGCTCTCCTTTACCCTGGCCAGGCCCAGGACATGAGGCTCAAGTACACATTGACCGAATGACTGAGTACTGACTTCTCCCATGTCTGACAAACAGTCACCAACCTCACTTCAGCTTCAGCAAATCCAAATCAATCCTCCATTTTAAGAGCCTTTCTGTAGTTTTAGAAGCCTTTTCAGTATTTATAAATTATTTGTAATGGAAAACAAATCAATCATCATCATATGGACAATTCACACCGAATCAAAGTTGTCAGAAGTTTATGTACCTCACAAGTCAATATGGAGTCTAGAAAAACATTTATTTGTAAACAGCTAAAATTACAGTTGACTAGAGGATGAAGAACCTGGCATGCTTCTACACCAGCATTGCTTGCGGTTTGGGGTTTTAGGCTTGATTTGATATACAGTGCATTCAAAATGTATTCAGACTCCTTCCCCCTTTCCACATTTTGTTATGTTACAGTCTTATTCTAAAATGGATTAAATTACTTTTTGCAACCCTCATCTTTCTACACACAATAACCAATAATGACAAAGCAAAAACAGGTTTAGACATTTTTGCAAATATATTTAAAATAAATAACAGAAATACCTTATTTACATACAGTACCAGTCAAAAGTTTGGACACCTACTCATTCCAGTTTTTAAAAAAAAAATTTCTACAATAGTGAAGACATCAAAACTATGAAATAACACATACATCATGTAGTAAACAGAAAATAGTGTTAAACCATCTTCAAGTACAGTTGCAAAAACCATCAAGCGCTATGGTGAAAATGGCTCTCATGAGGACCGCCAAAAGAAAGGAAAACCCAGAGTTGCCTCTGCTGCAGACGATAATGTTATTAGCTGCAGACGATAATGTTAGAGTTAACTGCACTTCAGATAGCAGCCCAAATAAAATGTTTCAAAGAGTTCAAGTAACAGACACATCAACATCAACTGATCAGAGGAGACCTTCATTTTATTTATTTTTATTTTTTTATTTTACCTTTATTTAACCAGGTAGGCAAGTTGAGAACAAGTTCTCATTTACAATTGCGACCTGGCCAAGATAAAGCAAAGCAGTTCGACAGATAAAACGACACAGAGTTACACATGGAGTAAAAACAAACATACAGTCAATAATGCAGTATAAACAAGTCTATATACAATGTGAGCAAATGAGGTGAGAAGGGAGGTAAAGGCAAAAAAGGCCATGATGGCAAAGTAAATACAATATAGCAAGTAAAATACTGGAATGGTAGTTTTGCAATGGAAGAATGTGCAAAGTAGAAATAAAAATAATGGGGTGCAAAGGAGCAAAATAAATAAATAAATAAAAATTAAATACAGTTGGGAAAGAGGTAGTTGTTTGGGCAAAATTTATAGGTGGTCTATGTACAGGTGCAGTAATCTGTGAGCTGCTCTGACAGTTGGTGCTTAAAGCTAGTGAGGGAGATAAGTGTTTCCAGTTTCAGAGATTTTTGTAGTTCGTTCCAGTCATTGGCAGCAGAGAACTGGAAGGAGAGGCGGCCAAAGAAAGAATTGGTTTTGGGGGTGACTAGAGAGATATACCTGCTGGAGCGTGTGCTACAGGTGGGAGATGCTATGGTGACCAGCGAGCTGAGATAAGGGGGGACTTTACCTAGCAGGGTCTTGTAGATGACATGGAGCCAGTGGGTTTGGCGACGAGTATGAAGCGAGGGCCAGCCAACGAGAGCGTACAGGTCGCAATGGTGGGTAGTATATGGGGCTTTGGTGATAAAACGGATTGCACTGTGATAGACTGCATCCAATTTGTTGAGTAGGGTATTGGAGGCTATTTTGTAAATGACATCGCCAAAGTCGAGGATTGGTAGGATGGTCAGTTTTACAAGGGTATGTTTGGCAGCATGAGTGAAGGATGCTTTGTTGCGAAATAGGAAGCCAATTCTAGATTTAACTTTGGATTGGAGATGTTTGATATGGGTCTGGAAGGAGAGTTTACAGTCTAACCAGACACCTAAGTATTTGTAGTTGTCCACGTATTCTAAGTCAGAGCCGTCCAGAGTAGTGATGTTGGACAGGCGGGTAGGTGCAGGTAGCGATCGGTTGAAGAGCATGCATTTAGTTTTACTTGTATTTAAGAGCAATTGGAGGCCACGGAAGGAGAGTTGTATGTCATTGAAGCTTGCCTGGAGGGTTGTTAACACAGTGTCCAAAGAAGGGCCGGAAGTATACAGAATGGTGTCGTCTGCGTAGAGATGGATCAGGGACTCACCAGCAGCAAGAGCGACCTCATTGATGTATACAGAGAAGAGAGTCGGTCCAAGAATTGAACCCTGTGGCACCCCCATAGAGACTGCCAGCGGTCCGGTCTGGCTTCATGGTCTGTTAGCTGCAAAGAAACCACTACTAAAGGACACCAATAATAAGAAGAGACTTGCTTGGGCCAAGAAACACAAGCAATGGATATTAGAATGGTGGAAATCTGTCCATTGGTCTGATGAGTCCAAATTTGAGATTTTTGGTTCCAACAGCCATGTCTTTGTGAGATGCAGAGTAGGTAAACGGATCAGACCACGAGAAACAAGATGATCTGGTCTGATGAAACCAAGATTGAAATCTTTGGCCTGAATGTCAAGCGTCACGCCAGGAGGAAACCTAGCACCATCACTACGGTGAAGCATGATCTCCAATCCAAAATCAAATCTAGAATCAGCTTTCTATTTAGCAACAAAGCCTCCTTCACTCATAACGCCAAACTTACCCTAGTAAAACTGACTATCCTACCGTTCCTCGACTTCGGCGATGTCATCTACAAAATAGCTTCCAATACTCTACTCAGCAAATTGGATGTAGTCTATCAAAGTGGCATCCGTTTTGTTACCAAAGTGCCTTATACCACCCACCACTGCGACCTGTATGCTCTAGTCGGCTGGCCCTCGCTACATATTCGTTGCCAGACCCACTGGCTCCAGGTCATCTATAAGTCTATGCTAGGTAATGCTCCACCTTATCTCAGCTCACTGGTCAGGATAACAACACCCACCCGTAACACGCGCTCCAGCAGGTACGTATATCTCACCGGTCATCCCCAAAACCAACACCTCCTTTGGCCGCCTTTCCTTCTAGTTCTCTGCTGCCAGTGACTGGAATGAATTGCAAAAATCGCTGAAGCTGGAGACTTACATTTCCCTAACTAACTTTAAACATCAGCTATCTGAGCAGCTAACCGATCGCTGCAGCTGTACATAGTCCATCTGTAAATAGCCCACCCAATCAACCTACCTCATCCCCATACTGTTTTCATTTACTTTTCTGCTCTTTTGCACACCATCATCATCTGCTCATCTATCACTCCTGTGTTAATCTGCTAAATTGTAATTACTTTGCTACTATGGCCTATTTATTGCCTAACCTCATGTCATTTGCACACACTGTATATAGACTTTCCCCCCTATTGTGTCATTGACTGTACGCTTGTTTATCCCATGTGTATCTCTGTGTTGTTTGTGTCGCACTGCTTTGCTTTATCTTGGCCAGGTCGCAGTTGTAAATGAGAACTTGTTCTCAACTAGCCTACCTGGTTAAATAAAGGTGAAAATAATCATAATAAAATGATGGCGGCAGCATCATGCTGTGGGAATGTTTTTCAGAGGCAGGGACTGGGAGACTAGTCAGGATCGCGGGCAAAGTACAGTGAGATCCTTGATGAAAACCTGCTCCAGAGCGCTCAGGACCTCGGACTGTGGCAAAGGTTCACCTTCCAACAGGAGAACGACCCTAAGCACACAGCCAAGACAACACAGGAGTGGCTTCGGGACAAGTCTCTGAATGTCCTTGAGTGACCCAGCCAGAGCCCGCACTTTAACCTGATTGAAATTCCCTGCAGAGACCTGAAAATAGCTGTGCAGCGACGTTCCCCATCTAACCTGACAAAGATTGAGAGGATCTTCAGAGAAGAATGGGAAATACTCCCCAAATACAGGTGTGCTTGTAGCGTAGCTTGTAGCTACCCAAGCTTGTAGCGTCATACCCAAGAAAGGGAAAGGGGGATACCTAATCAGTTGTACATCTTTCCTTAACCTTTAACTACGCAAGTCAGTTAAGAACAAATTCTTATTTTCAACGATGGCCTAGTAACAGTGGGTTAACTGCTTTGTTCAGGGGCAGAACGACAGATTTGTACCTTGTCAGCACGGGTATTCAATCTTGCAACTTACTATTCCAACGCTCTAACCACTAGGCTACCTGCCGCCCCATTTAACCCAACACCAAGACTCGAGGCTGTAATCGCTGCCAAACGTGCTTCAACAAAGTACTGATTAAATGGTCTGTGATTTTCTGCTATTTTTTTTTAATACATTTGCAAAATTGTAAAAACATTTTTTTTTGCTTTGTCATTATGGGGTATTGTGCGTAGATTGGTGAGGGGAAAAATATTACATCAATTTTAGAATACGGCTGTAACATAACAAAATGTGGAAAAAGTCAAGCTGTCTGAATACTTTCCGAGTGCACTGGAGATTGTAACGGTACTGTAAACAATTGGATTCCTCTCGGTTTTCTTTTCCAAGGTGGATTGACATTAACTATATTTAAATAAAGTACTAGGCTACTTACGTTATATAATATATTAAAGTAATAAAGTAATCTTTCATTTGAGACCTGCAGATTTCTCCAGCCTCAAAGGAATATAACGGTATCAATAGAACATGTGGCTTGGAATGTAGACCCGGGGTCTACTTTAGACAATTTGTCATTCCTAAAAGCCTCAGTTGATACATTTGTGGGAGCAGATTGTGAATCACCTTGTTATAGTCCATGATGCCTTCTCTCTGTGGAGGTCCAAACAGAGTGAGTGTGTGGAGCTCCAAAGTACTACATAACCTACACGAACGAGGCGCTAAAATACAAACATCAGCTATTGGCTCAGTCTATCCAAAAAAATGGGACAGACGAAAGCCTAGCAGTGCGCTCACACACAGACGCACAGGTGCACGTACGCTTACATGAGGAATTGATCTGGGTCTCCTTCCTGAACAAATGTTGACAGATTATGTTGGACATATTCAAATCAAATCAAATTTTATTTGTCACATACACATGGTTAGCAGATGTTAATGCGAGTGTAGCGAAATGCTTGTGCTTCTAGTTCCGACAATGCAGTAATAACCAATAAGTAATCTAACTAACAATTCCAAAACTACTGTCTTATACACAGTGTAAGGGGATAAAGAATATGTACATAAGGATATATGAATGAGTGATGGTACAGAGCAGCATAGGCAAGATACAGTAGATGGTATCGAGTACAGTATATACATATGAGATGAGTATGTAAACAAAGTGGCATAGTTAAAGTGGCTAGTGATATATTTACATAATTTCCCATCAATTCCCATTATTAAAGTGGCTGGAGTTGAGTCAGTGTCAGTGTCAGTGTGTTGGCAGCAGCCACTCAATGTTAGTGGTGGCTGTTTAACAGTCTGATGGCCTTGAGATAGAAGCTGTTTTTCAGTCTCTCGGTCCCAGCTTTGATGCACCTGTACTGACCTCGCCTTCTGGATGATAGCGGGGTGAACAGGCAGTGGCTCGGGTGGTTGATGTCCTTGATGATCTTTATGGCCTTCCTGTAACATCGGGTGGTGTAGGTGTCCTGGAGGGCAGGTAGTTTGCCCCCGGTGATGCGTTGTGCAGACCTCACTACCCTCTGGAGAGCATTACGGTTGTGGGCGGAGCAGTTGCCGTACCAGGCGGTGATACAGCCCGCCAGGATGCTCTCGATTGTGCATCTGGGTTTCTTCTTGTAGTCCATGATTGACTGTAGACCCTGCCACATGCCTCGTGTCTGAGCCGTTGAATTGAGATTCTACTTGGTCTCTGTACTGACGCTTAGCTTGTTTGATAGCCTTGCGGAGGGAATAGCTGCACTGTTTGTATTCGGTCATGTTACCAGTCACCTTGCCCTGATTAAAAGCAGTAGTTCGCGCTTTCAGTTTCACGCGAATGCTGCCATCAATCCACGGTTTCTGGTTAGGGAATGTTTTTATCGTTGCTATGGGAACGACATCTTCGACGCACGTTCTAATGAACTCGCACACCGAATCAGCGTATTCGTCAATATTGTTATCTGACGCAATACGAAACATATCCCAGTCCACGTGATGGAAGCAGTCTTGGAGTGTGGAGTCAGCTTGGTCGGACCAGCGTTGGACAGACCTCAGCGTGGGAGCCTCTTGTTTTAGTTTCTGTCTGTAGGCAGGGATCAACAAAATGGAGTCGTGGTCAGCTTTTCCGAAAGGAGGGCGGGGCAGGGCCTTATATGCGTCGCGGAAGTTAGAGTAACAAACAAAGATACAACGGTATCAATAGAACATGTGGCTTGGAATGTAGACCCGGGGTCTACTTTAGACAATTTGTCATTCCTAAAAGCCTCAGTTGATACATTTGTGGGAGCAGATTGTGAATCACCTTGTTATAGTCCATGATGCCTTCTCTCTGTGGAGGTCCAAACAGAGTGAGTGTGTGGAGCTCCAAAGTACTACATAACCTACACGAACGAGGCGCTAAAATACAAACATCAGCTATTGGCTCAGTCTATCCAAAAAAATGGGACAGACGAAAGCCTAGCAGTGCGCTCACACACAGACGCACAGGTGCACGTACGCTTACATGAGGAATTGATCTGGGTCTCCTTCCTGAACAAATGTTGACAGATTATGTTGGACATATTCAAATCAAATCAAATTTTATTTGTCACATACACATGGTTAGCAGATGTTAATGCGAGTGTAGCGAAATGCTTGTGCTTCTAGTTCCGACAATGCAGTAATAACCAATAAGTAATCTAACTAACAATTCCAAAACTACTGTCTTATACACAGTGTAAGGGGATAAAGAATATGTACATAAGGATATATGAATGAGTGATGGTACAGAGCAGCATAGGCAAGATACAGTAGATGGTATCGAGTACAGTATATACATATGAGATGAGTATGTAAACAAAGTGGCATAGTTAAAGTGGCTAGTGATATATTTACATAATTTCCCATCAATTCCCATTATTAAAGTGGCTGGAGTTGAGTCAGTGTCAGTGTCAGTGTGTTGGCAGCAGCCACTCAATGTTAGTGGTGGCTGTTTAACAGTCTGATGGCCTTGAGATAGAAGCTGTTTTTCAGTCTCTCGGTCCCAGCTTTGATGCACCTGTACTGACCTCGCCTTCTGGATGATAGCGGGGTGAACAGGCAGTGGCTCGGGTGGTTGATGTCCTTGATGATCTTTATGGCCTTCCTGTAACATCGGGTGGTGTAGGTGTCCTGGAGGGCAGGTAGTTTGCCCCCGGTGATGCGTTGTGCAGACCTCACTACCCTCTGGAGAGCATTACGGTTGTGGGCGGAGCAGTTGCCGTACCAGGCGGTGATACAGCCCGCCAGGATGCTCTCGATTATGCATCTGGGTTTCTTCTTGTAGTCCATGATTGACTGTAGACCCTGCCACATGCCTCGTGTCTGAGCCGTTGAATTGAGATTCTACTTGGTCTCTGTACTGACGCTTAGCTTGTTTGATAGCCTTGCGGAGGGAATAGCTGCACTGTTTGTATTCGGTCATGTTACCAGTCACCTTGCCCTGATTAAAAGCAGTAGTTCGCGCTTTCAGTTTCACGCGAATGCTGCCATCAATCCACGGTTTCTGGTTAGGGAATGTTTTTATCGTTGCTATGGGAACGACATCTTCGACGCACGTTCTAATGAACTCGCACACCGAATCAGCGTATTCGTCAATATTGTTATCTGACGCAATACGAAACATATCCCAGTCCACGTGATGGAAGCAGTCTTGGAGTGTGGAGTCAGCTTGGTCGGACCAGCGTTGGACAGACCTCAGCGTGGGAGCCTCTTGTTTTAGTTTCTGTCTGTAGGCAGGGATCAACAAAATGGAGTCGTGGTCAGCTTTTCCGAAAGGAGGGCGGGGCAGGGCCTTATATGCGTCGCGGAAGTTAGAGTAACAAACAAAGATACAACGGTATCAATAGAACATGTGGCTTGGAATGTAGACCCGGGGTCTACTTTAGACAATTTGTCATTCCTAAAAGCCTCAGTTGATACATTTGTGGGAGCAGATTGTGAATCACCTTGTTATAGTCCATGATGCCTTCTCTCTGTGGAGGTCCAAACAGAGTGAGTGTGTGGAGCTCCAAAGTACTACATAACCTACACGAACGAGGCGCTAAAATACAAACATCAGCTATTGGCTCAGTCTATCCAAAAAAATGGGACAGACGAAAGCCTAGCAGTGCGCTCACACACAGACGCACAGGTGCACGTACGCTTACATGAGGAATTGATCTGGGTCTCCTTCCTGAACAAATGTTGACAGATTATGTTGGACATATTCAAATCAAATCAAATTTTATTTGTCACATACACATGGTTAGCAGATGTTAATGCGAGTGTAGCGAAATGCTTGTGCTTCTAGTTCCGACAATGCAGTAATAACCAATAAGTAATCTAACTAACAATTCCAAAACTACTGTCTTATACACAGTGTAAGGGGATAAAGAATATGTACATAAGGATATATGAATGAGTGATGGTACAGAGCAGCATAGGCAAGATACAGTAGATGGTATCGAGTACAGTATATACATATGAGATGAGTATGTAAACAAAGTGGCATAGTTAAAGTGGCTAGTGATATATTTACATAATTTCCCATCAATTCCCATTATTAAAGTGGCTGGAGTTGAGTCAGTGTCAGTGTCAGTGTGTTGGCAGCAGCCACTCAATGTTAGTGGTGGCTGTTTAACAGTCTGATGGCCTTGAGATAGAAGCTGTTTTTCAGTCTCTCGGTCCCAGCTTTGATGCACCTGTACTGACCTCGCCTTCTGGATGATAGCGGGGTGAACAGGCAGTGGCTCGGGTGGTTGATGTCCTTGATGATCTTTATGGCCTTCCTGTAACATCGGGTGGTGTAGGTGTCCTGGAGGGCAGGTAGTTTGCCCCCGGTGATGCGTTGTGCAGACCTCACTACCCTCTGGAGAGCATTACGGTTGTGGGCGGAGCATTTGCCGTACCAGGCGGTGATACAGCCCGCCAGGATGCTCTCGATTGTGCATCTGTAGAAGTTTGTGAGTGCTTTTGGTGACAAGCCGAATTTCTTCAGCCTCCTGAGGTTGAAGAGGCGCTGCTGCGCCTTCTTCACGATGCCGTCTGTGTGAGTGTACCAATTCAGTTTGTCTGTGATGTGTATGCCGAGGAACTTAAAACTTGCTACCCTCTCCACTACTGTTCCATCGATGTGGATAGGGGGGTGTTCCCTCTGCTGTTTCCTGAAGTCCACAATCATCTCCTTAGTTTTGTTGACGTTGAGTGTGAGGTTATTTTCCTGACACCACACTCCGAGGGCCCTCACCTCCTCCCTGTAGGCCGTCTCGTCGTTGTTGGTAATCAAGCCTACCACTGTTGTGTCGTCCGCAAACTTGATGATTGAGTTGGAGGCGTGCGTGGCCACGCAGTCGTGGGTGAACAGGGAGTACAGGAGAGGGCTCAGAACGCACCCTTGTGGGGCCCCAGTGTTGAGGATCAGCGGGGTGGAGATGTTGTTGCCTACCCTCACCACCTGGGGGCGGCCCGTCAGGAAGTCCAGTACCCAGTTGCACAGGGCGGGGTCGAGACCCAGGGTCTCGAGCTTGATGACGAGCTTGGAGGGTACTATGGTGTTGAATGCCGAGCTGTAGTCGATGAACAGCATTCTCACATAGGTATTCCTCTTGTCCAGATGGGTTAGGGCAGTGTGCAGTGTGGTTGGGATTGCATCGTCTGTGGACCTATTTGGGCGGTAAGCAAATTGGAGTGGGTCTAGGGTGTCAGGTAGGGTGGAGGTGATATGGTCCTTGACTAGTCTCTCAAAGCACTTCATGATGACGGAAGTGAGTGCTACGGGGCGGTAGTCGTTTAGCTCAGTTACCTTAGCTTTCTTTGGAACAGGAACAATGGTGGCCCTCTTGAAGCATGTGGGAACAGCAGACTGGTATAGGGATTGATTGAATATGTCCGTAAACACACCGGCCAGCTGGTCTGCACATGCTCTGAGGGCGCGGCTGGGGATTCCGTCTGGGCCTGCAGCCTTGCGAGGGTTAGCACGTTTAAATGTCTTACTCACCTCGGCTGCAGTGAAGGAGAGTCCGCATGTTTTCGTTGCAGGCCGTGTCAGTGGCACTGTATTGTCCTCAAAGCGGGCAAAAAAGCTATTTAGTCTGCCTGGGAGCAAGACATCCTGGTCCGTGACTGGGCTGGGTTTCTTCTTGTAGTCCATGATTGACTGTAGACCCTGCCACATGCCTCGTGTCTGAGCCGTTGAATTGAGATTCTACTTGGTCTCTGTACTGACGCTTAGCTTGTTTGATAGCCTTGCGGAGGGAATAGCTGCACTGTTTGTATTCGGTCATGTTACCAGTCACCTTGCCCTGATTAAAAGCAGTAGTTCGCGCTTTCAGTTTCACGCGAATGCTGCCATCAATCCACGGTTTCTGGTTAGGGAATGTTTTTATCGTTGCTATGGGAACGACATCTTCGACGCACGTTCTAATGAACTCGCACACCGAATCAGCGTATTCGTCAATATTGTTATCTGACGCAATACGAAACATATCCCAGTCCACGTGATGGAAGCAGTCTTGGAGTGTGGAGTCAGCTTGGTCGGACCAGCGTTGGACAGACCTCAGCGTGGGAGCCTCTTGTTTTAGTTTCTGTCTGTAGGCAGGGATCAACAAAATGGAGTCGTGGTCAGCTTTTCCGAAAGGAGGGCGGGGCAGGGCCTTATATGCGTCGCGGAAGTTAGAGTAACAATGTTCCAAGGTTTTTCCACCCCTGGTGTCATCTTCCGGCGCCGACAGAGATGGCCGCCTCGCTTCGCGTTCCTAGGAAACTATGCAGTTTTTTGTTTTTCTAACGTGTTATTTCTTACATTAGTACCCCAGGTCATCCTAGGTTTCATTACATACAGTCGAGAAGAACTACTGAATATAAGATCAGCGTCAACTCACCATCAGTACGACCAAGAATATGTTTTTCGCGACGCGGATCCTGTGTTCTGCCTCTCAAACAGGACAACGGAATGGATCCCATGCAGCAACCCAAAAAAACGACTCCGAAAAAGAGGGAAACGAGGCGGTCTTCTGGTCAGACTCCGGAGACGGGCACATCGTGCACCACTCCCTAGCATTCTTCTCGCCAATGTCCAGTCTCTTGACAACAAGGTTGATGAAATCCGAGCAAGGGTAGCATTCCAGAGGGACATGGGAGAATGTAACGTTCTTTGCTTCACGGAAACATGGCTCACTGGAGAGACGCTATCCGAGGCGGTGCAGCCAGCGGGTTTCTCCACGCATCGCGCCGACAGAAACAAACATCTTTCTAGTAAGAAGAGGGGCGGGGGCGTATGCCTTATGGCTAACGAGACATGGTGTTATGAAAGAAACATACAGGAACTCAAATCCTTCTGTTCACCTGATTTAGAATTCCTCACAATCAAATGTAGACCGCATTATCTACCAAGAGAATTCTCTTCGATTATAATCACAGCCGTATATATCCCCCCCAAAGCAGACACATCGATGGCTCTGAACGAACTTTATTTGACTCTTTGCAAACTGGAATCCATTTATCCGGAGGCTGCATTCATTGTAGCTGGGGATTTTAACAAGGCTAATCTGAAAACAAGACTCCCTAAATTTTATAAGCATATCGATTGCAACTACAATAAGCACAATAAGCACAAGCATAGAGTCTAAGACTTCTCTCTACACTCAGGTACTCTCAACTTAATATTTTCTGAACGTTTCAAAATGTGTTTGAAATGACTGACACACTACTATTACATATTATACAAATGAGACTAGCAGACTCCCTACCTAGGCAGCTATACTTCATACATTTACAAAGTGCTCTCCTGACGCCCAGACTAAAAGTATGACTCAGTGGGTAGAACAGAGCTCCACTTTGGACCCCGATGAGCTGGCCTAGTGTGGTTAATTAGGAAAAGGAAAAGTGCATTTCTGTCCGTGGCTGCAGCATAGGCTCACAGATGGTGGGCCGTTTTATTTAGCGAGAGAGTGGGCAGCAGATCGCATACTGTAGAGAGCAGAGCACACAACAAATTGGAGAGACGATTAAAAAAAGTAACAGTTTCCAAGCAACAAGTGGGTCTGGATGTGACTGACATCCTCCATGGTCCCGAGAGGAAAAAAATTAATCTGACAAGTTGAGATGGAGAACAGAACAAGATAGTGAGAGAAAGAGGGAAGTCAGCCTTGCAATAAAATGCACTGCCATTTTCACATCCTATAGCCTATTCACAGCAAACATGTCAAAGACACGTAGAGGCTCATAATTTAACATCCCAAACTATTAGCCCACTGATATGTCACCATAAGGAATGATGTCAAGTTTTTTGAGTTTGTGTGGCTCTGGGCAACAAATGGTAGAAAATACAACAATAACCTTTCCTCTTGACAGTTAATCATTTGGTCTGAAGAAAAAGTCAATTAAATCCAACAATGCTGCTGTGTGACACAAGGGGGAGTGAATTGCTGACAGTGAATCTGTTTCTTCTTTGAACTGGTTAAAAAAAAACAGTGGGAGGGATCACTGATTTATTTCATCACCAAAACAGGACTTATTTGCCCACTTGGCTGCCAGTCAGTCTGCTACCTGATCCTGCTTGTTTAGGGTTTGGTGAGGCTGGCTATATCTTTTGATGACAGCCATGTTTGTTGGTCTCCCTGTCCTGACCTCAGCGCCTGGAGGGTCTCTCCTCCTCAGAATTAAGCCAGTCAAAGGATATCAGGTCAATATTCCACACATGGAGCGCTGCCTGCTCGCCCAGCTCCCCTTGGCCCAGGTGTTCACACCTTGATGTGAGATTTTTTTTATTTAGATCGATACCCCAACAAGGTCACTTTAAAATTAAATGAATGAGCCCCATGTACAGCACACCCCTGCTCCTCTGAAATGTTTCAAAAGAACCAACAAACAACTAGGCTCATCAAACATAACTATCAAGATGCAGTATTCATACCCCTGGGTCAATACAGGTTAGAATCACCTTTGGTAGCAATTACAGCTGTGAGTATTTCTGGGTAAGTCTAAAGAGATTTGCACCTCGATTGTTGGTCATTACTAGACTTTTTCAAATCTTGCCTTAGATTTTCAAGCCGATTTAAGTCAAAACTTTAACTAGGCCACTCAGGACCATTCAATGGCATCTTGGTAAGAAGCTCCAGCATATATTTCGCCTTGTGTTTTACATTATTGTCCTGATGAAAGGTGAATTTGTTTCCCAGTGTCTGTTGGAAAGCAGACTGAATCCGGTTTCCCTTTAAGATTGTGCATGTGCTTAGCTCTATTCAGTTTCTTTTCATCCTGAAAAACTCCCTAGTCCTTGCTGATGACAAGCATTCCCATAACATGATGCAGCCACCACCATTCTTGAAAATATGAAGTGGTACTCAGTGATGTGTTGTGTTGGTTTTGCCCAAATCATAATACTTTGTATTCAAAGTAGCCACATTCTTTGCAGTTTTACTTTAGTGTCATATTTCAAACAATATGCATGTTTTGGACATCATTCAAAAAGTACTCGCACCCAAAAGCATGAAAAGGAATTACCCAAGGAGGCCGCAATGGAAAAAATATATATAATTAATTGAATCCATGCTCAAAATATTAAAAAAGTGAAAATGCAAGGTGCTAAACAAAATGAAATAGGAACGGAGCACACATTTTGGCCTTATGCCTACGACAGTGCTGTACAAAGAAATGTTTCGCCTACTTGAGTACTTCATATCTATTGCTTCTGATATTATATAGCCCAGACTGTTGTCTCTTTCCAGTTATATGTGACATTTGAATGGTCAATTTTTGATACTCTTCTATATATCCCTTGTTAATATGCATTGACTTCCGATTCGCCAGTCTCTAATCAACTATCTGCCTGCGCCTGTTACGCACAGCAGGTGTGTCTTAAGTACTTGTGTTGTTAATTTGTTTCTACAGCACAGATGAAGACATAAGGCCGAAACGTATGCTCTGTTCCCTTTTCATTTTATTCAGCACCTTGCACTTTCACTTTGTATTCTTTCGAGCATGGATTTAATTAATTACATTATTTTTCACATCATCTCGGACTCCTTGGGTTATTCCTTTTCATGGTTTTGAGTGCGAGTACTTTTTGAACTCTACAGATATTTTCTCCTCCACGTACCGGCCGCCTTTCATTCTAACCTAAGTGCAAACCCTCGTACTGGCTATCTAAATACTATTATAGTCCATGCAACTTATGGGACTTTTTAAGCACATTTTTACTCCTGAAGTTATTTAGGCTTGTCATAAAGGGGTTGAATACTTATTGACTCAAGACATTTCAGCTTTCAATTGTTTATTAATGGGGTAGGGGGCAGCATTTTCACTTTTGGATGAATAGCGTGCCCAGAGTGAACTGCCCCCTACTCTGTCCCAGATGCTAATATATGCATATTATTATTAGCATTGGATAGAAAACACTCTGTTTCTAAAACTGTTTGAATGATGTCTGAGTATAACAGAACTCATATGGCAGGCGAAAACCTGAGAAAAATCCACCAGGAAGAGGGACATTGAGTTTTGTAGTTTTTCAAAGATTGGCCTACCGAGTACACATTGAGATATGGATGAGGTTGCACTTCCTAGGGCTTCCACTAGATGTCAACCGTCTTTTGAAACTTGAATGAGGATTCTACTATAAAGGAGGGGCTCATGAGACCTCTGAGTCAGTGGTCTGGCAGAGAGCCTTGGCCTCATGATGCGCGGTACCGACAGAGTTACCTCGTGTTCCAGTGCTTTTTCTGAAGACAAAGGAATTCTCCGGTTGGAACATTATTGATGTTTTATGTTAAAAACATCCTAATGATTGATTCCATACATCGTTTGACATGTTTCTAAAGGACTGTAACGGAACTTTTCGAGTTTTTGTCTGGATGAAATGCTCGCGCCTCATGAAGATGGATTACTGGGCTGAACACGCTAATAACAAGTGGCTATTTGGACATAAATGATGGAACAAATCAGTCATTTATTGTCGAACTGGGATTCCTGGGAGTGCTTTCTGATGAAGATCATCAAAGGTTAGGGGATTGTTATGGTGTTGTTTCTAACTTTGTTGATTCCAAAATGGCGTCTTTTCCTCTGGCTGTTTTGGGCTCTGAGCGCTGTTCTCAGATTATGCTTTTTCCGTAAAAAAAAAGTGAAATCTGACACAGCAGTTGCATTAAGGAGAAGTCTATCTTTAATTCTGTGAATAACACTAGTATCTTTTATCAATATTTATTATTAGTATTTCTGCAAAATCACCGGATGTTTTGGAATCAAAACATTACTGCACTTCACTGCATTCCTACAGCAGTGACTTTCTGTCTGGAGCTCACTGGCACAGGAAACTGAGGGCCCAGAATATTTTATACAACGTTTTAAGTTTGCTAGCACAAGCTTCACACCAGACCAAGTTAATACAATGTTTCAAGTTCCTTGCAGATCGGCCACGCATAGCCAATGTGATGATTAGGATATTTTAAAATGAGGATATTTTATACTTGCGGGCTGTAATGTTTTTATTTGTTGGCTTTATGTAGGCTATTGTTAAATATTGGCAATGGCAACAGAAGTTACTTTTAGATTTGTATAATTTCCATCATGAAAAAAGATTGCAGTAAGAGTGCAGTATAATTCCATTATAACTACAGTTAAAGTGCAGCATAACTGCAGTATGCTGCAAATACTGCGCCTAAAATAACTGGCACGCAGGTCAATAGAAATGGTACGATAACTTGGCACACCAAATGGAAAACGTTGCCAACTGATGGTGTAGCCCATTACCCGCACCTTCTGGAGCTTAACGGCAGAATCTGTGAAGGCCAACAGCAGCAATGCAAGGGGAAGAGGGTAGGGAACAGGACTTTTTCTTCTGGTTAGGCTATATTGATCTCTGGCTCCCCTTCTTTAGTAATTTGTGTCTTCATTTGTCATCGCAGTGCTTAAAGCATCAAACAAGCTCAGTAGCCTACATGTAGTTGACTGTATTGTAAAATGTCGACCAATCGATTGGGCGATGGAACAGACAACTCTCTGTCGACTAACATTTGTTGATGTTGTCGGGGACAGCCATATTGTGTGTAGGCGAGTGTCAGAAAATCTACATTTAATCCATTTCTAATTCAGGCTGTAACACAACAAAATGTGGAAAAGGTACTAACTAACTAATGTTCGGTGTA
Source organism: Oncorhynchus kisutch (assembly GCF_002021735.2). Classification (NCBI taxonomy): domain Eukaryota; kingdom Metazoa; phylum Chordata; class Actinopteri; order Salmoniformes; family Salmonidae; genus Oncorhynchus; species Oncorhynchus kisutch. Next base: position 17,337,894 of record NC_034176.2, on the reverse strand, counting down.
ATATTTCTCAAGTGAAAAAATGTCCATGAAAACGAGTCGTCTATATCGTTGAATGACAACACTATTGTAGAATCCCTACTGTTGACCAATTACTGACGAAGGGGCGTAGTCTTGCCTCTAGAACAGCCCAAAAAAATCGGCCAAAACCAAACCGAGCAAAAATGTCAAAATGACATCATAATATATGCATGAAATGTTTCGAACAGTTTCGGAAGGGAAGCCTGTGGACGCCTGTAGACTACCATTGGAGGGGAGTACACGCTCTGAGCCTTTCCTCTGACCTCAATCAACCGCCCCCAATTAACGCTGCATTCCCTCTCGCAGCTGACGCCGTTTACAAACACAGAACATGAGAGTGAGAAAGAGAGCGCGAGAGACAGGGAGAGAGGGTGGATGAATGAGCGAGAGAGAAAAGGGGGTGAGAGAGAAAATGGGGGCGAGAGAGAGAGAAAATGGGGGCGAGAGAAGGGGAAAACGAAAGAAAGGGAGGATGGGGAGAGAGGAGAGAAAGGGAGAGAGCGAGTAACACAGCACAAGCAGGGCCTTTCATTTTCTATTACAGGTTACCAGACGAAACCCATGGTGGCCTGGTAGACTTTGTTCCTCTATGCTATTGATTTCCCTTAGCAGAACACACGCTTGCCAGTTGTCAGTCATGTTCTACACTAAATTCCTTCAAGGACACGCCACCCCAAAAGGCAAGATCTTCAGTTTTGTAAATCGTTAATTCGTACATTCTGGGCTTTTTGAAAGCTAACCTCTCTTTAAAAATCTTCTGACAATGAGGTACATTATATTCTGATGGGGTGACGCAAAAATGATTGTCCATCCCTTAAAACCCACTTTAAGAGATGGACAAATTATTAACTTTAACAGTGGCCAAACACACACACTGATTGTTACAAAACTAACAGTCCATTAACAAATCCATGTGCAAGAAACCGACATTTGGGTTGCTTGTATTTAAATGACTGTGTTCTTTCGAGCTCTGCTGTGACAGTGACGGTGGTGGTGAGGTAATGAGGCCTGGGTGTACTATGGAGGACAGGGCTGGGAGTAGAACTGTATCTGGCTGGGCTGCTAGCCTGCCAACTGGGCCATCTGTGAGCCAGTGAACCCCCGTTGGTGGGGATGGAGCATGATTTATGTATACATTAGATGACTGACAGGGGGCGCTGTTTTAAAGCAACCGCGACTCCATCTTGGCACTTCCACATAATTGTACAACAAATTATGGAAGCTTTTGAAATGCATTTATGTCTAGAATTGTTTTTGCGATGATCAGTACAGACAATGCATACTTTTAAATTATATTGCGCTAAACATTAAAAAGAAGAATACATACAAAAATGTTCCTTAAAGTATACTTTTTTAAATCTTCTAATGTTACTGTCCCCACTACAACAAAAACCTCTTACATTTTGTGCTTTAATAATTTCATTGAATTCCATTCATTCCTATGGAGGACTGTTCCTACTGAGGAATGCCAATATGGCTGACCGGTGGCAGCATATTGGCAATCCAGGGTTTACAGGGGGGCAAAAAAGGATTTAGTCAGCCACCAATTGTGCAAGTTCTCCCACGTAAAAATATGAGGCCTGTCATTTTCATCATAGGTACACTTCAACTATGACAGACAAAATGAGAAAAAATGGGGGCAACACCATGACCAAATACTTATTTTCCACTATAATTTGCAAATAAATTCATAAAAAATCCGCAAAAATCCCCCCAAAAATTAAGCATTTTGTCTGTCATAGTTGAAGTGTACCGATGATGAAAATTACAGGCCTCTCATCTTTTTAAGTGTGAGAACTTGCACAATTGGTGGCTGACTAAATACTTTTTTGCCCCACTGTATATACATCATTTGGATGGCGTATTTGTAATCTTCCTGTCTCTATCCCTCCCGTCAGCCACTCTCTTTCTGCTTCTCTTACCCTCTCTATCCTCTAATTTCTGTCTTCGCACACCAAATGGATTAGAGTTGGACACAGTACTGGCGCATGAAGGGATCTTAGCATCATTGAGCAAAGACACAGACAAATGGTTGAAGCCACTGGTCAGCTAGATACAATGCTACACTGAACAAAAATATAACCACAACATGCAACAACTTCAAAGATTTTACTGTTACTGTTCATATAAGGAAATCAGTCAATTTAAATAAATAAATAAGGCCCTAATCTATGGATTTCACACAACTGAGAATACAGGTATGCATCTGTTGGCCACAAAAACCTTTATCTGGCAACAGCTCGTGGACATTCCTGCAGTTAGCATGCCAATTGCACACTCCTATAAAATGTGAGAAATCTGTAGCATTGTGTTGTGTAACAAAACTGCACATTTTAGAGTTACCTTTTATTGTCCCCAGCACAAGGTGCACCTGCGTGCTGATCATGCTGTTTACTAAGCTTCTTGATATGCCACACCTGTCAGGTGGATGGATTATCTTGGCAAAGGAGAAATGCTCACTAACATGGATGTAAACTAACTTGTGCACAACATTTGAGCGAAATAAGCTGTTGTGCATATGGGACATGTCTGGGATCTTTAATTTCAGCTCATGAAACATGGCACCAACTCTTTAAATGTTGTGTTTATATTTTTGTTCAGTGTATTTCACGGTAAACAAATTGACAGACTTTCAGCATGCTTATAGGGAAGGGCACTTACACAAATGACTGATGATTCGCTAAAAGAAATGGATAATAAGAAAATTGGGGGAGCTGTCTTGTTACACGTCAGTGTAGCTTTTGATATTATCGATCAAAATGTGCTGCTGGAAAAAAGTACTTTATGTGTTATGGTTATACATTCCCTGCTATATCGTGGATGGAGAGTTACCTGTCCAAAAGAACACAGAAGGGGTTCTTTAATGGAATCCTCTCCAACATAATCCAGGTAGAGTCATGCATTGCCCAGGCCAGCTGTCTAGGCCCCTTACTTTAAAGAAATGTTTACTTATGACCTGCCATTGGCACTGAGTAAAGCCTGTGTGTCTATGTATGCTGATGACTTTACACTATACACATCAACCACAATAAGTAAAATCACTGCAACACTTAACAAATCAAATCGTATTGTTGGATGCACCGAAAACAACCTTCCAATGAAATAGTAACAATAAAAAAATAAGGCTATATACAAGGAGTACCAGTACCGAGTCAATGTGCAGTGGTACGCGGTAGTTGAGGTAATTGAAGTAACACAGTATGTACATGTTGGTAGGGGTAAAAGTGACTAGGCAATCAGGATATGTTATAAACAGAGTAGCAGCAGCATATGTAAAGTGTGTCTGAGTATGTATGTGCATGGCGTCAATATGCATCTGCGTGTGTGTATGTTGGAGTGTCAGTGTAGTATGTGTGAGTGTGTGGGTAGAGTCTAGTTCAGGGATGGGCAATCTTTTTCACTCGAGGGCCACATCAGGATTTTGAAATTCAACGGAGGGCCGCATTTTTGGGGGTCTAATTATTTGTTAAAATCAATTTGTGGGGGCCTTCCCGAGTGGTGCAGCGGTCTAAGACAGTGCATTGCAGTGCTTGATGCGTCACTACAGACCCGGGTTCATTCCCAGGCTCTCACACAGCTGGCCGTGGCTGGGAGACCCATGAGGCGACGCACAATTGGCATCGTCCGGGTTAGGAGAGTGTTTGGCAGGCCAAAATGTTCTTGTCCCATCGCGACTCCTGTGGTGGGGCGGGCACATGCACGCTGACACGGTCGCCAGGTATACGGTGTTTCCTCTAATACATTGGTGCGGCTGGCTTCCGGGTTAAGCTGGCATTGTGTCAAGAAGCAGTGCATATGTAAAGTGTGTCTATGTGCGAGTATGCGGCTTGGCTGGGTCATGTTTCAGAGGACGCACGGCTCTCGACCTCTGCCTCTCCCCGAGTCCGTATGGGAGTTGCAGTGATGGGACAAGACTAACTACCAATTGGATACCACGAAATTGGGGAGAAAAAAGGTAAATTATATATATATTTTTTTATGTCTCACGGGCAGTCTCCCCCAATCTAGTGAGTGCATACAGCCAGTTCAAGGGAGTCAGTGGAAAGCAATGAAGATAAATAAATAAATAATAAAGCGGGTCAATGTAAATTGTCTGGGTAGACATTAGACGAACTGTTCAGAAGTCTTATGGGCTACGAAGAGCTGCAGTCAGTTTTGGAATGGGAGGCAAGACATAAGCTAGTCCTAAATATAAACAAATTAAAAGCATTGTATTTGTGACAAATCATTCACTAAATCCAAAACCTCAATTGAATCTTGTAATGAATAATGTGGAAATGGAGCAAGCTGAGGAGACTAAACTGCTTGGCTCAGCCCTGCATTGCAAACTGTCATGGTCAAAATGTATTGATGGGTAGCTAAGATTGTGAGAGGTCTGTCTGTAATAAAGTGCTGCTATGCTTGCTTGACATCGCTAATAATTACAATTACAACAATACTGAATGAACACTTACTTTAACTTAATATAATACATCAATAAAATCACTTTAGCTTCAAATAAATAATGAAACATGTTTAATTTGGTTTAAATAATGCAAAAACAAAATGTTGGAGAAGAAAGTAAAAGTGCAATATGTGCCATGTAAAAAGCTAACGTTTAAGTTCCTTGCTCAGAACATGAGAACATATGAAAGCTGGTGGTTCCTTTTAACGTGTTAACGGTACAGGTTCCCCAAGGGGTACCCCCCCCCCCCCCGCTCAACTGAAACAGTGGCGCACAGAATGCAAAAATATTCTTAGAAATATTTAACCTCCACACATTAACAAGTCCAATAGCTCAAATGAAAGATAAACACCTTGTTCATCTACCCAGCGTGTCAGATTTCTAAAATGTTTTACGGCGAAAACATGGCACATATTTATATCAAACCACCACAAAGACACAGACGATATGTAGCCATTTTGTCGAACAAAAGATGCAATCACAAACGCAGGATTAAAAGACAAATAATTCACTAACCTTTTGAAAGTCTTCATCAGATGACAGTAATAGGACATGTTACACAGTATATTTATGTTTTTTTCAATAATATGCCATTTATATCCATAAATCTCCGTTTACATTGACGCCATGTTCAGAAAATGCAAAAAAATGTCCGGAGAAATCATAGATAGCTCCGCCAGATAACGCCAGATAACAGCAATACACATCATAAACTTTGACTAAATATACATGTTCTACATATAGTTAGAAAGATACACTGCTTCTTAATGCAATCGCTTTGTCACATTTCTTTTTAACGTTACAGAAATCGTTCACTATTCAATAATCTGAGACGGCGCTCAGACATAAGCAATATTTCTCCGCTATGTTGGAGTCAACAGAAACACAAAATTACAACATAAATATTCCCTTACCTTTGATGGTCTTCGATCAGAATGTAGTGGAAGGAGTCATACTTACCTAATGTAACGTTTGGTTTCAGTTCGTGTGCCTTTATAGTAGCATATGCTATGAGTTCCAGATGAAATGCATCCAAAATTACTTCTGGTCCCGAACAGTTGCGCATCAAAACTTCAAAATTACATATTATATGTCGACTAAACTGGTCAAACTAAGTGCAGAATCAAGCTTTAGGATGTTCTAAACGTACAAAACCATTCTCAAATCTATCGGACAAATGTGCTTCTTCTGAGGCATTCTGGAACAAAGGAAAGTCTGTCCTAAATGCGCGCTCTAGTCTCCAGGTATTTTCTCGCGACATCCACTCTTTTGCCTCCCAAAGGGTCAAAACTCGCAGGATTTGCACAATTAAACGCTGTACTGAATGAGGACATCTAGTGGAAGACATATAAAGTGTCTCCAGATCCATAGCTGGTTGGGAAGGGTGGGGGCGATGACGTCAAAGTTGCCCCAAGTTTCAGGCTCCCAAAAATTGTTTGGGAGATTGCCTGCCCTGTGAGTTCTGCTATACTTACAGACATAATTCAAACGGTTTTAGAAGCTTAAGAGTGTTTTCTATCCAATAATTATTATTATATGCATATATTAGCAATTTTGGACAGATTTTCTTTCAGTTTACTATGGGCACGCAATTCATCCAAAGGGGGCAGTATTCTGCTGAGCCTTAACAGGTTCAGGAGTCTTCAATATTCCCAGGTAAGAAGTTTTTATAGGAATTACAGGACACTCTCTCTCTATACGATTTGTATTTCATACACCTTTGACTATTGGATGTTCTTATAGGCACTTTAGTATTGCCAGTGTAACAGTATAGCTTCCGTCCCTCTCCTCGCTCCTACCTGGGCTCGAACCAGGGACACATCGACAACAGCCACTCTCGAAGCAGCGTTACCCATCGCTCCACAAAAGCCGCGGCCCTTGCTGAGCAAGGGGAACAACCACTCCAAATCTCAGAGCGTGTGACGTTTGAAACAGTGTCTCCTGACCCCTCCTGTCTCAGCCTCCAGTATTTATGCTGCAGTAGTTAGTGTCGGGGGGCTAGGGTCAGTTTGTTATATCTGGAGTACTTCTCCTGTCCTATTCGGTGTCCTGTGTGAATTTAAGTGTGCTCTCTCTAATTCTCTCTTTCTCTCTTTCTTTCTCCCTCTCGGAGGACCTGAGCCCTAGGACCATGCCCCAGGACTACCTGACATGATGACTCCTTGCTGTCCCCAGTCCACCTGGCCGTGCTGCTGCTCCAGTTTCAACTGTTCTGCCTTATTATTATTGGACCATGCTGGTCATTTATGAACATTTGAACATCTTGGCCATGTTCTGTTATAATCTCCACCCAGTAGAGCCAGAAGAGGACTGGCCACCCCACATAGCCTGGTTCCTCCCTAGGTTTCTTCCTAGGTTTTGGCCTTTCTAGGGAGTTTTTACTAGCCACCGTGCTTCTAAACCTGCATTGCTTGCTGTTTGGGGTTTTAGGCTGGGTTTCAGTACAGCACTTTGAGATATCAGCTGATGTACGAAGGGCTATATAAATACATTTAATTTGATTTGAAACGCTATTAGTGCGCACCCCGCTAACTAGCTAGCCATTTCACATCGGTTACACCAGCCTAATCTCGGGAGTTGATAGGCTTGAAGTCATAAACAGCTCAGTGCTTGAAGCACAGCGACGAGCTGCTGGCAAAACGCACAAAAGTGCTGTTTGAATGAATGCTTACGAGCCTGCTGGTGCCTACCATCGCTAAGTCGACTGCTCTATCAAATCACAGACTTAATTATAACATAATAACACACAGAAATACGAGCCTTAGGTCATTAATATGGTCGAATCCGGAAACTATTATCTCGAAAACAAGACATTTATTCTTTCACCGTTACCGTTACGTATTTTATCTAACGGGTGGCATCCATAAGTCTAAATATTCCTGTTACATTGCACAACCTTCAATGTTATGTCATAATTACGTAAAATTCTGGTAAATTCGGCAGCCCAAACTGTTGCATATACACTGACTCTGCGTGCAATGAACGCAAGAGAAGTGACAATTTCACCTGGTTAATATTGCCTGCTATCCTGGATTTCTTTTAGCAAAATATGCAGGTTTAAAAATATATACTTCTATGTATTGATTTTAAGAAAGGCATTGATGTTTATGGTTAGGTACAGTTGTGCAACGATTTAGCTTTTTTCGCAAATGCGCTTTTGTTAAATCATCCCCCGTTTAGCGAAGTTGGCTGTCTTTGTGAGGAAGAAATGGTCTTCACAGAGGGCGCAACAAGGCACGTTAGCAAGCAATATTAACTAAATATGCAGGTTTAAAAATATATACTTGTGTATTGATTTTAAGAAAGGCATTGATGTTTATGGCTAGGTACACATTAGAGCAAGACAGTCCTTTTTCACGAATACGCACCGCATTGATTATATGCAACGCAGGGCATGCTAGATAAACTAGTAATATCATCAACCGTGTGTAGTTAGTGATTAGTGATCAGTTAAGAACACATTCTTATTTTCAATGACGGCCTAGTTAACTGCCTCGTTCAGGGGCAGAACGACAGATTTTCACCTTGTCAGCTCGGGGGATCCAGTCTTGCAACATTACAGTTAACTAGTCCAATGCAATAATGACCTGCCTCTCTCTCGTTGCACTCCACAAGGAGACTGCCTGTTACGCGAATGCAGTAAGCCAAGGTAAGTTGCTAGCTAGCATTAAACGTATCTTATAAAAAACAATCAATCATAATAACTAGTTAATTACACATGGTTGATGATATTACTAGATTATATCTAGCGTGTCCTGCGTTGCATATAATCTGACTAAGCATACAAGTATCTGACTGAGCGGTGGTAGGCAGAAGCAGGCACGTAAACATTCATTCAAACAGCACTTTCTTGCATTTTGCCAACAGCTCTTCGTTGTGCGTCAAGCATTGCGCTGTTTATGACTTCAAGCCTATCAACTCCTGAGATGAGGCTGGTGTAACCGAAGTGAAATGGCTAGCTAGTTAGCGCGCGCTAATAGCATTTCAAACGTCACTTGCTCTGAGCCTTCTAGTAGTTGTTCCCCTTGCTCTGCATGGGTAACGCTTCTTCGATGGTGTAACGGCTTTCTTCTATCTCCTCCTCTGACGAAGAGGTAGAACAAGGATCGGACCAAAATGCAACGTGATGATGATTCATGATATATTTTAATGAAGGAAAAACTATACATGCAGAAACTACAAAAATAACGAAATGAAATAACGAAAACTGAAACAGCCCTATCTGGTGCAAACACAAAGACAGGAACAATCACCCACAGAATATGGCTGCCTAAATATGGTTCCCAATCAGAGACAACGATAATCACCTGACTCTGATTGAGAACCGCCTCAGGCAGCCATAGACTACTTAGACACCCCACAAAACCCCTAAGACAAAAACACACCACAATAACCCATGTCACACCCTGGCCTGACCAAATAATTAAAGAAAACACAAAATACTAAGACCAAGGCGTGACAGAACCCCCCCCCCCCAAGGTGCGGACTCCCGGACGCACCTCAAAACCATAGGGAGGGTCCGGGTGGGCGTCTGTCCATGGTGGCGGCTCCGGCTCGGAACGTGGACCCCACTCCATAAATGTCATAGTTCCTCCCCCTCGCGTCCTGGGATAATCCACCCTCGCCTCCGACCATGGCCTAATAGTCCTCACCCAGAACCCCACTGGACTGAGGGGCAGCTCGTGACTGAGGGGCAGCTCGGGACTGAGGCAGCTCGGGACTGAGGGGCAGCTCGGGACTGAGGCAGCTCGGGACTGAAGGGAAGCTCGGGACTGAAGGGAAGCTCGGGACTGAAGGGAAGCTCGGGACTGAGGGGCAGCTCAGCACTGAGGGGAAGCCCAGCACTGAGGGGAAGCCCAGCACTGAGGGGAAGCCCAGCACTGAGAGGAAGCCCAGCACTGAGAGGAAGCTCAGCACTGAGAGGAAGCTCAGGCAGGTAGTTGGCTTTGGCAGATCCTGGCTGGCTGGCGGATCTGGAAGAGTCTGGTTGACTGGCAGATCTGGAAGAGTCTGGTTGACTGGCAGATCTGGAAGAGTCTGGTTGACTGGCAGATCTGGAAGAGTCTGGTTGACTGGCAGATCTGGAAGAGTCTGGTTGACTGGCAGATCTGGAAGAGTCTGGTTGACTGGCAGATCTGGAAGAGTCTGGTTGACTGGCAGATCTGGAAGAGTCTGGTTGACTGGCAGATCTGGAAGAGTCTGGTTGACTGGCAGATCTGGAAGAGTCTCGCTGACTGGAAAATCTAGCTGCTCTGGCTGCTCCATGCAGACTGGCAGCTCTGGCTGCTCCATGCAGACTGGCATCTCTGGCTGCTCCATGCAGACTGGCAGCTCTGGCTGCTCTATGCAGACTGGCAGCTCCATGCAGACTGGCAGCTCTGGCTGCACTATGCAGACTGGCAGCTCCATGCAGACTGGCCGCACTATGCAGACTGGCTGCACTATGCAGACTGGCAGCTCCATGCAGACTGGCAGCTCCATGCAGACTGGCAGCTCCATGCAGACTGGCAGCTCCATGCAGACTGGCAGCTCTGGCTGCTCCATGCAACCTGACAGCTCTGGCTGCTCCATGCAGACTGGCAGCTCTGGCTGCTCCATGCAACCTGACAGCTCTGGCTGCTCCATGCAGACTGGCAGCGCTGGCTGCTCCATGCAGACTGGCAGCTCTGGCTGCTCCATGCAGACTAGCAGCTCTGGCTGCTCCATGCAGACTAGCCGCTCTGGCTGCTTCATGCAGACTAGCAGCTCTGGCTGCTCCATGCAGACTGGCAGCTCAGGCTGCGCTGAACAGGCAGGAGACTCCGGCAGCGCTGGAGAGAAGGAAGGCTCTGGCTGCGCTAAACAGGCGGGAGACTCCGGCAGTGCTGGAGAGGCGAGGCGCACTGTAGGCCTGATGCGTGGTGCTGGCACTGGTGGAACTGGATAGAGAACACGCACAGGAAGCCTGGTGCGGGGAGCTGCCACCGGAGGACTGGTGTGTAGAGGTGGCTCTGGATAGACCGGACCGTGCAGGCGCACTGGAGCTCTTGAGCACCAAGCCTGCCCAACTTTACCTGGCTCGATGCCCACTCTAGCCTGGCCAATACGAAGAGCTGGTATGAACCGCACCGGGCTATGCACCCGCACTGGAAACACCGTGCGCTCCATAGCATAACACGGTGCCTGCCCGGTCTCTCTAGCCCCCCGGTAAGCACAGGGAGTTTGCGCAGGTCTCCTACCTGGCATAGCCATACTCCCTGTGAGCCCCCCCCAATACATTTTTGGGGCCAACTCTCAGGCTTCCATCCGCGTCGCCGTGCTGCCTCCTCATACCAGCGCCTCTCCGCTTTCCCCGCCTCCAGTTCTTCCTTGGGGCGGCGATATTCTCCAGGCTGAGCCCAGGGTCCTTTACCGTCCAGTTCCTCCTCCCATGTCCATTTCTCCAGGTGGTGCAACCTCTCCCACTGCAGCTGCTGCTGCTCCTGCTGCTGCTGTTGCCTGTTACCACGCCACTTGGTCCGGGTGTGGTGGGTGATTCTGTAACGGCTTCTCCTCCTCTGACGAAGAGGTAGAACAAGGATCGGACCAAAATGCAGCGTGATGATGATTCATGATATATTTTAATGAAGGAAAAACTATACATGCAGAAACTACAAAAATAACGAAATGAAATAACGAAAACCGAAACAGCCCTATCTGGTGCAAACACAAAGACAGGAACAATCACCCACGAAAACACTCACAGAATATGGCTGCCTAAATATGGTTCCCAATCAGAGACAACGATAATCACCTGACTCTGATTGAGAACCGCCTCAGGCAGCCATAGACTACTTAGACACCCCACAAAACCCCTAAGACAAAAACACACCACAATAACCCATGTCACACCCTGGCCTGACCAAATAATTAAAGAAAACACAAAATACTAAGACCAAGGCGTGACAGATGGTGGCTGTTGTCGTTGTGTTGCTGGTTCGAGCCCAGGGAGGAGCGAGGAGAGGGACGGAAGCTATACTGTTACACTGGCAATACTAAAGTGCCAATAAGAACCTCCAATAGTCAATGAAATACAAATGGTTTAGAGGGAAATAGTCCTATAATTCGTATAATAACTACAACCTAAAAATTCTTACCTGGGAATATTGAAGACTCATGTTAAAAGGAACCACCAGCTTTCATATGTTCTCATGTTCCGAGCAAGGAACTGAAACATTAGCTTTCTTACATAGCACATAATGCACTTTTACTTTCTTCTCCAACACTTTGTTTTTGCATTATTTAAACCAAATTGAACATGTTTCATTATTTACTTGAGGCTAAATTGATTTCATCGATGTATTATATTAAGTTAAAATAAGTGTTCATTCAGTATTGTTGTAATTGTCATTATTACAAATACATTTCAAAAAAAGCAGATTTAATCGGTATCGGCTTTTTTGGTCCTCCAATAATCGGTATTGGCGTTGAAAAATCTCTTCACAGTCCCCAAATCCAGAACAGGCAATGGGAAACACACAGTATTACAAAGAGCCATGACGACATGGAACTCTATTCCACATTAAGTACAGTGCCTTCAGAAAGTATTCATACCTCTTGAGTTATTCCACATTTTGTTGTGTTTTCTCCACCATCTACACCCCATAATGACAAAGCGAAAACATGCTTTTAGAAATGTTTGCAAATTTATTGAAAATGGAATATATAAATATCTCATTACATAAGTATTCACACACCTGAGTCAATACAGGCGTGTGAATAATCGGTAGCGATTACAGCTGTGAGTCTGTCTGGGTAAGTCTCTAGTAGCTTTACACACCTGGATTGTGCAACAATTGGCCATTATTATTGTCTAAATTCTTCAAGCTCTGTCAAATGTGGATCATTGCTAAACACCCATTTTCAAGTCTTGCCATAGATTTTCAAGCTGATTTAAGTCAAAACTAACTCAACCACTCATGAACATCAACTGTCTTCTTGAAGAGCAACTCCAGCAGTGGAGGCTGCTGAGGGGAGGACGGTTCATAATAACGGTTGGAACGGAGCGAATGGAATGACAAATACATGGAAACTGTGTGTTTGATACCATTCCACTCCAGCCATTATCACGAGCCTGTCCTCCACAATTAAGGTGCCACCAACCTCCTATGAACTCCAGTTAGATTTGGCCATGTTATTTAGGTTATTGTCCTGCTGAAAGTTGAATTCATCTCCCAGTGTCTGGTGGAAAGTAGACTGAAGCAGGTTTTCCTCTAGGATATGGCTGTGCTCCATTCCGTAGATTTTTTATCCTGAAAAACTCCCCAGTCCTTAATGATTACAAGCATACCCATAACATGATGCAGCCACCACTATGCTTGAAAATATGGAGAGTGGTACGTTATTTGTTCGCCCCATTATTTGCACTACACTATATATAGATCATATAGTTTTTTCTGTGATTGAGTAAACATTATATAAGCCCCTTTTCTAACTTTGCAAGATTGAGTCTGATATTGTTGGAGGCAAAGCCAGAGCGCAACAGAGTGGTCTTTCAATCACCAACGAGTGAATGCGCTTTTCAGATCAGAGCGCAGATTTGTTGATATTCTTTGCTCCTTAGCAAATGATTAGCCTAGTTAGAGATATGTACATGGGCAGGAATGTGTAGGTTACATTTCAAGCTGTCTGTAAAAAAGTGAGTCCGGTAAAAAGCGTACGTCTTAATTAGAAGGGGCAGTGTTGTATTTTGAGACATGCTTGAATATGCAAATAAGCCAATAGGCAGAGGGGTACCCTACATTGTCTAATTCTCTGTATTGTAATAATAATCAATTTTATTTTGTAAAGTGGTTTCTTGCATCATACAACACAATGCAATTTACAGTCACCTATTTGGTCCATGGTGTTACAGACCAAGTAAAATAATGTCAAGCCCTTCATAATGTAAAAATGTTTTAAAAGGCTCATAACATATAGGCTACGGTAGGATATATCATAGAAAGCAAAATATATTTCCACGTGAAAATCTTATTGGATTTTGTCTATTGGTTTTGTTGGTAGGCCTATATTATGCTCAAATGCGCCCAAGACTGTCGGGTAGCTCCCCTGGGACTGCCACGCAAAGCGCAGAAGAACTATCAGCCCACAGAGAGAAGCATGAGATTTAACTTCACTCAACATTCTAGAGCTCTCCCTGTTAGTTAACACTATCAACGTTTCCCTTTACTGTGGCAATTGTGATCGAATCAACACAATATTAGCCACTTTCAATGCAAAATACCGAAACAAAACATTATATTGCGCACGACTCAGCCTGTACTCCACACAATATTCAAGTTTGAGCTCAGCAGACAAGAAATTTGCTCACTGTTGATATTTTTTTGAGGGAAGATTGGCCACAAGGCTACTGTCTAAAACTGTAAGGGTATAGCCTCAGTGTTCACTGTAAATGCACACCGGAAGTTGCACAAAATGTTCACCCAAAAGACCTCAAATTTCCTAGGTGATAGAAAACAATTATAGGGAACATTAGTATTCAGTAATGTGTTGTATTGGATTTGCCCCTAACATAACACTTTGTATTCAGGACAGAAAGTCCTTGCTTTGTCGCATTTTTTGCAGTGTTACTTTAGTAAATGTGCTACAAACAGGATATTTTGGAATATGCTTATTCTGCACAGGCTCCCTTCTTTTCAGTCTGTCAATTAGGTTAGTCTTGTAGAATAACTACAATTTTGTTGATCCATCCTCAGTTCTCCTATCGCAGCCATTAAACCCTGTAAATATTTTAAAGTCGTCATTGGCCTCACTGAGAAATCCCTGATCGTTTTCCTTCCTCTCCAGCAAATGAGTTAGAAAGGACGCTTGTATCTTTGTAGTGACTGGGTGTACTGATACACCATCCAAAGAGTCATTAATAACTTCATCATGCTCAAAGGGATATTCAAAGTCTTCTTTGTTTACATGTTTTAATCTCTATCAAAAGGTGCCCTTCTTTGCGAGGCATTGGAAAACCTCCCTGGTCTTTGTGGTTGAATCTGTGTTTGAAATTCACTGCTCAACTGAGGGACCTTACAGATAATTGTGTGTGTGTGGGGTACAGAGTTGAGGTAGTGATTCAAAGATGATGTTAAACACTATTATTGCACACAGAGTGAGTCCTTGCAACTTATTAAGCACATTTTTACTCTTGAATTTATTTAGGCTTGCCATAAATGGGGTTGAATACTTAGACATTTCGGCTTGTCATTTTATCTTAATTTCTGAAGGCACTGTAACTAATGCAAGAAAAAAAAGAAAAAAGAAAACTACACCTCTTAAGGAAAACAGCGCGGACTGTGAAGACACGCTAACACACGCACTCTACACGCACTTACATTGTAATATTGTTATATTACTGTATTATGGATTTTGTATTGTAGATATGTTGTGGTAGAGTAGTGTGTAATAATGTGTTGTATTGTAGATATGTTGTGGTAGAGTAGTGTGTAATAATGTGTTGTATTGTAGATATGTTGTGGTAGAGTAGTGTGTAATAATGTGTTGTATTGTAGATATGTTGTGGTAGAGTAGTGTGTAATAATGTGTTGTATTGTAGAGATGCTGTGGTAGAGTAGTGTGTAATAATGTGTTGTATTGTAGATATGTTGTGGTAGAGTAGTGTGTAATAATGTGTTGTATTGTAGATATGTTGTGGTAGAGTAGTGTGTAATAATGTGTTGTATTGTAGATATGTTGTGGTAGAGTAGTGTGTAATAATGTGTTGTATTGTAGATATGTTGTGGTAGAGTAGTGTGTAATAATGTGTTGTATTGTAGATATGTTGTGGTAGAGTAGTGTGTAATAATGTGTTGTATTGTAGATATGTTGTGGTAGAGTAGTGTGTAATAATGTGTTGTATTGTAGATATGTTGTGGTAGAGTAGTGTGTAATAATGTGTTGTATTGTAGAGATGCTGTGGTAGAGTAGTGTGTAATAATGTGTTGTATTGTAGGTATGTTGTGGTAGAGTAGTGTGTAATAATGTGTTGTATTGTAGATATGTTGTGGTAGAGTAGTGTGTAATAATGTGTTGTATTGTAGATATGTTGTGGTAGAGTTGTGTGTAATAATGTGTTGTATTGTAGATATGTTGTGGTAGAGTAGTGTGTAATAATGTGTTGTATTGTAGATATGTTGTGGTAGAGTAGTGTGTAATAATGTGTTGTATTGTAGAGATGCTGTGGTAGAGTAGTGTGTAATAATGTGTTGTATTGTAGATATGTTGTGGTAGAGTAGTGTGTAATAATGTGTTGTATTGTAGAGATGCTGTGGTAGAGTAGTGTGTAATAATGTGTTGTATTGTAGGTATGTTGTGGTAGAGTAGTGTGTAATAATGTGTTATGTTGTGGTAGAGTAGTGTGTAATGTAATAATGTGTTGTATTGTAGAGATGCTGTGATTGAGTAGTGTGTAATAATGTGTTGTATTGTAGATATGTTGTGGTAGAGTAGTGTGTAATAATGTGTTGTGTGATGTACTGTTTCATTTTGTATGCAATTGCATTAATCTTGTTTGGACCCCAGGAAGAGTAGCCTTGGCAATAGCTAATGGGGATCTGTAATAAAATACTAAAATACTTAAAGGGAAGGCCAAAGTGCTGAGTGCTGACGACCTGGCACTGACTTTGTAGGGTCCTTTTTGTGGTAAGAGACGGTAAAGAACAGTAGCTGTGCCGTTCAGCAGTATGTATGCTGCTGTAGAGCAGAGCTCCACTACACATCCCAGGGAACCATGTTAATAATTACAGGTAGTATTAATATTTAATAGCTCAACTCTTCTTCGAATGCTTAAGCACTGCATATAAATAAAACTCGGAGCAAAAGCAGAGCTGGGGAGAACCTAGTGTTGGTAGGAGGACTGAAGATGTTTCTCTATAATCTACCTCTTGCATGAATAGTCAGATGTGCAGTACGCTTTCAACTGCACATGACAATCATTAGTCAAGGAACTTAACCAGTGTCCCTCTATCATGGATATCTTGTCACAGAATACACACACCATAATAGCTCCTTGGTTCTATATTTTTGGACAGCAGACATGGACAGGAAGCTGCACTCATCCTGGTATCCGATGAAGGAAAAAACTGAGGACAAGGTGCATAGCTTGCATGTTCTTTTGTGGATATTGCTGACACCATGCAAATATCATCTTGGTCAGCATTTTTATATATTTATATTGGGAGTGGCCTTCCAAACTTGAATAATTGGTCAGATGTTGAATGTGTGAGAAGCAGTTTTGGACCAGAGGAGTGTTGTATTCCCGGTGGTGAGGAGGAATCTTACCAGAAGTACTGCTGACGTCCCGTTGGGTCGGAAGAGTTCAATCGACATGTCTGGAAACATCCTGCCGATCCTTGATATCACGTCGTCCACATACCTGGAGGATGACAGAGTACATTTTTACCCTTCGAAAAAAATAACAAATGTTTCAAACTACAAAACAGTGCCTTTGGAAAGTATTCAGACACCCTCGACTTTTTCTACATTTTGTTAGGTTACAGCCTTATTCTAAAATTGATTAAATAAAACAATATATTCAGCAATCTACACACGATACCCCATAATGACAAAGTGAAAACAGGTTTTTATACATTTTTGCAAATGTATAAAAAATAAACAGAAATACCGTATTTATATGAGACTCGAAATTGAGCTCCTGTTTCCATTGATCATCCTTGAGATGTTTCTATAACTTGGAGTCCCCCTTTGGTAAATTCAATTGATTGGACATAACTTGGAAAGGCACACACCTGTCTACATAAAGGTCCCACAGTTGACAGTACATTTCAGAGCAAACCAAGCCATGAGGTCGAAGGAATTGTCCGTAGAGCTCCGAGACAGGATTCTGTCACAGTGACTTCTTTCATTCTTAAATGGAAGAAGTTTGGAACCACCAAGACTCTTCCTAGAGCTGGCCGCCCGACCAAACTGAGCAATCCAGGGAGAAGGGTCTCGGTCAGGGAGATGACCAAGAACCCGATGGTCACTCTGACAGAGCTCAAGAGTTCCTCTATGGAGATGGGAGAACATTCCAGAAGGACAACCATCTCTGCAGCCCTCCACCAATTAGGAATTTATGGTAGAGTGGCCAGACCGAAGCCAGTCCTCAGTAAATGGCACATGACAGCCCGCTTGGAGTTTGCCAAAAGGCACCTAAAGACGATGTAATCACTGCTAAAGGTACTTCAACAGAGTACTGAGTAAAGGGTCTGAATACTTATATAATAATATATGTCTGTTATTTTGTTTCATGTAAACTATCACAAAAAAAAAAGTTATTGTTTTGTCGTCATGGGGTATTGTGTGTAGATGAACCTCAGGGTATGTGGGATGCTAGCGTCCCACCTGGCCAACTATCAGTGAGATTGCAGAGCGAGCGCCAAATTCAAATACAGAAATACTCATTATAAAAATTCAGAATTTTTATTTATTTTACATAGGTTTTTAATTTATTTGACCTTAATTTAACTAGGCAAGGCAGTTAAGAACAAATTCTTATTTTCAATGACAGCCTAGGAACCGTGGGTTCAGGGGCAGAACGACAGATTTGTACCTTGCCAGCTCGGGGAACTTGCAATCTTCCGGTTACTAGTCCAACGCTCTAACCACTAGGCTACTCTGCCGCCCCGGCAGGCCGCCCTGGATTAAACTTCTTGTGAATCCAACCACGGCGCGTTTTCTTCAGTAATCCACAGGTATTCAGAACCCTTCACTTTTTAAACATTGTTAGGTTACAGCCTTATTCTAAAATGTATGAAATAGTTTTATTCCCTTCGTTAATAGAATGCGATTTACCCGCTTTTTTTGGGGGGTGGAGATAGAATAGATGGTGTGATGGGGGTGTGTCTACAGATACGCCTTGTTCTGACCTTGAGTTAATTCCCTAATAACTCCACTACCTTTACCCGAGATGAAACCAGGAATGAAGTAGAGCAAACCTGCTGGTTTCAAGTAAAAGTGGACAAAGTATATACTCTTTTTTTCCCCGATAGAAATAACAGCATTCTCCATGCACTATAACTTACAACTTGATAAGAGCTAGGTAAATGAGTAATCAGTTTGGATAAGGGAATTGTAAATATAAATGACCGTTGTATTTGATCAATTCTACCTTATAATAGCTGGAGACAAATGTGAAACCAGTCATATGGCAGCAAACAGAAGCATATCAACATTACTTTTCCACAGTAAAGTTTATGAAATGCTGTGCCATTATGCAGAATTTAAACTGTCGAGCCTTTTAACTTGCAGGGAGGGGCAGTCTCGAATGTCTTATTTATCGGCCTCTTTTCTATCATGTTAAATATTAGCAACTATCAGTATCGACCCTCAGTAGGTCTAATAACCACATACATTCAACTGTCAATTTACTGTTAGTTCCCTTCAGCTGGTTGTTGCTGAGGATCATTAGTAACAGTTGATAATATACACTACCGTTCAAAAGTTTGGGTCACTAAGAAATGTCCTTGTTTTTGAAAGAAAAACTATTTTTTTGTCCATTAAAATAACATTAAATTGATCAGAAATACTGTGTAGACATTGTTAATGTTGTAAATGACTATTGTAGCTGGAAAGGGCATAATTTTTGTTATGGAATATCCACATAGGCGTACACAGAGAGGCCAATAATCAGCAAACATCACTCCTGTGTTCCAATGGCACGTTGTGTTAGCTAATCCAAGTTTATCATTTGAAAAGGCTAATTGATCATTAGAAAACCCTTTTGCAATTATGTTAGCACAGCTGAAAACTGTTTTGCTGATTAAAGAAGCAATAAAACTGGCCTTCCTTAGACTAGTTGAGTATCGGCATGTGTGGGTTTGATTACAGGCTCAAATGACCAGAAACAAAGACCTTTCTTCTGAAACTCGTCAGTCTATTCTTGTTCTGAGAAATGAAGGCAATTCCATGCGAGAAACTGTCAAGAAACTGAAGACCTCGTACAACGCTGTGTACTACACCCTTCACAGAACAGCACAAACTGGCCCTAACCAGAATAAAAAAGTGGGAGGCCCAGGTGCACAACTGAGCAAGAAATCAAGTACATTAGAGTATCTAGTTTGAGAAACAGATGCCTCACAAGTCCTCAACTGGCAACTTCATTAAATAGTACCTGCAAAACACCCGTCTCAACGTCAACAGTGAAGATGCGACTCTGGGATGCTGGCCTTCTAGGCCCATCTTATTCGTTTCTTTTTATTGGCCAGTCTGAGATATGGCTTTTTCTTTGCAACTCTGCCTAGGTGGCCAGCATCCGGGAGTCGTCTCTTCATTGTTGACATTGAGACCGCTGTTCTGTGGGTATTATTTAATGAAGCTGCCAGTTGAGGACATGTGAGGCATCTGTTTCTCAAACTAACACAACATGCCATTGGAACACAGGAGTGATGTTTGCTGATTATTGGCCTCTCTATGTACGCCTATGTAAATATTTCATAAAAAATCTGCCGTTTCCAGCTACAATAGTCATTTACAACATTAACAATATCTACAATGTATTTCTGATCAATTTGATGTTATTTTGAATGGACCAACATTTTTTATTTTCTTTCAAAAACAAGGACATTTCTAAGTGACCCCAAACTTTTGAACGGTAGTATATATTTTTTTTTAAAGACATGTGGGCTAATTAAATTGTTATTTAGCGGAGCGCAGACCAAGCTGCAACAGTTTGAACCCGATGCATGGCACAATACTTGGCTGTGTTGTCACACAGTTCCATGGCTAGTACAGGTAATAGACAAGGGTATAGCCTACTATTGTACACTATTCGACCTATTATAATTCTATGTACACTAATCTTCCAACATTACCATGGGTTGAAGAATTGAATGTTTTTAAAGGCTTTCCTAACTTGTTTAAAAAATATATTATTCACAAATATTTTCCTAACCCTAAATAATCTACAAGATCAGAGTATTTTAAAATGTACCAATTGGTGCTGAAACATTGGGTTGAACAAAGGCAGTAGAGTTGCTTAAAAAAGATGCAGAACAATGTCAATTGGCAGCATTGTAGGGTGCCAGGCGGCGGCCAGACAGTTACAAGACAAGACTTGTTCTTACATCTAACTGCTTAATAATTCATCTACAGAGTGAAACTCATTTAACCAGAACACAACACATTTTCACTGACTCAAATCAGTATTGTAAATTAACATCTCCCTAGGCGTTGGATACTTGCCATTCTGGGCTAGGAGTTCCAAGTTCCACTTATAACTAAACCAAGTTACTTGAGCCTGACACCCCAAAAATTCCCCTGGTACATGTATGGTTCAACATTGAAAACTTCCATACACCTTAAAAAAAAAAAACTGCGGCCTGTTTTTCTTGCAAGTTTCTTCCAGTCTCCATGTAAAGTTGACTTCCCTAAAACGAAACCATGCACCATGGGGATACTCAATTAGCATAGCCCTAAATACAAAACGAGGATGGGTTTGAGAGAGTCAAATATTTGCCTCTGTGTGTTGAAGTGGCTGCCATATCATCCTTTGTCCTAATGAGGGCTTGGAATTGCCAAGAACTATATTATCACAATACTTAGGTGCCAATACAATATGTATTGCAATTCTGCTGAAGAGAAACAAGAGAGAGCCAGGAGAAAACAAGTTTGAGATAAGTGCTCAAAAATGTTGGCACAACAAAAGATGGAGAACAAGCTATAGGATAAGAAATGCCAGAGTTTTGAAACAGGTACAACCGACTAACACTAGCTAATGTTTACTACCTAGCAAAAAATTATATATATACACTACCAATCAAAAGTTTGGACACACCTACTTATTCAAGGGTTTTTCTTAAATTGTACTATTTTCTACATTGTAGAATAATAGTGGAAACATCAAAACTATGAAATAACGCTTCCGTCCCTCTCCACGTCCCAACCTGGGCTTGAACCAGGGACCTTCTGCACACATCAACAACGACACCCACGAAGCATCGGTACCCATAACTCCACAAAGGCCGCGGCCCTTGCAGAGCAAGGGGAACCAATACTTCAAGGTCTCAGAGCGAGTGACATCACCAATCGAAACGCTATTAGCGCACGCACAACCGCTAACTAGCTAGCTATTTCACATCGGTTACAACAGCTTTGCACAATCTTCAGAAACGTTGATCTCTGCCATGCCTGGTGTGCTCACAGCAAATGTGGCCCTGATGAGAGACAATAGTCTATAGATGGTTTGGAGGGTTAAAGATGAAAACACAAATGGAGCAAAAACGTTCAGCTCGCTGTAGACTGACTAAATGTACTTTCATTTTCTTGTGGGGAGAGCATCCTTGTGCTCTGATTGGCTTCCCAATTTAAGCCTTCATCGACAGCCGAATATTCTAAATGTTGAATTGGGAAAGTCAACCACCCCTTGCCACCAAGTCCTCCATGGTGTGGGCAGCAGGTGATTCTGGGACATCATCATGTAACCCTAACCTAATTCAAATGCTCCAAACAGGGAATTTAGGCCTAACTCTATGCGAGAGTTGATTGTACATATGGATTAAAAAAATAGGACTTGACAACAACAAAAAACACATGAAGATTAGACTGTCTGTGTAGCAGCTAGTCTTTTTGAAGATACAGTATGAATGTAAGAACAAGTCTTGTCTTGTAACTGTCTGGCCGCCGCCTGGCACCCTACAATGCTGCCAATTGACATTCTGCATCTTTATTAAGCAACTCTACTGCCTTTGTTCAACCCAATGCACATAGGGCCTGATTCCGACTTAGGATATTACATCTTTATTACACATGCCTTTCCTACTCACTTCTCAGTAAGTTGGTATTCAGACTTACCTTGTGCAGGTGCTTAACGGGCTTTGCAGGCATGGCTCCGTTGTGCGCGCTAAAATAAATATAATTCAACTGCTGAAAACACTCCCACTCCCAAGTCATCCCTTTAAATACTGTGTCTCTTTTTTAGTTGGAATTTTGTCCACAGACTCACTAGAATATATGGAGAGAATGGTTTCAGAATATTAGGGATCAATGAAAGAAAATGGGAAGAACCATGTGATGGCCCAAACTTCATCGAGAAGACAAACCACCTGGAAATGATCACTCCAGGTCCAATGTGATGTCACATTTAAGATCAATGTGAAAAAAAGCTTGTGTTTCAGAAATGTTCCTACTCTTGTTCTGTTACCGTGTTAATATGTGAGTGGACTTGTGTGTTTGTGTGATACTTGTGACAAGGCCAGACCTAAGAGAGCAGTGCAGTGGGGAAGGTGATGGGGTTGGCTCCCAATAGACCTGCTTAGCCTCTATGCTGATAGGAATAGACAAGTCCAAGGTGACAACTGCAATCTGAATTGATGTTCCAAGGACAAAGGTCTGTGCCCCAGGAGAGACAAAATTATCATCGTTGGCCAACAGACGACAACCCCAGCACGAGTCCCACCAAAATGACATTGCACAGCTCACAGATGACCTTCCAGAAGCAGATGCAATATCACCATATTACTACACATTACAAACCATTAGGAACACCTTCCTAATTTTGAGTTGCACCCCTTTTTTGCCCTCAGAACAGCCTCAATTTGTTGGGGTGTGGACTCCACAAGATGTCAAAAGCGTTCCACAGGGATGCTGGCCCATGTTGCTGCCAATACTTCCCACTGGTGTGTTAAGTTGGCTGCATGTCCTTTGGGTGGTGAACCATTCTTGATACACAGGGAAACTGTTGAGCATGAAAAACCCAGCAGAATTACAGTTCTTGACACACTCAAACCAGAGGGCCTGTCACCTGCTACCATACCCCGTTCAAAGACACATTTTTTGTCTTGCCCATTCACCTTCAATGGCACACATACACAATCCATGTCTCAAGGCTTAAACATCCTTCTTTAACCTGTGTCCTCACCTTCATCTACACTGATTGAAGTGGTTTTAACAGGTGGCATCAATAAGGTATCATCATTTTCACCCCTGGATTCACCTGGTCAGTCTATGTCACGGAAAGAGCAGGTGATCCTAATATTTTGTACACAGTATGTGGTGGTACCCTTCCAGAGAAAAAATAGATCTGATATCAGTCAGTCAGTTGGAATCACGATCATGCTTACTGGTTAGTTTGACTTTAATCGTACATTTATCTTCACTTTTAACAATAGATTGCTCTAACTCGGTCACTGCGTCTCTAGATTAGACAGAGCAGCAACTCTAGCAGCTCAAAGAGATGCATGATTAACCTAAATGTGTTAACCACTTAACAAAATAATCCAGACCGAAGGGGGGGGGGGGGGGTCGGCTTATGCATGAGAGGAGTCAGTCAATATGTTCCAGTTTAGCTGATTACATTCAGCATGACTCCATTTAGAGGATTAACACATATGCATGACAGTGATCTGCCTCATTGATACAGTGATCTGACCGTTTGGTATTTTATTAGGATCCCCATTATCTGTTGCGAAAGAAGCAGCTTCTCTTCTTGGCATCCACACAAAAAATGACATAATACAGAACATTAATAAACAATAACAGAACTAAATTAATTTTACAATGGCGCACATAGCTACATATCTAGACCCACTTCAGTTTGCATAGCACACCAACAGGTCCACAGACGATGCAATCACCACCACACTGCTCTATCCCATCTAGACAAGAGGAATGCCTATGTAAGAATGCTGCTCACTGACTACAGCTCAGCATTCAACACCATAGTACCTTTTAAGCTCATCATTAAGCGGGCTGCCCCAAGGTGGGGAAAGTAGGAAACAACATCTCCACTTCGCTGATCCAATACACTGGGGCCCCACAAGGGTGCGTGCTCAGCCCTCTACTGTACACCCAAGACTGCGTGGCAATGCACACCTCCAACTCAATCATCAAGTTCGAAATGACACAACAGTAGTGGGCCTGATTACCAACAATGACGAGACCGCCTACAGGGAGGAAGTGAGGGCACTTGGAGTGTGGTGTCAGGAAAACAACCTCTCACTATACGACAAAAAACAAAGGAGATGATCATGGACTTCAGGAAACAGCAGAGGGAGCACCCCCTTATCCACATCGACGGGACAGTAGTGGACAAGGTGGACATTTTTAAAGTTCCTCAGCGTACACATCATGGACAAACTAAAGGACCAAATCACTGGCCATTTTAACAAATGGATTTAATAAAAAGGTATCTCTCGTCACTTTAAATAATGCCTATTTAATAATGTTTACATATCCTACATTACTCATCTCATATGTATATACTGTATTTCATACCATCTTGCATATGCCGCACGGCCAACACTCATCCATATATTTATGTACATATTCTTATTCCATCTGTGTGTATAAGGTACAGTTGAAGTCGGATGTTTACATACACCTTAGCCAAATACATTTAAACTCCGTATTTATTTATTTTTACAATATTTGACATTTAATCCTAGTAAAAAATCCCTGTATTAGGTCAGTTAGGATCACCACTTTATTTTAAGAACGTGAAATGTCAGAATAATAAGAGAGAGACTGATTTATTTCAGCTTTTATTTCTTTCATCACATTCCCAGTGGGTCAGAAGTCTACATACACTCAAGTAGTATTTGGTAGCATTGCCTTTAAATTGTTTAACTTGGGTCAAACGTTTCGGTTGGCCTTCTACAAGCTTCCCACAAAAAGTTGGGTGAATTTTGGCCCATTCCTCAAGACAGAGCTGGTGTAACTGAGTCAGGTTTGTAGGCCTCCTTGCTTGCACATGCTTTTAAAGTTCTGCCCACACATTTTCTATCGGATTGAGGTCAGGGCTTTGTGATGGCCACTCCAATACATTGACTTTGTTGTCCTTAAGCCATTTTCACACAACTTTGGCAGTATGCTTGGGGTCATTGTCCATTTGGACGACCCATTTTCGACCAAGCTTTAACTTCTTGACTGAATATAGCCACTTCTTGCTTCAATATAGCCACAGGTTTTCTCCCTCATGATCTATTTTGTGAAGTGCACCAGTCCGTCCTGCAGCAAAGC
Source organism: Oncorhynchus kisutch (assembly GCF_002021735.2). Classification (NCBI taxonomy): domain Eukaryota; kingdom Metazoa; phylum Chordata; class Actinopteri; order Salmoniformes; family Salmonidae; genus Oncorhynchus; species Oncorhynchus kisutch. The sequence continues at coordinate 17,312,477 of NC_034176.2, read as the reverse complement.
ACCCACACAACATGATGCTGCCACCCCCGTGCTTCACGGTTGGGATGGTGTTCTTCAGCTTGCAAGCATCCCCCTTTTTCTTCCAAACATAACGATGGTCATTATGGCCAAACAGTTCTAGTTTTGTTTCCTCAGATCAGAGGACATTTCTCCAAAAAGTACTATCTTTGTCCCCATGTGCAGCTGGAAACCGTAGTCAGGCTTTTTTGGGGCAGTTTTGGAGCAGTGGCTTCTTCCTTGCTGAGCAGCCTTTCAGGTTATGTCGATATAGGACTCGTTTTACTGTGGATTTAGATACATTTGTACCTGTTTCCTACAGCATCTTCACAAGGTCCTTTGCTGTTGTTCTGGGATTGATTTGCACTTTTCACACCATCATCCCTAGGAGACAGAACGCGTCTCCTTCCTGAGTGGTATGATGACTGCATGGTCCCATGGTGTTTATACTTGCGTACTATTGTTTGTACAGATGAACGTGGTACTTTCAGGCACTTGGAAATTGCTCCCAAGGATGAACCAGACTTGTGGAGGTCTACAATCTAATTTCTTTTGATTTTCCCATGATGTCAAGCAGAGGCAGTGAGTTTGAAGGTAGACCTTGAAATACATCCACAGGTACGCCTCCAATTGACTCAAATGATGTCAATTAGCCTATCAGAAGCTTCTAAAGCCATGTCATCATTTTATGGAATTTTCCAAGCTGTTTAAAGGCATAGGCAACTTAGTGTATGTAAACGTCTGACCCACTGGAATTGTGATACAGTGAATAGTTTGTAAACAAGAAATTTACGGAGTGGTTGAATATCTAGTTTTAATGACTCCACCCTAAGTGTATGTAAACTTCCGACTTCAACTGTAGTTGTTGTGAATTTGTTAGATATTACTGCACTGTCGGAACTAGAAGAACAAGCATTTCGCTACACTCACATGAACGTCTGCTAACCATGCGTACGTGACAAACACAATTTGATTTGATCAATACATAAACACAAAATATCTAGGTCAAATAGGGGAGAGGCGTTGTGAGGTGTTGCTTTATCGGTTTTTTAAAACCAGGTTTGCTGTTCAGGTATGACTATTTCGGCAAATTCAGCCAAATAGAATTTTGCCTCTTCGCTTCTCTCATATGCATCTGGAAACCCCCTTTCATACCAAAGCCACATCCCAGACAACGTCCTACCATGAGGCATGCTAGTTAGCAGTCAGATGTATTATATTATTTGTTAATCTCTTCAGCATCCAGTCTTGACTCCTGCATGCCAAACTCTTCTTGTGACTTGTTGGACTAATAGGCTATTAGATTGTATAACCTGGTTTCTCCCTACGTTGACCATGATTGTTTTCAAGGATTAGCTCACATGACATAGCAGATTCGATTTGAACCTTCACCCTGGCCAGTCTCTAATGGCCTGCCATTGATCTAATGTCCAACAAAAATGTGTCTGTTAAGGACTTGACTCCTTGGTAGCTAGTGTCTGCATAAACCCATTATTATATCATTTTCAGTACTATCATATCATTTTCACTACCATCAACATTTCTTTGGAATACTGTAATTACACAGTGCACTTTCTGGGGTATTTCTGTAGCTACATAGAGAAGAAAAATGCCGGAGGGTGGATGCAAAAAAAACTTAAAGGTTGTGCTGCATAATTCATGCGCTGGCTGCTCCTTTTAGAAACGGCAAATTCATCAGAACAATGACGTTTGACAGAGGAGCCGCTGGTTGGCTTCACCTTGACCCACTCTTCATCCACTCTCTTCCTGTGCTGTATGGAGCCATTAGACTTCCCCAAAGCTCAGAGTCACCCCGGCACAACGCAGGTATCGGACAGTGAGAAGCTGCTCAGGGAAGATGTACAGTGACAGCCGTGCCTTCACTGTTGCCCACTATTGATATTTCCTTTTACATCCAGAGTGCAGACACTTTACTGAGCAAAGACAGCCCAACCTCCCAAGCCAAAAACTGCTAAAGTGCCAGATGGGAAAATGTCACCCAAACCCAGTGAATCTGACATTTTGTGAGGATCTTTCTTTTGTTGACAAGGGGTGTAAGGGTGAACAGAAGAGAGCACCAGGTGCCATTTTCACACATTCTGCAAACCTGATCCACCAGAAAGCTGCATTGTAATAACATTATGAAAACCGAAGCCTATATCTATCAAAAGGCACATTGATGAAAAAAGGTGGGCGATTTCAAAGACCAGTGTACAAAGATGATTAAGGGTACAATGCCACACTGATCAAGGACTATCCATAAGAGCCCAACACACAATGGATTTCTGTTTTGTAGCAGCATTTCCAGCTGGGGACCACGCACTATGCCCGCGGGGGACCACTATTTTCGCTCTCCTTCAACCACTTTCATCTTCCACAGGGGACGTCGTCCCTCAGTCCCTCCAACCAGGCCTCCTGCATGCCTTTCCCCCACTCTCATCACTCTCCTATCAAAGCAAGAGGTCTAAGACAACAAAATAAGACAATGCATCATTTGTATTAGTCACATGATCCCTCTGGACTATGACAACTCTAAACAGAATGACAAATAACTGGAGGGAGATCATTCATCTTTCAGTCATTCAGTCATTGCATTAGCAACTATCAGGGAAATGTTTAAGCAGGAAGAGGGGCTGTACTTACTGTGGTGGCAGAACCAGGGTACTGGGCTGGACTTTGGGTCTTCTCTTGGCAGATGCCCCCATTTGGTTAGCTGAGCGCTTCAATGACTGCTGGTTAAGAAGACTGGACGCCAAGCCAGCATGGTACTGCAACTGAATGGGGAGAAAATAACAAAATAATAAAAACATGCCATGTTTTAATACAATAACAGGAAACATGGGGCATTAGGGATTAAGACATATATGGCCAATGCTGAAATCCAAATGCACCTTGCTTAAGCAACCCACAGAAACATTGGAACCATGTGGTACTATATGTATCTACTGTGGTGAGAAGGACAAGACACTTCAGACGGTACTCTATTACAGGGTGGAGATCATCCTGAGCAGCTCTAAACCACATCCCATCAAGCATACATAGTGAATACCCAAAAGCTGAGTTAGCCTGGGTTTGTTTTGTCACTAAACCTTGAGACACTTAAATATAGCTCCAAGGCCAAAGATATGACAGTAATGTGACAGGCGTCAGATTAAAGGCAATAAAAGGTAGAAATCTGACCTTGAGTTAAGTGACACATGACAAGTTGAAAGCTGTACTGTTATATATTATAATGTGTCCTATGTTCTAGCCTGGAGCAGCCCACACAAAACAAGAAAATTCACAAGATAACATTGGCAGCAGAGTAGAGAAAAATAAGAAAAGAAGTGACTCATCATCAAGTTTAATTGAGACACTGTAGCCGACTGTTTTCCCAAAGCTAAAACCCAAGCCTGACAACAATCTGCTCACTTAAAAAGGAGAAATATTTGGTTTGGTAGCCCAACTATATCCTCCACTCCTGCCCACTCTGCCTCCCCCTCTCCTCCTGTTGTTGGTTTGGGAGCGACGAGTGGCAAGTAAAGCAGCTCTCACTTTGATGCAGAAGCGACAGAAGCCTGTCTGCAGTGCCACTCCACGTCTGATGAAATGGCGTGAAAGAGATGGAAGCTATGCAGAACACACAGGTGTTAAAATCAGCGTCCGTCCTACAGCCCAACGGCAGGTGTCAAATGTGACAGTAAAGCCTAAAGGGACCAGCAATAAAAAATTAAAACAGGGTATGTATAGGCCTGATAAAGACATTACTAATTTGGTATGAATTTACAGGTATAATTAGCATAATGTTTAATAAGCATGTACACTGAGTGTACAAAACATGAGGAGCACTTTCCTAATATTGAGTTGCACTCCCCTTTGCCCTCAGAACAGTCTCAATTCGTAGGGGCGTTCCACAGGGATTCTGGTCCATGTTGACTCATATGCTTCCCACCAGTTGGCTGGTAGTGGATCTCTACTCCGAATAGCTTGTTCCATCTCATCCTACAGATGCTCAATTGGATTGAGATCTGGTGACTGGACAGGCCACTGCAGTAAGCGGAATTAACTGTCATATTCGTGGAACCATTCCCGGACAATCCTAGCCTTGTGGCATGGGGCATTATCCTGCTGGAAAAAATTTGATTTGCAGATGGAGACACTGCTGCCATGAAGGATGCACCTGACTGGCAATGATGTTCAGATATCCTGTGGAATTTAAAGGTTGCAACGGGCCCAATGTGTGCCATGAAAACACAACCCACAACATCACCACCAGCATGCAATGTTGACACACGACAGGATGGATGCATGTACTCATGGGGTTTTCTCCATACCCTAGTCCTCCCAAAAGCATGAAATAGCAGGAACTGGGATTAATCAGATTCTCCAAGGTCCAGTGTTTTCGTTCCTGAGCGCACTGCATCCTCAGTTTTTACATTTTTGCTGAAAGAAGTGGAACTCTGTCGTCGGCTGCCATACCCCATTCGTGTCAAGGTATGATGAGTTGTGCATTCTTTTATGGGTCTTTGAGCACCAATGTTGTGCTGGACTGTCAGCTGACTAATTGTAACCCATCTGTTGCTGTTGCTCTGCACAATTCGTGTCAGCCTCCTTTGTCCTCTTTCATCAATGACCCATTTTCAACCACAGGCCTGCCTTTGGCTGGATGCCCTCTGGGTGGTGGACCATTCTGGATACACACGGGTAACTGTTGAGCGTGAAAAACCCAGCAGCATCGCAGTTCTTGACACACTCAAACAGGTGAGCCTGGCACCTACTACCATACCCCATTCAAAGGCAGACTTACATTTTTTTGTCTTCACCCTCTGAATGGCATACATACACAATCCATGTCTCAATTGTCTCAAGGCTTAAAAATCCTTCTTAAACCTGTCTTCATCTACACTGACTGAAGTGGATTTAACAGGTGACATCAATAAGGGATCATAGCATTCACCTAGATTCACCTGGTCAGACAGTGTCATGGAAAGTGTTCATCATGTTTTTTTACACTCCGTGTATAATAAATGTTTTATTAGTCAACTTATACTGATCAAAAATATAAATTCAACATGTAAAAGTGTTAGTCCCATATTTCATGAACTGAGATAAAGATCCCAGAAATGTTCCATTAGCACAAAAAGCTTATTTCTCTCAAATTGAGCACAAAATTGGTTAACATCCCTGTTAGTGAGCATGTCATCTTTGGGAAGATAATTCATCCACCTGACAGGTGTGGCATATCAAGAAACTGAGTAAACAGCATGATCAGAACACAGGTGCAACTTGTACTGGGGACAACGCAAGGCCATTAAAATGTGCAGTTTTGTCACATAACGCCACAGATGTCAATTTTTTAGGGAGAGTGCAATTGGCATGCTGACTGCAGGAATATCAACCAGAGCTGTTGCCAGGGAATTGAATGCTCATTTCTCTACCATAAGCTGCCTCGTTTTAGAGAATTTGGTAGTACGTCCAACTGCAGACCACGTGACCTCGCCAGCCCAGGACCTCAACATCCGGCGTCTTCACCTGCGGGATGGTCGGAGACCAGCCACCCGGACAGGCTGATGAAACTGTGGTTTTGCACAACTGAAGAATTTCAAACAAACTGTCAGAAACCGTCTCAGGGATGCTCATCTGCATGCTCATCGTCCTCACCAGGGTCTTGACATGACTGCCGTTGAGCGTCGTTACCGACTTCATTGGGCAAATTCTCCCCTTCGATGGCCTCTGGCACGCTGGAGAACTATGCTCTTCATGGATGAATCCCGGTTTCAACTATACCCGGGCAGAAATCAGGCAATGTGTATGGCGTCGTGTGACTGAGCTGTTTGCTGATGTCAATGTTGTGAACAGAGTGCCCCATGGTGGAAATCGGGTTATGGTATGGGCAGGCAGGCATAAGCTATGGACATCAAAAACAATTGCATTTTATCAATGGCAATTTAAAGAGATACTGTGAGGAGATCCTGAGGCACATTGTCATTCCTCCACCGCCATCACCTCATGTTTCAGCATGATAATACACGACCCTATGTCGCAAGGATCTACACACAATTCCTGGAAGCTGAACATGTCCCAGTTTTTCTATGGCCTGCATACTCACCAAGCATGTCACCCATTGAGCATGTTTGGGATGCTCTGGATCAACGTGTTTGACAGCATTTTCCCGCCAATATCGAGCAAATCCACCATGTGAAGATGTGTCGCGCTGCATGAGGTAAAAAATAGAGGTCACACTAGATACTGTGGAAGGACCACCAGAGGGCAGGCTGGGCTCATGGATAGTAGCCCAACAAGGCATGGGAGACAAGGTAACCAGAGGCAATTAAGCACAGCTGACGGTACTAATGACATACTCTCCTTCCCCTATAAGAGAGAGAATGGAACCAGCAGAGAAGGGGGGGAAACTATCCAGAGAGAGCTATCCAGGAAGAACCACTAAGACGGTGACAATCCCGTGACTTTTTGTTGTAGTTTAAAGATAAGCCTATTGTGTTCCTGTTTCATCTGGAGAAGAAGATGTATGTTTTTCCTTGGAAGATTTTCATTGATTATGTTGGAGTGTTTGTGTTGACCAAATGCCCTCAATAGAGAACTGTGTTCAATCAAGAAAACCTACTCCTGACTCGTTTATTCCACCTTCCCGCTTTAGAGTGACGCCCAATTACTTGGCCCGCTCACATTGGTGGAGGATGCGGGCATTAGGTGGACGAGGGACACAAGGATAAGTGAGTAAATCAAGATTCTTCCAGTAGACCCGGAGGAACCGTTCAAGAACGATGGATAACGCCCTACTACAACAACTGATCACGGCACAGCAGACAACCATAGAACTCCTGCAACAACTGCTGAGCCGACGAGAAGAACCTAGAGTTAAGCCAAGAGCGGCTGCTCACGCCATTTTACCTCGTCTCTCCAAGGAGGATGATATTGAGGCCTTCCTCATGACCTTGGAAGAGTGGCCGCCCACAGAATGGGCGAGCGCATTAGCCCCTTTTTTGACCGGGTGGCTCAGGAAGCCTATTTTCACCTGGATTCCCGCAAAGCTGCGGACTATGAGCGACTAAAAACCGAGATCCTGTCCCGGTACCAGCTGACGGCCAGAGATAGGGCTGTAAAGTTCCATCAATGGACCTATACAGCTGATCAACCCGTCCGTGCCCAGATCTTCGCATTAATACGACTGACGAAACAGTGGCTAGAACCTGGAAAGGGAGTAGGACAGGTGATAGAGATTCTCGTAGTGGACAAGATATTGAGAGAATTACCCAGTGACTTAAAAAGGGTTGTGGGGCTAGCCAACCCATTGTCAGCCGACGACATAGCCCAGGCGGTGGAAACATATCGGTCTACAGGGGAGTTGTTAAAAAGTGAAAAGGAGGAACGGAAGGAGTCTTCCAATCCCGTACCACGACTCACCCCGGCGCGCCCGCTACCGAAACGTCCAAGCTCCCCCCGGAGGTGGGAGAAGTCAGCCACCACACAGCAGGGTCGGTGTTATAAATGTCAGTCTCCCAACCATTATGCCCCACAATGTCCTAGCAAGGATGAGCCCATGGTTACGGAGTCATCACTGCCTACCCCCACACATCCCGTTTTGAGGGGGCAGGATCAAAACTGCTGGTTAGCAGAGATAGTCCCAGCCTCAGAGATTCCGGGGGGGGGGAAGGACAAGATGTGCTATTCTCGACTCGGGAAGTATGGTTACGTTAGTAGAGGAGCGGATGGTGACCTCCGCAACACTGCTACCAGACAAAGTAGCCGTATCCTGTATCCATGGAGACACCCACTATTACCCCACTGTGAATCTACCTATTCCCACTCCAAAAGGAAGGTGTACAGTCAGGGCAGGGAAAGTGCCGGAGCTGAAGGTGCCATTATTGATCGGGAGAGACTGTCCCCTATATAAGGAGCTTCGGCAGATGACGTTATGCACGGGAAGAAGGGGGACAGGAAAGAAGAGAAAATCCAAGCCCGAGGTAGTAGTCCTACAAGGAGACGTAGCCGCGTCCTCGTCCTCTGCAGCAGAGGAAGAAATAGCGACCTAACGTTTACGACAGATATTCCAGGAAACCACCGATGAAGACACATGTGAAGGGTTATACACAACGCAGGAAGGGAGGAGCAACCAGGCGCTAGGGGATATATTTGAAGCTCCATCCGAGGAGGGAACATGGAAGGGATTCTCCTCGGTCACCCCTGATGGGGATGTGGAACAACCTCCACATCCCTCTACCGAGGTCGACCTGCCCCAGGAATTAAAGGGACAGTTCGGCACCTCGCAGCATAGAGACTCAGACCTAAGGGAGGCCATGAGGAAGGTGAAGGTGATCGATGGGAGGAACGTCGACGGATCAGGTGAGCCCCCTCTTCCTTACTATGCAATCAGGCGGGGACTCTTATACTGGGTCGTACGCCGAAGGGGGGAAAACCAGGAATTACTAATGGTGCCTAGGCCATACAGGGATACAGTTCTACAGTTAGCCCATTCCCACGTCCTAGGAGGACACCTGGCACGAGACAAGACTATTGACAGAATCATGCAGAGAATCTATTGGCCCCGGGTCACCCGGGATGTGGCCAGGTATTGTAGGACGTGTGATCAATGTCAACGTACAGCCCCACGGCCACACCTACGTAACCCTTTGATTCCTCTCCCCATCATAGAGACTCCCTTTGAACGCATAGCTATGGACCTCGTAGGACCCCTCCCAAAATCCGCCAGAGGACACGAGTACATCCTAGTGGTTATAGATTACGCTACCAAGTTCCCGGAGGCCATACCCCTGCGTAACATGTCGTCAAAGGGAATTGCCAAGGAGTTATTCCTGATGTTCTCTCGTGTGGGCCTCCCCAAGACTATCTTAACCGATCAAGGAACCCCGTTCATGTCCCGGTTGATGAAGGACTTGTGTCGGTTACATCAGGTTCAACAGATACGTACAAGCATATTCCACCCTCAAACAGACGGGTTGTGTGAACGCTTGAACAAAACGATTAAAAGCATGTTGAGAAGAGTGGTGTCCCGAAACGGGAAAAACTGGGACATGCTTCTCCCACACTGGGGCGGCAGGGTAGCCTAGTGGTTAGAGCGTTGGAATAGTAACCGGAAGGTTGCAAGTTCAAACCCCCGAGCTGACAAGGTACAAATCTGCCGTTCTGCCCCTGAACAGGCAGTTAACCCACTGTTCCTAGGCCGTCATTGAAAATAAGAATTTGTTCTTAACTGACTTGCCTGGTTAAATAAAGGTAAAATAAAAATAAAAATAAATAAACTTAATGTTTGCCCTGCGAGAAGCACCCCAGGCATCCACTGGATTCTCTCCGTTTGAATTGCTCTATGGCAGACCCTGTCGAGGAATCCTCGACTTAGCCGAGGAGACCTGGGAGACCCAACCATGCCCCTTTCGATCCACAATAGAACACGTTACCCTGATGAGAGAACGCCTGTCAGCAGTGTGGCCCATAGTCAAGGAGCATATGGAGAGGGCCCAAAGGACCCAAGGCCCGGGCCTATGATAAGTCCGCGACCCCCCGTGAGTTCACCGTGGGAGAGAAAGTGATGGTGCTTGTGCCCACGGCCGAACATCGCTTGCTGGTGCAGTGGAGGGGGCCCTACGAGGTAATGAAAAGGGTCTCACCGGTCAATTACCTCATCAAGCAACCTGACAGGAGGAAGAAGGTCCAACTCTATCACATAAACCTGCTGAAGACGTACCATGGACGAGAGGAGGAGGTGGCTTTGATGGCCCTGGAGGGCAAAGGAAAAGAGGAGGCTCTACCACAGGTGCGCCGTGGCCAAACTCTCCTACCGGAGCAGTCAAGACAGCTAGACAAGCTGATTATGAACTTCGGTCGAATATTCTCTCCATTCCCAGGACAAACAGATGTCCTGTTCCACCATATCCACACTGAACCCGGCAAGAAGGTGCATATCCGCCCTTACAGGATTCCTGAGGCTCGCCGAGTCATCGCTAAGAAAGAGGTGAGGGAGATGTTGAGGATGGGCATGATCGAGCCCTCGACAAGTGAGTGGTCCAGTCCCATAGTCCTGGTCCCCAAATCCGATGGTAGTATGAGACTCTGCAACGACTTTAGGGGCGTGAATGCCATCTCTACATTCGATGCGTATCCCATGCCCCGCGTGGATGAACTCTTGGAGCGCTTAGGAAAGGCCAAGTTCATCACTACCCTGGATTTGATGAAGGGATATTGGCAAGTGCCGGTGGCTCCGGAGGATCGCCCAGTATGTGAGGATGCCCTTCGGACTGCACGGTGCCGCTGCAACCTTCCAATGCCTCATGGATGCCATTCTACGGCCCCATCAAGAGTATGCAGCGGCGTACATAGACGATGTGGTCATCCACAGCGAGGACTGGGATAGTCACCTCCTGCGATTACGGGCGGTGCTCGTGAGTTGGGAAGCCACAGGGTTGACAGCCAATCCAAATAAATGCTGCCTGGGCCTGTCCGAAGCGGAATACCTGGGGTACACCGTGGGGAATGGGAAAATACGCCCACAGGCAGAGAAGACCAGGGCAATTCATGACTGGCCTCGACCCCAGACCAAGCGAGACGTTTGGGCCTTCTTAGGGATAACAGGATATTATCGCCGTTTTATCCCGGGATATGCAACCATTGCCAACCCCCTCACAAACCTCATCAGGAAAAACCTGCCAAACCAGGTAGAGTGGAAAGACGAGACGGAAGAGGCCTTTCAATTGCTAAAAGATGGCCTGTGTTCTGATCCCGTTCTACAGGCACCGGACTTCTCACAAGAGTTCATTGTGCAGGTCGATGCCTCGGATACAGGGCTCGGGGCCGTACTAGCTCAGGGTAAAGGTGAAGCAGAGAAGCCAATTCTCTTCATTAGTAGGAAGCTCAGCGATCGGGAACAGAGGTATGCGACCGTAGAGAAAGAGGCCTTAGCCATCAAGTGGGCCCTCGATTATCTCCGGTACTACCTACTGGGTCGGAGGTTTGCATTAGTTACTGACCATGCGCCCCTCACGTGGATGGCTGGTAAGAGAAACAATAACAACAGAATAGCCAGATGGTTTTTGTCTTTACAACCGTTCTCTCTCCATGTCATCCACAGGGCCGGATCGAGGAACGGGAATGCAGACGCGCTGTCCCGACGCGACCAAGACGGTGCGTCTTGCGCCCGACCCTCCGGTTCGGTCCTGGGGGGGAAGGTATGTGGAAGGACCACCAGAGGGCAGGCTGGGCTCATGGATAGTAGCCCAACAAGGCATGGGAGACAAGGTAACCAGAGGCAATTAAGCACAGCTGACGATACTAATGACATACTCTCCTTCCCCTATAAGAGAGAGAATGGAACCAGCAGAGAAGGGGGGGGGGGGGGGGACTATCTCTGGACGATGGCCACCGAGAGAGAGAGCTATCCAGGAAGAACCACTAAGACGGTGACAATCCCGTGACTTTTTGTTGTAGTTTAAAGATAAGCCTATTGTGTTCCTGTTTCATCTGGAGAAGAAGATGTATGTTTTTCCTTGGAAGATTTTCATTGATTATGTTGGAGTGTTTGTGTTGACCAAATGCCCTCAATAGAGAACTGTGTTCAATCAAGAAAACCTACTCCTGACTCGTTTATTCCACCTTCCCGCTTTAGAGTGACGCCCAATTACTTGGCCCGCTCACAATACTGACTGGTTTTCTGATTCAGACAATTTTTTAAGGTATCTGTGACCAATAGATTCATATCTGAATTCCCTGTCATGTGAAATCCATAGATTAGGCCTAATGTATTAATTTCAATTGACTAATTTCCTTATATCAACTGTAACTCAGTAAAATATTAGAAATTGTTGCATGTTGTGTATATTTTTGTTTAGTGTATAATGTTAAGGGTTTCTATGCAGCAATTCTTCAACAGGTTGAAAATTGCTGATATGATAAAGCCATGCTTCTGATCAGTTTTAATGTATCCTGTATCAAAATGCAGTAAGCCTATACCAGTATGTCACAAAGTATTACCACAACAGGAGACAACAGAAATATAATCAACAAGTAGAGGACAACCTAGCACCATTCCTCAGGGTCTCCTGGCTGCAGTGCAAACAGGTAGCAGGTCTCATCTGGACTGATTCCGCCAGCTATCTTATGGTACATCACCTCACTTCTTTGTGGATTCGCCACAGGGCTCATCCACAGAAAGAGCACTTAAATTGGGGCTCATATAATCCCGCAGCTCATTAATTGCTATTCAAATATTCCTCCTCTTGAACTAATTAGCCAAGATGTGCGGCTATGGAGAGCCGTTTCAAATCAAATCAAGGCGAGAGTCAGACTACACAGCGCTCCCCTAGCTAAATTTAGCTGACCAAAGCAGCTGTGCTAACGGGAATTATTTTAATTGACCAAGCCTCCTCTTCATGGCTAATGAGGCTACTTTGTTAGGCCTGGATTGTGAAGCAGCCCGATGCTGCAGGAGCCCAGTGAAGCTCAACCTGAATGCCAAACACACTCAATCCAATGGATAGAAATAAACAAGAATAAAAGCTGCAGAGCAGATAATGTTGCTTTAGCCCAGGGCTGTTCAATTGCGGTCCTCGAGGGCCGAAACACTTCTGGTTTCTGTTTTGACATTTTTCTTTCAAATATGAAAACAAAACGCCCACTATGCAAAACATTCTCCAAGGTGATCAACATACTGCATGTCCTCCAAATTGTCAAATCTCTCAATTGTTTAACTTTATAATATACCATATCTAAAGGGATGTAACTAGATACTTCTTTCCAATTGACGGCTATACATTTCTCTGATATTGATCAGTAATATTTACATTTTCAACAGACATAAATCGTGAAGATGGATGAATATAAATTCCTAGACACAATGAAATGATACGAATATTATCCCAAAATGGTGTCAGTTTGACACAGGACCACAGAATATGTAATGCTTTTTGCATATCCAACAGAAATGTGATATGTCTGTGAACAAGTCCTATGAATTATGTTAAATTGCAGTAGTTTATGTCTTAGGTTGTAGGAACAGGTATGATGAGCATTTTCACATATCTGTGACCAATGGTTCTCCTCAATTTCTTCATTTAGATCCTTTTCTAATTTTTTCCTTATAGGTTCTGAACTAGAGGTCGACCGATTAATCGGAATGGCCGATTAATTTTCATAACAATCTGATTTTTTTTTACACCTTTATTTAATCTTTATTTAACTAGGCAAGTCAGTTAAGAACACATTCTTATTTTCAATGACGGCCTAGGAATGGTGGATTAACTGCCTTGTTCAAGGGCAGAAAGACAGATTTTCACCAAGATTGGATCCCCCGAGCTGACAACAGTTAACTAGTCCAACGCTCTAACGACCTGCCTCTCTCTCGTTGCACTCCACAAGGAGACTGACTGCCTGTTACGTGAATGCAGTAAGCCAGGGTAAGTTGCTAGCTAGCATTAAACTTATCTTATAAAAAAAAACATAATTCATAATCACTAGTTAACTACACATGGTTGATGATATTACTAGATATTAGCTAGCGTGTACTGCGATGCATATAATCTGACTGAGCATACAAGCATACAAGTATCTAAGTATCTGACTGAGCGGTGGTAGGCAGAAGCAGGCGTGTAAACATTCATTCAAACAGCACTTTCGTGCATTTTGCCAGCAGCTCTTCATTGTGCGTCAAGCATTGCGCTGTTTATGACTTCAAGCCTATCAACTCCCGAGATGAGGCTGGTGTAACCGAAGTGAAATGGCTAGCTAGTTAGCGAGTGCTAATAGCGTTTCAAATTACACTGGCAATACTAAAGTGCCTATAAGAACATCCAATAGTCAAAGGTTAATGAAATACAAATGGTACAGAGGGAAATAGTCCTATAATAACTACAACCTAAAAGGAACCACCAGCTTTCATACAGTGGGGCAAAAAAGTATTTAGTCAGCCACCAATTGTGCAAGTTCTCCCACTTAAAAAGATGAGAGAGGCTTGTAATGTTCATCATAGGTACACTTCAACTATGACAGACAAAATTTGAAAAAAAAATCCAGAAAATCACATTGTAGGATTTTTATTGAATTTATTTGCAAATTTTGGTGGAAAATAAGTATTTGGTCAATAACAAAAGTTGATCTCAATACTTTGTTATATACCCTTTGTTGGCAATGACAGAGGTTAAACGTTTTCTGTAAGTCTTCACAAGGTTCACACACACTGTTGCTGGTATTTTGGCCCATTCCTCCATGTAGATCTCCTCTAGAGCAGTTATGTTTTAAGGCTGTTGCTGGGCAACATGGACTTTCAACTCCCTCCAAAGATTTTCTATGGGGTTGAGATCTGGAGACTGGCTAGGCCACTCCAGGATCTTGAAATGCTTTTTACAAAGCCACTCCTTCGTTGCCTGGGCGGTGTGTTTGGGATCATTGTCATGCTGAAAGACCCAGCCACGTTTCATCTTCAATGCCCTTGCTGTTGGAAGGAGGTTTTCACTCAAAATCTCACGATACATGGCCCCATTCATTCTTTCCTTTACACGGATCAGTCGTCCTGGTCCCTTTGCAGAAAAACAGACCCAAAGCATGATGTTTCCACCCCCATGCTTCACAGTAGGTATGGTGTTCTTTGGATGCAACTCAGCATTCTTTGTCCTCCAAACACGACGAGTTGAGTATTTACCAAAAAGTTATATTTTGGTTTCATCTGACCATATGACATTCTCCCAATCTTCTTCTGGATCATCCAAATGCTCTCTAGCAAACTTCAGACGGGCCTGGACATGTACTGGCTTAAGCATGGGGACACGTCTGGCACTGCAGGATTTGAGTCCCTGGCGGCGTAGTGTGTTACTGATGGTAGGCTTTGTTACTTTGGTCCCAGCTCTCTGCAGGTCATTCACTAAGTCCCCCCGTGTGGTTCTGGGATTTTTGCTCACCATTCTTGTGATAATTTTGCATGTCTTCCATTTCCTAATAATTGCTCTCACAGGTGATTTCTTCAAACCAAGCTGCTTACCTATTGCAGATTCAGTCTTCCCAGCCTGGTGCATGTCTACAATTTTGTTTCTGGTGTCCTTTGACAGCTCTTTGGTCTTGGCCATAGTGGAGTTTTGAGTGTGACTGTTTGAGGTTATGGACAGGTGTCTTTTATACTGATAACAAGTACAAACAGGTGCCATTAATACAGGCAACGAGTGGAGGACAGAGGAGCCTCTTAAAGAAGAAGTTACAGGTCTGTGAGAGCCAGAAATCTTGCTTGTTTGTAGGTGACCAAATACTTATTTTCCACCATTATTTGCAAATAAATTCATAAAAAAATCTTACAATGTGATTTTTTTTCTCCTTTTGTCTGTCATAGTTGAAGTGTACCTATGATGAAAAATTACAGGCCGCTCTCATCTTTTTAAGTAGGTAGCTGACTAAATACTTTTTTGCCCCACTGTATGTTCTCATGTTCTGAGCAAGGAACTGAAACGTTAGCTTTCTTAAATAGCACATATTGCACTTTTACTTTCTTCCCCAACACTTTGTTTTTGCATTATTTAAACCAAATTGAACATGTTTCATTATTTACTTGAGGCTAAATTGATTTTATTGATCTATTATATTCAGTTAAAATAAGTGTTCATTCAGTATTGTTGTAATTGTCATTATTACAAATACATAAAAAAAAATTAAAAGCAGATTAATCGGTATCAGCATTTTTGGTCCTCCAATAATCGGTATCGGCGTTAAAATCATATTCGGTCGACCTCTATTCTGAACCATCAGGTATAGTTTCAATCAACCCTTGATATAACTTGGCAACCAACTTATTTGGCGTAGCAGCTTCTTTCAGAATTTTTTCTGAGCTAGATGCCTTAGGTTCATCCAGATTCTGTTGAAGCAATTGAATACGATTTCTGAGTTGGAAGAACTCGGCCTTGGATATTCCTAATCTTTCCTGTAATTAATTGAATGACAGTTGAGATCCATCATAGTACACGTTCAAAATTCATGATACCACTTTGGAACCAGGACTTAAAGGACACTGGAGGAAAGGTGGGGTTATTCCAAACAGGGGTGCCTGATGATATAGGTTTTCCACCTCATGAATGCATGTACATTTCCCCCAAATACAAATTGAATGGAGAATCATTGGAATGTCTGTTTTTTTCATCGATGCCTTGGACCCGAAGTAGTGAATATATTTTACATCACAATGTATTACTTTTGTGGCTTTGATACTCCTAGATGCACAAGGATAGTCTGCTGTTCATTGTTTAAGTGAATGCAATTGTGCATCTCAGTCTTCATAAGAGGTAGTCCAAGAACTCCAGCTTTATAGGGTAAGTGTAAAACAGTCAATTTGACTCAAGGTCTTTCCATTCCAAATAAAGTTGAGAGCAGGCCATTTATTTTATTTAAAAAAGTACATGGAATTAAAACTGGCAGGGGCAGGAATAAATACATCATCAATGGTAATATATTCAATTTGATTATGCTGACCATATCTAACAGAGGTGACTGGAAACATGACCGAATACAAACAGTGTATCTATTCCCTCCGCAAGGCAATCAAACAAGCTAAGCGTCAGTATAGAGACAAAGTAGAGTCGCAATTCAACGGCTCAGACACAAGAGGTATGTGGCAGGGTCTACAGTCAATCACGGATGACAAAAAGAAAACCAGCCCTGTCGCGGACCACGATGTCTTGCTCCCAGACAGACTAAACAACTTCTTTCCTCGCTTTGAGGTCAATACAGTGCCACTGACACGGCCCGCTACCAAAATCTGTGAACTCTCCTTCACTGCAGCCGACGTGAGTAAAATATTTAAACGTGTTAACCCTCGCAAGGCTGCAGGCCCAGACGGCATCCACAGCCGCGTCCTCAGAGCATGCGCAGACCAGCTGGCTGGTGTGTTTACGGACATATTCAATCAATCCTTATCTCAGTATGCTGTTCCCACATGCTTCAAGAGGGCCACCATTGTTCCTGTTCCCAAGAAAGCTAAGGTAACTGAGCTAAACGACTACCGCCCCCGTAGCACTCACTTCCGTCATCATGAAGTGCTTTGAGAGACTAGTCAAGGACCATATCACCTCCACCCTACCTGACACCCTAGACCACACCAATTTGCTTACCGCCCCAATTGGTCCACAGACAACGCGATCGCAACCACACTGCACTCTTCCCTTATCCATATGGACAAGAGGAATACCTATGTGAGAATGCTTTTCATCGACTACAGCTCAGCATTTAACACCATAGTACCCTCCAAACTCATCATCAAGCTCGAGACCCTGTGTCTCGACCCCGCCCTGTGCAACTGGGTACTGGACTTCCTGACGGGCCGCCCCCAGGTGGTGAGGGTAGGTAACAACATTTCCACCCTGTTGATCCTCAACACTGGGGCCCCACAAGGGTGCGTTCTGAGCCCTCTCCTGTTTTCCCTGTTCAACCATGACTGTGTGGCCATTCACGCCTCCAACTCAATCATCAAGTTTGCAGACGACACTACAGTGGTAGGCTTGATTACCAACAACGACAAGACGGCCTACAGGGAGGAGGTGAGGGCCCTCGGAGTGTGGTGTCAGGAAAATAACCTCACACTCCACGTCAACAAAACAAAGGAGATGATCGTGGACTTCAGGAAACAGCAGAGGGTGCACCCCCCTATCCACATCGACGGGACAGTAGTGGAGAGGGTAGTAAGTTTTAAGTTCCTCGGCGTACACATCACGGACAAACTGAATTGGTCCACCCACCCAGACATCGTGGTGAAGAAGGCACAGCAGCGCCTCTTCAACCTCAGGAGGCTGAAGAAATCCGGCTTGTCACCAAAAGCGCACTCAAACTTTTACAGATGCACAATCGAGAGCATCCTGTCGGGCTGTATCAATGCCTGGTACGGCAACTGCTCCGCCCACAACCGTAAGGCTCTCCAGAGGGTAGTGAGGTCTGCACAACGCATCACTGGGGGCAAACTACCTGCCCTCCAGGACACCTACCCCACCTGATGTCACAGGAAGGCCATAAAGATCATCAAGGACAACAACCAGCCGAGCCACTGCCTGTTCACCCCGCTATCATCCAGAAGGCGAGGTCCATACAGGTGCATCAAAGCAGGGACCGAGAAACTGAAAAACAGCTTCTATCTCAAGGCCACTAACATTGAGTGGCTGCTGCCAACATACTGACTCAACTCCAGCCACTTTAATAATGTAAAATTGATGTAATAAATGTATCATTAGCCACTTTAAACAATGCCACTTAATATAATGTTTACATACCCTACATTACTCATCTCATATGTATATACTGTATTCTATATCATCTACTGCATCTTGCCCATGCCGTTCTGTACCATCACTCATTCATATATTTTTATGTACATAATCTTCATCTCTTTACACTTGTGTGTATAAGGTAGTTGTGAAATTGTTAGGTTAGATTACTCGTTGGTTATTACTGCATTTCGCTACACTCGCATTAACATCTGCTAACCATGTGTATGTGACAAATAAAATTTGATTTTAAATAGAGCAAGATCTCTGAAGACATCCTGTTCCATATAAATCCTGTTTGATCTGAATGAATAAACTAAGCATTACCGTTTCTATGCAAAAAGCAAATACCTTACCAATGATTTTATAATCCACATTCAAGAGTGATACTGGGCAGACAGATCCGCATTACAATGGATCCTCATTTATTTTCAAGTAGGGTGATAGTAGCCAAACATAGTGACTGGGGAAGTTCATTTCTCTCTAGAGCTGCTGTGAGCATAAGTAACATGGGCTTTAGCAATTTGAGACAAAGTGTCTTAAAAATTCCACTGGGATTTCCCATTTTGTAAATTATTGATGGCCAACAATTCATCTGGGGTAATGTTTCTATCCATATTCATCTTCTCTGGTTCACATACAGTGCCTTCGGAAAGTATTCACACCTCTTGACATTTTCCACATTTGTTGTTGTTAAGCCTGAATTTAATATGGATTAAATTGAGATTTGTTGTCACTGGCCTACCCACAAAACCCCATAATGTCAAAGCAAAATTATGTTAAGAAATTTGAATAAATTAATAAAAAATGAAAATCTGAAATGTCTTGAGTCAATAAGAATTCAACCCCTTTGTCATGGCAAGCATAAGTAAGTTCAGGAGTTGCTTAACAAGTAAGATAATAAGGACTCACCCCTGTTTAACATGATCTCTGCAATGTCCCTCTGTCGAGCAGTGAATTTCAAATATAGATTCAACCACAAAGACTATGGAGGTTTTCCAATGCTGGATTGGTAAAAATAAAAATGCTGGGTCAATAACGATGCTGGGCCAATTTTGAGCCGCCCTATGGGACTCCCAATCACGGCCAGATGTGATACAGCCTGGATTCGAACCAGGTACTATGGTGATGCCGCTTGCACTGAGATGCAGTGCCTTGGACCGCTGCGCCACTCGGGAGCCCAGAAAGAGACTTACCCAGAAAGACTCACAGCTGTAATTGCTGTCAAAGATGCTTCTACAAAGTAATGACTCAGGGGTGTGAATGTAAATGAGATATTTCTGCATTTAATTTTCATTAATTAGCAAACGTTTCTAAAAACATGTTCTCACATTATCTTCATTGAGTATTGTGACCAGATGGGAGAAAAAACGAAACAATTTAATACATTTTGAATTCAGGCTGTAACACTAAAATGTGGAGTAAGTCAACGGGTATGAATACTTTCTGAAGGCACTGAATAATTGGTAAGATGGCCTTAAGGAGAATGTCTATATCGTCCATTGAACTTTTGTTTTCGGACTGATACAGTTGTAATAAATGTTTTAAAGACTTTAAAGATCCTTCTGAAATCAATTAATTGTTACGCTACCAACTGCAATTTCACCTTGCTCAACATATTGCTGCTTGGGTTTCATGGCAGCAGTCTCAGCAGGTGTTTGTGTAATATTTGAGCTTCAAAGTGTTCAACTGTTGAAGGGTGTCAGCATTTCTATCTAAACTGTTTTCTTTCTAAGTCGTGGATTTATGGTTCCAGTATTTCTAATTCTTTATGAATTAGAAATAATGTGAAGAGTAAGACATGATACACCATCTCATATATGCGTTGAGAGCTTCCCAGACAACAGTTGGTCAAACTTCATTATCTACAGTTATTTACCCAAATATGTCTGTGTTGAGATATGAGGTTAAATTCCTTATCTCCAAGGAACATTGTGTTGAATCACCATGTCTTTGTTATTGGCATAGGAGGTTTGAGCTTATTTAATGTTAAGGAAAATGGGCTATAGTCTATAATTATTCAAAAGGTATTTACACTCAGAAACAGTCAAATGAAGAAAGGTTTACAAATTTGTTTAAAGTGAATACTTGAATATGAGTTGTGGACATGAGCGTAAAAGGAGTATTGTCTTTCAGTTGGATGTTAATATCTCCACAGTTCACATATCAACGAGATGGATCTGTTGTGGTTTAATACCTTAGACATGTTAGGAATAGTAAACAGTTTAGTTGATGATTTGTCTAGATCTGCATCCCGCACACAAATAAAATCCCCCCCCAATATAATATTGCCTCACATTGAGATAGTTTCAGTATAAGGTCATTAATGAACTTTGGGTCATCTTCACTTGCGCAATAACAATTCAGTAAAGTGACTTTTTCTTGTGCCAGATTTCCTTTAACCATTATAAAACATCCATTTGGGCATTTTTCTGTAGTAAAAAAATGTATAAATGAGAATTGATACTTCTCTGGATCTTGAGGAGTAGGTGGAGGACAACGTCAACCTATCTCAAGGTCGCCAAAAACGTCCCCTTTCACTGCTAAAAAAGTGAGTTTCTTGTAAAATAATAATAATAAAAAAATTCAAATAAGAAAATACCTTAATTCTTGTAGCTGGTTGAACAATTCCATCTTACGTATTATCCACAACACGTGATACTGGGAAGGGTCTTCACATATTTTTGTGTCTCATATTGACTCCATACATTATGAAAGGTGCTGATACACTACTTAACGACTACAATGAGAATAGTGTTGATCAATCTTCAAGCTTCTTAGTGGGCATGTATTCACAAGACATAATTATAATTTTTTTAACAACTCTTTCCACTCCTCCCCGTTGATGATTCCTGCATGAATCCATCATGTACTGTTGCAGAGGTGAGAGAGCAACCATATTGGTGCCTTGGTAGTGGATATTCCTTTTAATGCAGGTTACTCCTTAATGACTGTCTCTATGCAATACATTTTTTTTTAATAATAATATTATACACTGAACAAAAATATAAAGTGTTGGTCCCATGTTTCATGAGGTGAAATAAAAGATCCCAGAAATGTTCCATACACACATAAAGCTTATTTCTCTAAAAGATAATCCATCCATCTGACAGGTGTGGCATATCAAGAAGCTAATTAAACAGCATGGTCATTACACAGGTGAACCTTGTGCTGGGGACAATAAAAGGCCACTAAAATGTGCAGTTTTGTCACACAACACAATGCCATAGATGTCTCAAGTGTTGAGGGAGCATGCAATTGGCATGGTGACTGCAGGAATGTCAACCAGAGCTGTTGCCAGAGAAGTGCATGTTCATTTCTCGACCATAAACCACCTACAACGTCATTTTTGAGAATTTGGCAGTATGTACAACCGGCATCACAACCGCAGAACACGTGTATGGTGTTGTGTGGGTGAGTGGATTGATAATGTCAATGTTGTGAACAGAGTGCCACATGGTGGAGGTGGGGTTATGGTATGGGCAGGCATAAGCTACGGACAATGAACACAATTGCATTATATCAGTGGTAATGAGAATGCACAAAAATAGCGTGACTATATTCTTAGGTCCAATTGCGAGGCCAACTTTATATTTAAGGTATCTATGACCAACAGATGCATATCTGTATTCACAGTTATGTGAAATCCATAGATTAGGGCCTAAGGAAGTTATTTAAATTGACTGATTTCCTCATTTAAACTGTAACTCCTTAAAAATCTATGAAATTGTTGCATGTTGCGTTTATATTTATGTTCAGTATGTATACACACACACACACACACTACATGACCAAAAGTATGTGAACAACAGCTCGTCGAACATCACATTCCAAAATCATGGGCATAAATATGGAATATGCCACCCCCTTGCTGCTATAATAGCCTCCAATCTTCTGGGAAGGCTTTCCACTAGATGTTGGAACACCGCTGCCGGGACTTGCTTCCATTCAGCCACAAGAGCATTAGTGAGGTCGGGCACTGATGTGGGGCGATCAGGCCTGGCTCGCAGTTGGCGTTCCAATTCATCCCAAAGGTGTTGTGGTCAGGGCTCTGTGCAGGCCAGTCAAGTTCTGCCACACCGATCGACAAACCATTTCTGTATGGACATCACATTGTGCACAGGAGCATGGTCATGCTGAAACAGGAAAGGGCCTTCCCCAAACTGTTGCCACAAAGTTGAAAGCACAGAATCGTCTAGAATGTCATTGTATGCTGTAGTGTTAAGGTTACCCTTCACTGAAACTAAGTGACCTAGCCCGAACCATGAAACCATTAATTCCACCTCCACCAAACGGCAGAAATTTGACAAACTGACTTGTTGGAAAGGAGGCATCCTACAGTGGTGTAAAGTAGTTAAGAAAAATACAAGTACCCTTTATGTAGTTTTTTGGGGTATCTGTACTTTTCTATTAATATTTTTGACAACTTTTACTTCACTAGATTCATAAAGAAAATAATGTACTTTTTACTCCATACATTTTCCTTGACACCCAAAAGTACAAGCTACATTTTGAATGCTTAGGACAGGAAAATGGTCTAATTAACACACTTATCAAGAGAACATCCCTGGTCATCCCTACTACCTCTGATCTGGCAGACTCACTAAACAAAATGCTTCGTTTGTAAATTATTTCCAAGTTGGAGCGTGTCCCTGGCTATCTGTAAATAAATAAACTAGAACATGTGGCCAGCTGCTTTGCTTAATATAAGGAATTTGATACTTAAGTATATTTAAAACCAAATACTATTTACAGGGTGACTTTCACTTTTACCTGAGTCATTTTCTATTAAAAAAGGTATCTATACTTTTACTCAAGTCTGACAATTGGGTACTTTTTCCCGCCACTGGCATCCTATGACGGTGTCACGTTGAAAGTCACTGAGCTCTTAAGGCCATTCTACCGCCAATTTTTTTCTATGGAGATTTCATGGCTGTGTGCTCTATTTTACACCTGTCAGCAAAGGGTATGGTTGAAATGGCAAAATCCACTAATTTGAAGGTGTGTCCACATACGTTTGTGTATATATACAGTACCTATCAAAAGTTGGCACTCACGTACTCATTCCAGGTTTTTTCTTTATTTTTACTATTTTCTACATAGTACAATAATAGTGAAGACATCAACACCATGAAATAAAACACATGGAATCATGTAGTAACCAAAAAAGTTTTAAATCAATATAAACGTTGCAATGATGCCCCTGCTCCCCTTTGCTGCTCGTGTCCCCTCTCGGGCCATCTGTTTGATTTGCTTGTTCAATTGTGGGAGCCCGTGTGAAGTTCTACTGGCCCAATAGTTTTGGTATGACCTTTTCCAGGAATTCATCCATTCCGTTTGTTCTACAGCTTTAGGGAAATTTACAAAAAGAAGATTTGAACGGCGACTGAAGACCTCCATCCCGATTAATCTTTCAGTAAGCCCCGTAATTATGTATTTTGTTCGGTTTCAGCCTTCTCTACATGTTCACCCAGCTCAGCCATATCAGTTTAGATTTTTTTATCATCAGATATTTTATTCATCTGCTTAGACAGTTTCTCATTGCCAGTGCGAATTTGTCAGTAGCGTCTCTAAACTCACTTCGTCAGCTACTCAGTCCATGGTCACATTGTTTAGCTGTGCTTGTTTGTCTCCATTTCTAGATGTAGTATTTGCCATAACATGTAGTTGCCAAGATAACGTTTCAGTTATTTCTTGAATCACCTTCACCCAACTACCTTATGTCGACACATATAGAACATTTGATAGCTAAAAGCTGGTTTCTGTTTCTAACTGGTAGTTAAATTGCACTTACCTGGTGTCCCTGTTTAAAGGAGAGGATGAAAACCAGAAGTGTTTTGACCCTCCAGGACTGGAATTGAACAGTCCTGCGTTAAGCCCATATGTCAGATGATGGTAGTAGCTAGCCACGGCAGAAGTCAACTGCAGCAGCAACGTAGCACAGTGTATACAGTAAGGCCTACATATTATTCAATACTAGTGGCTCTACTCCCACTTCAGAATATTGTTTGGGAACTCTTTCACAAAGAAGATAACACTGAATAAACATGTCATTTCCAAACATTCTGACAGCATTTCTTCCCCCTTTTCAGTCAAGTTACAGAGCGCTCCCAAAAGCCTCATATGTGGGAGAGAGCGGGAACAGCAGGGTGCTGTGTGAACGTAACCGGTTATTATCTCCATTCAGCTCTGACACAAGCTCTAGTTACCTGCTACCCATTCCATTCAATTAGAGCCATCTGTCTCCTTGCCTGTCCAGGTCCCCAACCTCCACAACTCCCTGCATCTCCTCCCAATGGCGAACCGTGACTATTGGACCTAGTCCTTCAGTTGGAGAAAACATTTCCAATACATCAAATCAAATTCAAAACTCAAGAAAATAACAAACAGAGCATCACTGAAAGCACCAGGAGAAGGAGGAGAAGCGATGCTTTTACGACACAATCAATACAGGACACAGCTCACAGAGAGACAGCACACGGACACAAGAGCGGCACAACAGTATCGTTGTGTGTTAATCACGAGGGAACCAAGCCAGAAAAATCCATATTACAACCTGCTGTGATAATTGCATTGTTTAGGCTAATCTAATCTCTTAGAAATGCATTCATACGCCACCGTGATATAAGGACAAAAATACATACATCGTTTCAAAGAAACAGTTCCAATAGACAACAGTCAAATATAGGATTAACTAATGATTCAGGACCACGGAGAGTTACTGCAACTCAGAGCAAAGAAAATAGGTGCCCTGCCTCCACTATTTCAGCATGCTGAAAGAGAGTGCTGATAGAAACAGCAGTCACACACAGCATAAAATAATGTGAAAGAATTAGCTGCCCATTCACTCAAATAAACCAGTAGACCTCAATCATAATAATAGAAAAACAACCATTTAGTAGTTCCAACACAAAATTAACAAGCCAGCTATTACTTCCCATTGCAAACATATTTTAAATCACTTTCAACACACCAAATAACCAGCGATCTAAAGTTCAAACACAAATGAGATTGGACATATTCCTCACAGGAAACAAATTTGGGTTTAAACAAGTTTCTACTGACTCTGATAAAAAAAAAAAAGAAGAAGCGGTGTGACAATGCAGTCCTAACCGCCAATGACCGCTGCCAGAATGACTGAACAAATGCTCCAGTTTTATTTTTTTATCAGTAATTTATCAGGGCATACACTACACGTAAATGTAAAATCTTATCTTGGACGTGCTCACATTTTGCGATTTCTTTGTCCCACATCTTTTATTCCTCAACCCCAGGACGTGGGCGCTCTTATTACACGTTGATCCAGCCCTGCGTTTTTTCGGTTGTCATAGGAATTCTGTTTTGCACATTATTAAGTGCAGAAACATTTTTAAAAAGAAAGAGGTGCAGAATATGGACTTGATATGAAATAATGATAATATTAAATTATCTTTTGGTTTCTGTCATGGTAGGACGCACGCGGATGTAATATTGATGGAATTCGTTTTGCATGGCCTGGTGCCTCGTATGATGCATTTTGCATCATATGATGCAAAACGCATCATCATAAGATAAAAACTTTGCAAAATACAACATCACATTATGCAAAATGCATCATACTTGGATGATTTCAGTATCTTTAAAGTTACATTTCGCTCAAACCACGCGAGTCCCAACGTACTGATTGATCATTGCCCAAGTTCATAGGATTTCACCCCGATCATGAAAATGTGTCATGGATGGCAAAACGTGACGAATGTGGCAAAATCATGTAGTGTATGCCTGGTATTAATTACACCCCCCCAACTCTTTTACGCTGCTGCTACTCTCCCTTTATCATATATGCACAGTCACTTTAATTTACTATACATTCATACATACATATCCTGACCCCTCTTGTCTCAGCCTCCAGTATTTATGCTGCAGTAGTTTATGTGTCGGGGGGCTAGGGTCAGTTTGTTATATCTGGAGTACTTCTCCTGTCCTATTCGGTGTCCTGTGTGAATCTAAGTGTGCGTTCTCTAATTCTCTCCTTCTCTCTTTCTTTCTCTCTCTCAGAGGACCTGAGCCCTAGGACCATGCCCCAGGACTACCTGACATGATGACTCCTTGCTGTCCCCAGTCCACCTGGCTGTGCTGCTGCTCCAGTTTCAACTGTTGTGCCTTATTATTCGACCATGCTGGTAATTTATGAACATTTGAACATCTTGGCCATGTTCTGTTATAATCTCCACCCGGCACAGCCAGAAGAGGACTGGCCACCCCACATAGCCTGGTTCCTCTCTAGGTTTCTTCCTAGGTTTTGGCCTTTCTAGGGAGTTTTTCCTAGCCACCGTGCTTCTACACCTGCATTGCTTGCTGTTTGGGGTTTTAGGCTGGGTTTCTGTACAGCACTTTGTGACATCAGCTGATGTAAGAAGGGCTATACAAATAAATTTGATTTGATTTTTATTTGATACATACTACCTCAATTGGCCCGACCAAATCAGTGCTCCTGCACAGTGGCTAACCGGGCTATCTGCATTGTGTCCCACCCACCACCTGCCAACCCCTCTTTGCGCTACTGCTACTCTCTGTTCATCATATATGTATCGTCACTTTAACCATATCTACATGTACATACTACCTCAATCAGCCTGACTAACCGGTGTCTGTATGTAGCCTTGCTACTGTATACAGCCTCGCTACTGTTCTTCACTGTCTTAACTGTTGTTTTTATTTCTTTACTGACCTATTGTTCACCTAATACCTTTTTTTGCACTATTGGTTAGAGCCTGTATGTAAGCAGTTCACTGTAAGGTCCACTACACCTGTTGTATTCGGCACACGTGACAAATAAACTTTGATTTGAGCAACCTCTTACAAACAGCATAGAATAATTTTAGAATACACTTAGATCTCAGAAACAACATGGGGTCGTGCACATTGGTGAGGCAACCGCTACAGGCATAGGCTAATGCAGTTGACAAAGTGTACTGTGAAAGATTATGGAATATTCCAATTCTTGGATTGCTCAAAGAAGATTGGCTGAAAAATCATCATGTCCACAGGGTTCAACACAACGTGTTGGCTAGTTTGGGAAGAAAATACACTGCAAATAATGAAAGAAATCCAAGATGAAAAGGTCCTTCTGAAAGCATCAGACATGAGCAGTTACAGATGAATCTGTGGTATTCAGAAAACAAATATTTGGAAAATATTATCAAAAGGTTCCCTGCAGTCCTGAACTTTTTTAATGAGGAATTAGCAGGCGAACGCAAACACAGGCGACTGTTCTCTAAGCTTTATAGTCCCGTGTCTGAGAACTAATAAGGGATCCATGCCAGCAAAGTTTGAACATCAAACATCTTTTCTCTGAGCAGCATATTTTCAAAAGGTCTCTGCTTTTTAAAAGTTGATTCCCCCTCCCCCCTCACAGTCCAGATCTTCCAAACTGACCAGCCATTAGTTGTGCCTTTTGCAGCAATCTGCAGACATGTGCTCCATCATTACTGGCAGAGCAGAGCCGTGTTGTGTGGTGTGGAGGCAAGCTTTCTGCTCTCTGATCATAACTTGGGTAAGGGGCTGATCCCCGTCATTCGTCTGTTTTGACAGCCTTGTTCAACAGATGATTAAGACTTACAACCTGTTGGTGGAATATCGGGACTGTGCAGAGAAAATAATTATCAGCTTATTCTTATTGCCATCAGGGTTTTTGATTAGACTAGTTTACCAAGAAAGATAGACATAAGTAATTACATTGGATGAGAAATGCTGTACACGATACCAGTCAGAAGGATTTTTACCAGTAGCAAGTGAGGTCATTCAAAAGCCACATTAATGCATTCTAGCATTGAATTCTAATGCATGAAACTGTATATTGAATTTCACACCAACATTACGGAAAAGCAAGATGTGAACCTTCTCACTAATTAAAATTGAATGCAAGTGAATGGAGTAATGTAGATCTAGAGAGGTATTTTTAAAGATAACATCGATGCATAATTTGCTATTAGACCAATTTTCAGAAAGATAGGACTAATAGTGGCTTCTTAATCTCTGAGATCATTAGCTGTCTGGATTTGTGGCCGCTGGCCTCTTGCTTTTTAAGTGGGGAATGTAAGACTGCCGCTGGCAATGTGACCTTGAAGAAGCAAACAGGGCTGAAAGGGTTGAGGGGAAATGTAGCAATGCAGTCCGGAGGATACAGCTTAGCACTGTACATCAGTAGCCGCGCCACATCTGCAGTGCCTTCAGAAAGTATTTGCAGACCTTGACTTATTCCACATTTTGTTGTGTTACAGCCTGAATTCAAAATGGATTAAAATTGTTTTTTTTCCCCCATCTACACACAGCACCCCATAATGAAAGAGTGAAAACATGTTTTCAGACCTTTTTGCTAATTTATTGAAAGTGAAATACAGAAATATCTAATTGACCTATGTATTCACACCCCTGAGTCAATACATGTTAAAATCACATTTGGCAGCGATTACAGCTGTGAGTTTTCTGGGCAAGTCTAAGAGCCTTGCACACCTGGATTGTACAATATTTGCACACTTTTTTATTTTCTTCAAGCTCTGTCAAGTTGGTTCTTGATCATTGCTTGACAGCCATTTTCATGTCTTGCCATATATTTTCAAGCAAATTTAAATCTAAACTGTAATAAGTCACTCAAGAACATTCTATGTCTTCTTAGTAAGCAACTCATGTAGATTTGGCCTTGTATTTTAGGTTATTGTCCTGCTAAAAAGTGAATTTGTTTCCCAGTGTCTGTTGGAAAGCAGACAACCAGGTTTTCCTCTAGGATTTTGCCTGTGCTTAGCGCTATGCCGTTTATTGTTATCCTAAACATAACATGATGCAGCCACCACCATGCTTGAAAATATGAAGAGTGGTACTCAGTAATGTGTTGTATTTTCCCCAAACATAACACTTTGTATTCAGCACAAAAAGTACATTTATTTGCCACATTTTTTGCAGTTTTACTTTAGTGCCTTACATGTTGATGCATGTTTTGGAATATTTTTATTCTCTACATGTTTCCTTCTCCTCACTCTGTTATTTAGGTTAGTATTGTGGGGTAACTACAATGTCGTTGATCTATCTTGAGTCATCCTATCACAGCCATTAATGCAACCGCTGTATCTGATTTCAAAAGAACTTTACGGAATAAGCAAACCATGCAATAATCTGAGACGGCGCTCAGAAGAAATAGTCACAATAGCCGCCGTGTTGGAGTCAACATAAACAACAAATTATATGATAATTTAGATTATAGATTTGGATAGAAAACACTCAAAAGTTTCCAAAATGGTTCAAATAATGTCTGTGAGTATAACAGAACTGATATGGCAGGCGAAAACCTGAGGAAAATCCATCCAGGAGGTGGGATTTCTTTTTATGTGGCTATTTTCAATTGAATGCCTATAGAGTATCTAATGGGTTAGGACCCAGATTGCAGTTCCTATGGCTTCCACTAGATGTCAACAGTC
This sequence comes from Oncorhynchus kisutch, assembly GCF_002021735.2. Classification (NCBI taxonomy): domain Eukaryota; kingdom Metazoa; phylum Chordata; class Actinopteri; order Salmoniformes; family Salmonidae; genus Oncorhynchus; species Oncorhynchus kisutch. The sequence goes on along the minus strand of NC_034176.2, from coordinate 17,282,794 downwards.
TTTAGACATTGTTTCAGGCTTGTTTTCTGAAAAACAAAGAATAATGAGACCTTTCTGCCTGTGGAAGAAAGCAGGGCTGGTTTGCGCGCGTGATCAAGTGCGCGCCCTTCGTTGTTTTTCCTTTCTATCGAAGACGCTATTGTCCGGTTGAAATATGATCGATTATTTAGACAATTGACAACCTGACGATTATTTATAAACATTGTTTGACATGTTTCAAAGAAATTTACCTTTATGTATTGGATTACTGAACAAAACAGAGTTTTGGGGATATAAAGAGAGGCTTTATCGAACAAAATTAACATTAATTGTGTAGCTGGGACTTTTGTGACTGCAACCATATGAAGATCTTCAAAGGTTAGTGATTAATTTTATCGCCATTTCTGACTTTTGTATTCCTTTACTTGGTTGTAAAATTTTTATATGCTTTTGTAAGTGGGGTGCTGCCCTCAGATAATCACATGGTATGCTTTTGCCGTAAAGCCTTTTTGAAATCTGACAAAGCGGCTGGATTAACAAGAAGTTCATCTTTAAGCCGATGTATAACACCTGTATTTTTTATGAATGTTTATTATGACTATTTCTGTATTTGAATTTGGCGCTCTGCAATTTCACCAGATGTTGACGAGGTGGATCGCTAGCGGAACGCCTGCGCCAGAAAGGTTAAAGCACCTTTGACAGAAGTTACAGCCTAAAGTCTTCTTGGGTATGACGCTACAAGCTTGTCACACCCGTATTTGGGGAGTTTCTCCCATTCTTCTCTGCATATCCACTCAAGCTGTCAGGTTGGATGGGGAGCGTCGCTGCACAGCTATTTTCAGGTCTCTCCAGAGATGTTAGAACGGGTTCAAGTCCGCGCTCTGGCTGGGCCACTCAAGCACATTCAAAGACTTGTCCCGAAGCTACTCCTGTGTTGTCTTGACTGTGTGCTTAGTGTTGTTGTCCTGTTGGAAGGTGAACCTTCGCCCCAGCCTGAGGTCCTGAGCATGTTTTAATCAAGGATTTCTGCCTCGAACGAAATAGATCTCAGATGACCTAAGATTAAGAATTGTTAACTTGCATTAAGCTGGAAAGGGTTACAAAAGTATCTCTAAAAGCCTTGATGTTCATCAGTCCATGGTAAGACAAATTGTCTATCAATGGAGAAAGTTCAGCACTGTTGCTACTCTCCCTAGGAGTGCCTTCCAGTACAGATGACTAAGCTCACAGCGCAGAATGCTCAATGATGTTAAGAAGAATCCTAGAGAGTCAGCTAAATACTTACAGAAATCTCTGGAACATGCTAACATCTCTGTTGACGAGTCTACGATACGTAAAACACTAAACAAGAATGGTGTTCATGGAAACATACCACGGTAGAAGCCACTTCTGTCCTAAGAAAACATTGCTGCACGTCTGAAGTTTGCAAAAGTGCACCTGGAGGTTCCACAGCGCTACCGGCAAAATATTCTGTGGACAGATTAAACTAAAGTTGAGTTGTTTGGAAGGAACACACAACACTATGTGCAGAGAAAAAAAAGGCACAGCAACAACAAAACCTCATCCCAACTGTAAAGCATGGTGGAGGGAGCATCATGGTTTGGGGCTGATGTGCTGCCTCAGGGCCTGGACAGCTTGCAATCGTCGACGGAAAAATACATTCCCAATTTATCAAGACATTTTGCAGGAGAATATTAGGCTAACTGCCGCCAATTGAAGCTCAACAGAAGTTGGGTGATGCAGCAGGACAACAACCCAAAAGACAGAAGTAAATACGCCTTCTGGGAGTGGCCCAGTCAGAATCCTGACCTCAACCCGAATGATATGCTGTGGCATGACCTCAAGAGAGCAGTTCACACCAGACATCCAAAGAATATTGCTGACTTGAAACAGTTTCGTAAAGAGGAATGGTCCAAAATTCCTCCTGACCGTTGTGCAGGTCTGATTCGCAACCACAGAAAACTTTTGGTTGAGGTTATTGCTGCCAAAGGAGGGTCAACCAGATATTAAATCCAAGGGTTCAAACTTTTCCACTCTGCACTGTGAATGGTTAGACGTTCAATAAAGACATGAAAAAGTATAATTGTTTGAGTATTATTAGTTTAAGCAGACTGCGTTTGTCTATTGATGTGACCTAGATTTTTATTTCAACCTTATTTAACCAGGTAGGCTAGTTGAGAACAAGTTCAAATTTGCAACAGCGACCTGACCAAGATAAAGCACAGCAATTCGACACATACAACAGAGTTACACATGGAATAAACAAAACATACAGACAATAATAAAGTAGAACAAAAGAAAACAAATAGTCTATATACAGTGAGTGCAAATGAGGTAAGATAAGGGAGTTAAGGCAATAAATAGGCCATGGTGGCGAAGTAATTACAATATAGCAATTAAAACACTGGAATGGTAGATGTGCAGAAGATGAATGTGCAAGTAGAGATACTGTTGTGCAAAGGAGCAAGATAGATAAATAAATACAGTATGGGGATGAGGTAGGTAGATAGCCCATCTGTAAACAGCCCATCTATGGACAGGTGCAGTGATCTGTGAGCTGCTCTGACAGCTGGTGCTTAAACTAGTGAGGGAGATACGAGTCTCCAGCTTCAGAGATTTTTGCAGTTCGTTCCAGTCATTGGCAGCAGAGAACTGTAAGGAAAGATGACCAAAGGAGGAATTGGCTTTGGGGGTGACCGTTGAGATATACCTGCTGGAGCGCGTGCTACAAGTGGGTGCTGCTATGGTGACCAGTGAGCTGAGAAAAGGTGGGGCTTTAGCAAGCAGAGACTTGAAGATAACCTGTAGCCAGTGGATTTGGCGATGAGTAAGAAGCAAGGGCCAACCAACGAGACCACATAGGTCGCAATGGTGGGTAGTATATGGTGACAAAACGGATGGCACTGTGATAACAAACTGGATGCAGTCTGAGTAGTGTTGGAGGCTATTTTATAGATGACATCACCGAAGTCGAGGATCGGTAGGATGGTCAGTTTTACGAGGGTATGTTTGGCAGCATGAGTGAAGGATGCTTTGTTGCGATATAGGAAGCCGATTCTAGATTTGGAGATGCTTAACGTGAGTCTGGAAGGAGAGTTGACGGTCTAACCAGACGCCTAGGTATTTGTAGTTGTCCACATATTCTAAGTCAGAGCAGTCCAGAGTAGTGATGCTGGACGGGCGAGCAGGTGCGGGCAGTGATCGGTTGAATAGCGTGCATTTAGTTTTACTTGCGTTTAAGAGCAGTTGGAGGCCATGGAAGGAGAGTTGTATGGCATTGTACAAGCAGCAAGAGCAACATCATTGATGTATACAGAGAAGAGAGTCGGCCCGAGGATTGAACCCTGTGGCACCCCCATAGAGACTGCCAGAGGTCAGACAACAGGCCCTCCGATTTGACACACTGAACTCGATCAGAGAAGTAGTTGGCAAACCAGGTGAGGCAATCCTTTGAGAAACCAAGGCTGTCGAGTCTTTCAATAAGAATGTGGTGATCGACGGAGTCGAAAGCCTTGGCCATGTCGATGAATACGACTGCACAGTAATGTCTCTTATCGATGGCGGTTATGATGTCATTTAGGACCTTGAGCGTGGCTGAGGTGCACCCATGACCAGCTCTGAAACCAGATTGAATAGCAGAGAAGGTACGGTGGGATTCGAAATGGTTGGTGATCTGTTTGTTAACTTGGCTTTCGAAGACCTTAGAAAGACGGGGTAGGATAGATATAGGTCTGTAGCAGTTTTGGTCTAGAGTGTCACCCCCTTTGAAGAGTGGATGACCGCGGCAGCTTTCCAATCTTTGGGAATCTCAGACGATACGAAAGAGAGGTTTAACAGGCTAGTAATAGGATTTGCAACAATTTCGGCAGATAATTTTAGAAAGAAAGGGTCCAGATTGTCTAGCCCGGCTGATTTGTAGGGTTCCAGATTAAGCAGCTCTTTCAGAACATCAGCTATCTGGATTTGGGTGAAGGTGAAAGCTATGATCACTTATTGATGTCACCTGTTGAGGGAAACACAAAATAAATTCCAGCCCTTTTGAGGACAATAGCGGCAATATATGATATTCAGCACCACGGATAGCAGTCGGATCAAATTACCATGAAATCTGACGTTTAGGGCCAGAGAGCAGTGGACACAATGGCTGTCTGGTGAAGTTGCAGGGATACTCGAAACTCGTGAACATACTTTTTGGATTTAAAAACCTACCAACAAAAGGAAATATTGTACTCCAGTGATTAATTGAAATACAAACAATCAAGCCATACACGAAATTGAATAATAAAGCACAGATACAAGTATTATAATACAAACAGGTTTGATTGTAATCCATATTTATTATACTGTTTTAAATAAACACAAAAATCACAGGTTGCCGACCTCTGACCTAAGAGAATGAGGTGTGATGGAACCACTATTCAATTATCAGAATGCTGCTTATAATACTAATACTGCTTATTATCTATCCTGTTGCTTAGTCACTTTACCCCTACCTATATGTACATATCTACCTCAATTACCTTGTACCCCTGTACATGTGTATCCACTGAGTGTACAAAACATTAGGAACACATACTCTATCCATGATAGATTGACCAGGTGAAAGCTATGATCCCTTTTTGAGGTCACTTGTTAAATCCACTTCAAGCAGTGTAGATGAAGGGGAGGAGACAGGTTAAAGAAGGATTTTTAAGCCTTGAAACAATTGAGACATGGATTGTGTATGTGTGCCATTCAGAGGGTGAATGGGCAAGACAAAAGTACCTTTGAACTGGCTATGGTAGTAGGTGCCAAGCACACCGGTTTATGTCAAGAACTGCAACGCTGCTGGGTTTTTCACACTCAACACTTTCCCGTGTGTATTAAAAATAGTCCACAAACCAAAGGACATCCAGCCAACTTGACATAACTGTGGGTAGCATTGGCATCAACATGGGCCAGCCTCCCTTTGGAACATTTGACACCTTGTAGATTGTTCATGCCCTGAAAAATTTAAGCTGTTCTGAGGGCAAAGGGGAGGGGGGTGAAACTCAAAATTAGGAAGGTGGTCCTAATGCTTGGTATACTCAATGTATAGCCAAGTTATTGTTACTCATTGTGTATTTATTCCTCATGAGATCATCTTTCTATTATTTTTCTCTCTGCATTGTTGGGGCCCGCAAGTAAGCATTTCCCTGTTAATCTACACCTGTGACAAATACAATTAGATTTCAATGTAATAGGTTTAGAAAACTTATTATGTATCAGTGTATCAGTGTTTCACACAGTGAAACAGCAGTCAGAGGAGCTGGCTAATATATAATTCACCTTGCTTAAGGCCAAAAAGAACATGACAGGGCAAACAGGCTACCAAGTGAATTACACGGTCACCTTAAATTAGAGCAATAGGAAGAAAAATATGTTTTTATTAAACATAATAGTCTAGGCCTAAGGACTAAATGGACCTTGAGCTTTCTCAAACTGAACATATCTTAGGTTGGGCTATGGTGAGTGACAAGTAGTAGCCGTGGGCTGAACATGTTTCCCTTTAATGAAATGTTTGTTTACTCATTCTTGCATATATCCCGTCTTGAAATCTGGTTGTATTTCTAAAACAGGCTGTATCATTTTTCACACTTTGTTATCATTTTATGCTAACTACAATCCATGTTTTTGAATATCCTGGAAAGAAATTCATGGAGAAAAAGAACCTGAGATGAATGGCAATTCCAGAAGCATCCTGTACCCTTGTTAATGACCTTGGTTTACCACCAGCTTGGGTATAGCCTACCATTTGTGCACACATGAGTCACAGCACAACTGTGCAAACTTTTTTTGTTTGTTGCTTCCTCTATATATTTGCGGAACTGGTAATTCTCTAATCAATTGTGTTTACATTAACATAAAGACTGCAGGAGAAAGGGTCAGTGCTGTAGTCTTTGGCCAAGTGCAAGGGGAGCGTCGATACTCCTGCACCAGAGCCCCGGCCCTTCTGTGGACCCCTCTGGAGGCGTGGGGGAGACAGAGATAATCTCCCTCCAACTCTGCTTCACGCCTGGGCTGTGGGCTGGGGAAAAAAACACCAGAGGGTGGAGGTGGGGAGAAGATGGACAAAGACACCTCCCTCCCTTCACCAACCACTGAGCAAGTCTTTCTCTTTTACACAGAATATCGTACTTTAAGGAGAGGAAAAAATAATGCAACAGCACTCACCCGTGACTTTAACACAGCGAAACACAAAACAACAACATTGAAGCCTGCACAATCTAGGAAGAGTATTCGGTACGTAAACTCAGAAGTGCTACACAGAAAGACAAACACAAAGGAAAACACTTATACCTGAGTGGATCTACACTGAACCAAAAAATATAAAACGCAACATGTAAAGTGTTGGTCCCATGTTGCATCAGCTTAAATAAAAGATCCCAGAAAGAGCTTACTTCTCTCAAATGTTTTTACATCCCTGTTAGTGAGCATTTCTTATTTTCCAAGACAATCCATCCACCTGACAGGTGTGGCACAGCAAGAAGCTGATTAAACAGCATTATTGTTACACATGTGCACCTTGTGCTGGGGACACTAAAAGGCCACTCTAAAATGTGCAGTTTTGTCACAGTACAATGTCACAGAAGTCTTAAGTCTTGAGGGAGTGTGAAACTGGCATGCTAACTGAAGGAAAGCCCACCAGAGCTGTTTTCAGAGAACTTAATGTTAATTTCTCTAAAATAAGCCCCCAACGTAATTGTAGAGAATTTGGCAGTACGTCCAACCACGTGTAAACATGCCAGCCCATGACCTCTCCACATCACCTCAGGTTTTAGCATGATAATGCACGCAATGATCAGTACACAATTCCTGGAACCTGAAAATGTCCTAGATCTTCCATGGCCTGCATACTCACCAGACATGTCACCCATAGAGCATTGTTTGGGATGCTCTAGATAAACGTATACGACAGAGCATTCCAGTTCCCCCCAATATCCAGCAACTTCACACAGTCATTGAAGAGGAGTGGGACAACATTCCACAATCAACAGCCTGACCATCTCTATGCGAAGGAGATGTGTGGCGCTGCATGATGCAAATGGCCAACAGATGGATATCTGTATTCCCAGTCATGTAAAACCGATAGATTTAATACATTTATTTCCTTATATGAACTGTAACTCAGTAAAATCTTTGAAATTGTTGCATGTTGCATTTATATTTTACATCCAAAAAGCAGTTCAACAACATCAGGAGATAAATATGCACTGGTAATGACGAATGAAAGTACCGTTGACGGGAGGCAAACTACCATAAGAAGTGAAACTTCAGTGTATTTGGGTGGGTGCCCTCTGCCCATGACCGTGAGGAATCAAGTTGGCGAGCAAGTCAGATAGAGACATGGGAAAAGACAGCAGAGGAATGCAGCCTTAGCCGACTGATCAATAGCTGGAAAACTGCTATCGATCAACTGTGTTTATCCTCCCTTTGGGCAAAAAAAGCAACACGCTGGAATGGGAGACAGTTACGTGTATTTTTTTTATTTCTTTAGCCGACAATAACCGTTGATCAAGTTCGGGTGGTCTTGGACCTAAAGAGGCAACAGCTCAGATTATGTATGCAAAGTAGTTAAAATGATGTCCAAAAGTCCAAAAGATGCTTACCAATACAACATTGAATGTCCCTGAGCGGTCTAGTTACTCTTGACTTAAATCGGCTTGAAAATCTATGGCAAGACTGTGTAGCAATGATCAACAACCAATTCAACCGAGCTTAAAGACTTTGAAAATAAAAGTTTTCACTTTGTCATTATGGGGTATTATGTGTAGATGGGTAAAAAACAGTTATTTAATACATTTTGAATTCAGGCTATAACAACAAAATGAGGAATAAGTCAAGGGGTATGAATACTTGATGAAGGCAATGCATCTTCCTTAATGAAGATACGCTACCTTGCGTTCTCTTATCTATATAAGAGCACTAGGAGGGAGTCTTGTGTGTAAGGGAAATAATGTTCATTGAGTTATTTTCTTGTGAAAGCCAAGTCATCAAAGGAAGCCAAAGTACCCCATGAAAATGGACATTGAAAATGGGGACATGGGGTTCAAGATCACTTCAGGCACAAGTGTATCAGATACTGGAGTGGGAGACATCTGTGCATTCTCAACAGGAGAGCCCTGGACTTTTATATTAGGCTACATCAAACATTGTGACTGGCTCCATCACAAGCACTCCAGAACATGGTCAGAAAACTGTCACAGTGATACATAAAAATCTTATTTCTAAAACAATATTAGTCCACAATGGTGACTTAATGAGCACCCTTTCCAGTGCGAAATAAAGGCAACAGTCACCCTGAAATAAAAATAAGCTAGATACCCCAAACTTTTGAACGGTAGTGTAACTTAGAAATGTCCTTGTTTTCCATTTATTTATTCCACCTTTATTTAATCAGGTAGGCCAGTCGAGAACAAGTTCACATTTACAACTGCGACCTGGCCAAGATAAAGCAAATCAGTGTGACAAAAACAGAGTTACATGGGATAAACAAACGTACAGTCAATAACACATTAGAAAAATCTATGTACAATGTCTGCAAATGTAGTAAGATTAGGGAGGTAAGGCAATAAATAGGTAATAGAGGCAAAATAATTACAATTTGGATTAACACGAGTGATAGCTGTGCAGATGATGATGATGTGCAAGTAGAGATACTGGGGTGCAAAAGAGCAAAAAAACAAATAAATAACAATATGGGGATGAGGTAGTTGGGTCTCCGGCTTCAGTGATTTTTGAAATTCGTTCCAGTCATTGGCAGCAGAGAACTGGAAGGAAAGGTGGCCAAAGGCTTTGGGGATGACCAGTGAAATATACCTGCTGGAGCGTATGCTACGTGTGGGTGTTGCTATGGTGACCAGTGAGCTGAGATAAGGCGGGGCTTTACCTAGCAAAGACTAAAAGATAACCTGGAGCCAGTGGGTTTGGCGATGAATATGTAGCGAGGGCCAGCCAACGAGAGCATACAGGTCGCAGTGGTGGATAGTATTTGGGATGCTTTGGTGTTGAAATGGATGGCACTGTGATAGACTGCTTCCAATTTGTTGAGTAGTGTTGGAGGCTATTTTGTAAAAGACATCGCCGAAGTCAAGGATCGGTAGGATAGTCCGTTTTAAAAGGGTATGTTTGGCAGCATGAGTGAAGTAGGCTTTGTTGCAAAATTGGAAGCCAATTCTAGATTATATTTTTGATTGTAGATGCTTAATGTGAGTCTGGAAGGAGAGTTTACAGTCTTACCAGACACCTAGGTATTTGTAGTTATCTACATATTCTAAGTCAGAACCATCAAGAGTAGTGATGCTAGGCTGGCGGGCATGGGCAGCAATCGGTTGAAGAGCATGCATTTAGTTTTACTAGCATTTAAAAGCAGTTGGAGACCACGGAAGGAGTGATGTATGGCATTGAAGCTTGTTTGGAGTGTCCAAAGAAGGGCCAGATGTATACAGAATGGTATTGTCTGCATAGAGGTGGATCAGAGAATCACCAGCAGCAAGAACGACATCATTGATATATACAGAGAAAAGAGTTGGCCCGAGATTTGAACCCTGTGGCACCCCCATAGAGACTGCCAGAGGTCCGGACAAGAGGCCCTCCGATTTGACACATGAAAACATACATGAAAATATTTGCAAAATTAATAGGAAATATAGTCAAGACGTTGACAAGGTTATAAATAATGATTTTTTAATTTAAATAGTAATTGTGTCCTTCAAACTTTGCTATCGTCAAAGAATCCTCCATTTCAGAAATGAAAGCCTTGCAGACCTTTGGCATTCTAATTGTCAATTTCTTGAGGAAATCTGAAGGGATTTCACCCCATGCTTCCTGAAACACCTCCCACAAGTTGGATTGGCTTGATGGGCACTTCTTACGAACGGTCAAGCTGCTCCCAGAACAGCTCAATAGGGTTGAGATCTGGTGACTGTGCTGACCACTCCATTATAGACAGAATACCAGCTGACATCTTTCCTAAATAGTTCTTGCATAGTTTGGAGCTGTGCTTTGGGTTATTGTCCTGTTGTAGGAGGAAATTGGCTCCAATTAAGAGCCGTCCACAGGGTATGGCATGGTGTTGCAAAATGGAGTGATAGCCTTCCTTCTTCAAGATCCCTTCTACCCTGTACAAATCTCCCACTTTACCACCAACAAAGCACCCCCAGACCATCACATTGCCTCCACCATGCTTGACAGATAGCGTCAAGCACTCCTAGCATCTTTTCTGCGTCTCACAAATGTTCTTCTTTGTGATCCGAACACCTCAAACTTAGTCTGTCCATAACATTTATTTCCAGTCTTCCTCGGTCCAGTGTCCGTGTTCTTTTGCCCATCTTAATCTTTTATTTTTATTGGCCAGTCTGAGATATGGCTTTTTCTTTGCAACTCTGCCTAGAAGGCCAGCATCTCAGAGTCGCATCTTCACTGTTGACGCTGAGACTGGTGTTTTGCGGTTACTATTTAATGAAGTTGCCAGTTGAGGACAAGTGAGGTGTCTGATTCTCAAACTAGACACTAATATACTTGTTCTCTTGCTCAGTTGTGCACCGGGCCGCTTTTCTGTGAAGAGTAGGAGACAGCGTTGCACGGGATCTTCAGATTCCTGGCAATTTCTCGCATGGAATAGCCTTCATTTCTCAGAACAAGAATAGACTGATGAGTTTCAGAAGAAAGTTCTTTGTTACAACCTTACTGTGAAATGCTTACTTACAAGCCCTTAACCAACAATGTCGTTCAATAAATAGAGTTAATAAAATATTTACTAAATAAACTAAAAGTAAAAAACAAATCTAATCAATCAAAAAGTAACAACAAATGTACATTATAACGAGGCTATATACAGGGGTACCGGTACCGAGTCAATGTGTGGGGACACAGGTTAGCCGAGATCATTTGTAAGGTGACTATGCATAAATAATAAACAGCGAGTAGCAGCAGCCTATGCCTTAAAAACGTAACAATTTCGCAACAATAGGGTGGTCAGGTGTTTTTGTGGCTAACAGAGATGCTAGCATGTCATTGTAGGTCTTTAGCTAATGCACTGGAAGCGTATCACGGAAGAAACGGGAGCTACTTTATCAATAAGTTTACAATGTCTAAAATTGGGATAATAGATGGGATACAAACAAATATTTTTAAGGATGGAGGGGCTTCACATTGACATCCAAGGCAATAGTCCACAAGATTCCAATATTTCACACAGCATGAAAGAAACTGCATTGCAGAAAATCCAGTACACACTTCAACTGACAACTGGCCTTATATTTTGTAGCCCAGTAGAAAAGCTTAGCCTACCTTGTTAGACCACTTGTAAGCCTGAAGGAGCTGACTGTACAGCGGAGTCTTGTCCTGAACTGGGTCCAGACTCAGCAGGCCACTGTTGTGAAGGGGATGACTCTCTGAAGGTCTGCCAACCAGCGTACTGAGGCGTTCCAATTCACTACGCAAGTACATAGAATAGCAGCTGTTAGAATAGGCTTGTTGTTCCCTTGAACACATCAATAAAAAGACAACAGAATAGATTCACCACAATGGAGCCAACAAAGAATTTATATCAATACACATGTATATTAATCATCTAAGATTTACAAGACTATGCAAAGAAAACAGCGCACATAGCAAATGCCCAATATTTTCAATTAAAAGTGCTTTCCTGTTAATATTTTACAAATCTGATGTTATTTATACTTTTGCAACAGTTAGTTTAAAAAAAATATTTTTTCTTTTTTTTGTTGAGGTGCATGGTTCTACAGCATTGCTAAATATGCAAAGTGGCCCACAAAAAAGATCTTGATTTTTCAGCATATTCCTTTTTGGGAGAATAACATTTACAGTGGGGCAAAAAGGTATTTAGTCAGCCACCAATTGTGCAAGTTCTCCCACTTAAAAAGATGAGAGAGGCCTGTAATTTTCATCATTGGTACACTTCAACCATGACAGACAAAATGAGAAGAAAAAAAATCCAGAAAATCACATTGTAGGATTTTTTATGAATTTATTAGCAAATTATGGTGGAAAATAAGTATTTGGTCACCTACAAACAAGCAAGATTTCTGGCTCTCACAGATCTGTAACTTCTTCTTTAAGAGGCTCCTCTGTCCTCCACTCGTTACCTGTATTAATGGCACCTGTTTGTACTTGTTATCAGTATAAAAGACACCTGTCCACAACCTCAAACAGTCACACTCCAAACTCCACTATGGCCAAGACCAAAGAGCTGTCAAAGGACACCAGAAACAAAATTGTAGACCTTCACCAGGCTGGGAACACTGAATCTGCAATAGGAATTGTTAGCTAGATTACTTGTTGGTTATTACTGCATTGTCGGAACTAGAAGCACAAGCATTTCGCTACACTCGCACTAACATCTGCTAACCATGTGTATGTGACAAATAAAATTTGATTTGATTTGTAAGCAGCTTGGTTTGAAGAAATCAACTGTGGGAGCAATTATTAGGAAATGGAAGACATACAAGACCACTGATAATCTCCCTCGATCTGGGGCTCCACACAAGATCTCACCCCTTGGGGTCAAAATGATCGCAAAAATCCCAGAACCACACGGGGGGACCTAGTGAATGACCTGCAGAGAGCTGTGACCAAAGTAACAAAGCCTACCATCAGTA